>NW_011494660.1:1434970-1485958 GCF_000754665.1 Bison bison bison | reverse complement strand
ATGATAAACAGGAATGAAATTCTTATTTTTAGAATTATCTCTATGGTTTTTCCAGTGGTCATGTATGGATGTGAGAGTTGGACTGCGAAGAAGGCTGAGCGCTGAAGAATTGATGCTTTTGAACTGTGGTGCTAGAGAAGACTCTTGAGAGTCCCTTAGGCTGCAAGGAGATCCAACCAGTCCATTCTGAAGGAGATCAGCCCTGGGGTTTCTTTGGAAGGAATGATGCTAAAGCTGAAACTCCAGAACTTTGGCCACCTCATGCGAAGAGTTGACTCATTGGAAAAGACTCTGATGCTGGGAGGGATTGGGCGCAGGAGGAAAAGGGGACGACAGAGGATGAGATGGCTGGATGGCATCACTGACTCAATGGACGTCTGAGTGAACTCCGGGAGTTGGTGATGGACAGGGAGGCCTGGCGTGCTGCGATTCACGGGGTTGCAAAGAGTCGGACACGACTGGGCGACTGAACTGAACTGAACTTTGTGGTCCTGGAGAAAGGGGTGCATATACTCTGCAACAAGGCAGTTCCAGTGGCCCCCAACACAGCAGCTAGGCTGTCTGGGGAGGCTCAGAGGGACTGGCAAGCTGTTTAGGATTAATTCATGCAGAGATCTCAGAGGAATGCATTTCCCTTTCCTCTACCCAAGGACCCCAGGCTCTGGACCAGATTGATCTCAAGCATCCTGCCTGACCCCTTCAGCTGGAGCGTGCCTCCTATTGGGACAGGTCTACTCTCAGAGAGAAGGTCTAGTCTCATCATGGAAGCAGTTTTCAGCCTCCTAAAGTACCAGGAGCCTCCCTGGTGAACAAGGGTTTGTCTCTTTTCTGGTCCATCTCCCTATCAGAGTGGGTCTTCCTTCAAGTCAGCAGTCCTGAGTGTCAATCACAGGAAGCCTGGCCCTCAGCCAGTGAGGACCAGAGTGTTTCCTGGATGCATGACTGTGACCAAGAAGTTCTGAAGGGGAGGCTCAGGTCATGGATTCTCACTCTTCAAATGAAGAAACAGGCAAAAAGAGTGAGGAGGCCCGTCTATCCATCCTTGAAGTCATGTGGCATATATTCACTATTGTATTATTAAAGATGAGCTTATGCTGTGACTTAGCAATTCAGTTTCTGGGTATGTCCCATAAAAAGAAAAAATTAGAAAAGTGGCAACTTTCAAAGCTCAAAGCCATTCATTACAGAATTATTGTTGATGACCAAAAAATTAAAACAGTCTAAATATCCAAAAATAGGGAAGCAGTCAGATAAATGACAAAGCAACCATGAATGCAGTCAGTACAATCCCTTTTGCAGCAGAAGGCTATTGACATGTAGAGGTTCACAGCCCAGTGTCAAGTGTAAAGGGAAGCTACAAACACCATCACTGCAGTTACATAAGTGGCTACAGGAATGACTGAGGAAACACACACAACATCAAACAGAAATGATGGGCATATGGTGATGTTTTGTGTTTTTCAAGAATGTTTGCCTTTAGTTTGAGTGTATTGACTATGTAATTAGAAAAATGATCTACTTTTTAGAAAACTCAACCACAATGGAGAGATAGCCAAGCTTTTCCCATAAGATCCCACACTTGGTTAGTGGAAGAGTATGGACTGTAATTTAGGACATGACCTTTCTGTCCTATGCTTATTGTATTGGTCCTTGTGGGCCCAGTAAGGGCCTCAAAGCTTCCTTCTACCTCAGGCTGAAATATTTCTGTCCCTTGTTCCTCTTGCTAAACCTCTTCTTAGCTGATAGACAAGGGATTAATAACACTTTGGCATGTATGCTTACATGTCTCAAGTAGATGGTTACATGTCTCAAGTAGATGTTTACATTTTAATATGGCTAATTCCTCAATCCCACTTGGAAAACAAGTTTAGGTTTTGCCAACCAGAACCTCACTCTAGACTGCTATAAGTATTCATTTATGCATCTCTAATTTTGTTACCGAACTCATGTATTTCACATGCCAAATAAATCAAAATGTTGGATCCTAAAGCAGAGAAAGGTTTATTGAAGGTCCATGCAAGGAAATGGGTGGTTCATGCCACCCCAAAACCCCTAACTCCTAAAAAGGTTTTAACAAAGCACTGTTAAAGTCAAGGCGAGGGAGGTGAGTGGTTGGTTGTTGCAAATGTCTTGTTGAAGGAATCCTTTGTGCTTGCAGCTGTCCACATAAGTCAGATAATGATGTAAACGTCCAAGGCAAATGTTATTTTCTATTCTACAACCTTTTATCTCTAAATAAATGAATCTTAAAGGTCAGGGCTCTGAGAGTAAGCTATCCTGTATACTTCAGGCTAGAGGGAACATTGTTTTACAAAAGGTGCAGAGCCAGTATCACTGAGTACAGGCAACAGAGCAGAAGAATAAAAGCTAAATTAATAGATCTAATGTGGAGTCAGGTTTGTACTTTCCTATTACAGTTTGATCATACAGGTTCTGCACATTTCTGGTTGACATCATTCCTGGGATCTACTCTTTCCCTGAATGGACACTGTTTCCCACTTTATTTCTTAACTGGTTTTGTTAGTATATAATAAACTTTGGTTAGTGGATATTGATTGTGTAAGTGGCCAATTTATGTGCCCTGTGTCTCTTGGCACCCAATCAGCTATGGTTTTCAAGTCCAGTTGCAATTCAGAATATCCTGGGAAGTTTGCCTGCACCTAACCATTGGAAAATCTGATTCAGCCAGTCTGAGGCAAAGCCCTAAGTATTTAGCAGGTGTGCTACATGATCTGATGGACATAAACACTTCCTAGGCAGGCATCAGGAGCCAGCTAAGTGCTTTTTAATATTACTACTGTGTCTTCTTTTCATAGGTAATCTTTCCCCAGCTTGGTCCAGATATGCACTAAAATATATCTTGGTCTGGATCTCTTTCAATTGATTTTATTTGGCCCTTGGTGATATCTTTTGATCTCAGCCTTGATGTCTTTGCTCAGCTCAGGGAAAATGTTTCATTAGTTCTCAGTTAATATAGTCCAAATATCCTGAGGGTACCAATGGGACTCTATTCTGTCTCTTTATCTTCATCATCAACTTCCTCTCCTTTGTTTTAGGAGAATTTTAGTAATTTGTCTTCTAATTCACTGGTTTGGTTTCATTTCCCATATCTAATTCACTGTCTAAAATCTATTTTCAATTAAATTCATTGTATTTTCATCTGAAAATAGTTGCATTTTCATAGTGCAGCAGTCTCTCAACTTAAGATTTCTGGAAATATCTCTGACTTTTTGTTTGTTTGAAGGAGGGGATAATGCCTTGGCATCTTAGAACATTTTCCTTAACTCTTCAAATTGAAACATATTTTGAATAATGGGGTTTTTCCTATTATCAATTTTTTTTACATTTATTCTCTCTTAGAGGGTCTTGGAGGCTCTATGTTTATCAAGTGTTGGGTATAGATATGGTCCTCTAAAAAAGCTCTAGGTTGTTTCATATCATTTGGGGTCAGATGAAAAGAATGAAATGTCAATAAATGTTATGTTTCAGTGACAATCTTGGGGAAAATTCTAATTTTCTAGTTGTATGACTTTATACATGTAGCCTAACTTTTTTTCTTACATGTTATTGTCTCTTTCAAGGGGTAGACCTATGTGGAAAAAATGCCTGTTAACACATTACAAGGGAATAATTTCAAGACAGCAGAAGAATAAGATGGGGAGTTCAACTTTCCCCTGATAAATACATCAAAACCTCATCTGCACGAGGAACAACTTCTACAGAACACTTTCTGAATGCTAGGACTCCAGACTTCCATAAAGGCAAACCAATCTCCTCAGAATGAGTGTGTACGTATTCTGGGTGTTCTTGGCTTTTGAGTGTTGCTTTCACCATTAGTATTGGGGTTTTGTTTTCTGTGCTATGTGGCCTGTGAAGTCTTGATGCTACGGTAATAGGTCGGGCCTGAACCCCCAAGGTGGGAGACCTGAGTCCTGGACTTTGGACCATCAGAGAACTCCCAAACTGACAGAACACTGATTTTTTGATGAGAGTTCTCCCAAAGGCCTCAATCTCAACACTAAGATCAAGCCCCCCCAACCCCACCCCCCCACAAAGGCCAGAAAGCTCCATGCCAGATTCCTCACACCATACTTTTAGTGAAACAGAAACACAGTACTGTCCATTAGCAGAAAGGCTACCCAAAGCCATACCAAGCCTATAGACTCCCCAAAACACACTACTGAACACAGCAGTGCCCTTCAGAGAGACATGATCCAGCTCCATCCACCAGAACACAGGCACAAGTCCCCTCGACCAGAAAACCTTCACAAGTTACTGGTCCAAAGCCACACATGGGAAGCAGACTCCAGATTTAAGAGGAAATATGACCTTCCAGCCTGCAGACAGGAGACCCCAAACACAGTAAATTAAATTAAAAGACAAAGAAATACACACCAGATGAGGAACATGGTAAAAAACAAAACCCCACAGGACCAAACAAATGAAGAGGAAATAGCAGTTTGTTTGAAAAAGAATTCAAGGTAATGATAGTAAAGATGATCCAAAACATGGAAACAAAATGGAGTCACAAATAAATAGACTGAAAGCAGAGGCTTAGAAGATACAAGAAGTGTTTAACAAGGACATGCAAGACTCAAGAATAGATAATCAGCAATAAACAAGATAACAAATGAGATTAAAAATTCACTAGGGGCAACAAATAACAGAATAACTGAAGCAGAAGAACAGATAAGTGAGCTGGAAGACTGAATGGTGGAAATAACTGATGCAGAGCAGAATAAGGAAAAAGAATAAAAAGTAATGAGGACAGTCTCAAAGATCTCTGGGACAACATTAAACACACCAACATTCAAATAATAGAGGTCCCTGAAAAAGAAGAAGAAGAAAAAAAAAGAAAGCGTATGAGAAAATATTTGAAGAGATTATAGCTGAAAACTTCCCTTACATTGGAAAGGAAATAGCCACCCAAACCCAGGAAGGCCAGAGAGTCTGATATAGGATAAATCCAAGGAGAAATATGCCAGTAAAAGTGAAAGTTGCTCAGTCGTGTCCAATTCTTTGTGACCCCATGAACTATATAGTCCATGGAATTCTCCAGGCCAGAATACTGGAATGGGTAGCCTTTCCCTTCTCCAGGGGATCTTCCCAGCCCAGGGATCAAACCCAGGTCTCCCACATTGCAGTCAGATTCTTTACCAGCTGAGACACAAGAGAAACCTTGGAATACTGGAGCCTATACCTTCTCCAGCAAAAATTAAACACAAAGAACAAACATTAAAAGCAGCAAGGGAAAAGCAATAAATAGCATACAAAGGGGTCTCCATAAGGCCAACAGCTGATCTTTCAACAAAAACTCTTCAGACGATATACTTAAAGTGATGAAAGGAAAAAACTTAAAACCAAAATTACTCTATCCAGCAAGGATCTCATTCAAATTTGAAGGCGAAATCAAAAGCTTTACAGACAGGCAAAAATTAAGAGAATTCAGCATCATCAAGCCAGCTTTATAACAAATGGTAAAGGAACTTCTCTAGACAGGAAACACAAAAGAGAGAAAAGGCCTACAAAAGCAAACCCAAAACAATAAATGGAAACAGGATCATACATATCACCAATTAGCTTAAATGTAACTGGACTAAATGCTCCAAGCAATATCTACAGTGCATTTCATCCTAAAACAGTAGACTTCACTTTATTCTCAAGTGCACATGGAACATTCTCCAGGATAGATCACATCTTGGGTCACAAATCAAGTCCTGGTAAATTTTAAAAATCTGAAATCATTTCAAGCATATTTTCTGATCACAAAGTTATAAGATTAGATATCAACTACAGGAAAAAACTTTAAAATCACAAATGCATGGAGGCTAAACAATATGTTTCTGAATAACCATGTGGTCACTTAAGAAATCAAAGAGGAAATTAAAAAAAAAAAATACTTAGAAGCAAATGACAATGAAAACATGACAACTCAAAATCCATGTGATAGTCACTCTTTGCAACCCCATGGGCTACACAGTCCATGGAATTCTCCAGGCCAGAATACTGGAGTGGGTAGCCTTTCTCTTCTCCAAGGGATCTTCCAACCCAGGGATTGAACCCCGGTCTTCCACATTGCAGGTGGATTCTTTACCAGCTGAGCCATCAGGGAAGCCCATGTGGGATCCAGTAAAAGCAGTGCTAAAGAGAAGTTGATAGCAACACAAGTCTACCTCAAGAAACAATAAAACCATTAAATAAACAACCCAAGCTTACATCTAAAGCAACTAGAAAAAAAAAAAAAACAAAAACTCAAAGTTAGTATAAGGAAAAAAATCATAAAGATCAGAGCAGAAATAAATAAAGGAGAAATTAAGGAAACATTAGAAAGATCAATAAAACTAAACCTGGCTCTTTGAGAAGATAAAATTGATAAACAATTAGCCAGAGGCATCAAGGGAGAAAGGGAGAAGACTCAGCAATAAAATTAGAAGTGAAAAAGGAGACATTACAAGGAATAATACAGAAATACAAAGGATCATAAGAGACTACTATTGTTACTGAATTTACAAGTCCATGTGCCTGATGCACAGTGAGGCCCATCAATACTAAAACATTAGAGTTTGGAACAGAAAAAGGTTTATTACAAATCCATACAAAGAGATGGATGGCTCATGCCCTAAGAACCCTAAAGTTACTGAAAATTTTCAGCAAGTCCCTTTAAAACCAAAAGGTGAGGGATGGGCATGGTTAGTTGTTGCAGAGTTCTCAGTGTCAGATCCTTTGTTCCTGAGGTCAGATCATGGTCAGCTAATGACAATCCTGTAAATCTCTACCAGATGAATGGTATTCTCTGTCTTGACAAGAAAGGGAAAAGTCACAAAACAAAATTTTCACCCTCCAAGGTCCCAATCCAGGCTAAGAGATGGCAGATCTCAGTTGACAGCTCTTTTTGGGTCAGATTCCCACACCCTGCCCAGCTGTCATCCCCGAAGGAGTCAGGCACCCCACCTAACTGTCCCTCAGTCTCCTCAGGCTGCCCAAATGAGGAGACCAAGTTTCACAGACTGCAACCCACACAGACAGCCACTGCTATTGGGTCACAGAGACTGGGATAGGAGACAGGTTCACCTTTGCCTCAAGGCTTGAACCACAGCTAGTGGAGGCCTTAGTGAGGGCTCTGGAGCCTTGTAGGACATAGTCCCCAGTCTATTCCCTGGGCCTTCCAGCTCATCCACTGGCCCAAGGCTGGGTAAGCTGGAGGGGCTCCAGAAGGCCTGAATCTGTCTCTTACCTCACTCTCCACCTGATGACCACCACACCACTGACCCTTGACTAAATCACTTCCCCAGTGTTTCCTCACTGACAGTTACCAGTAGGCAGGGCTCACTGTAGTGCTGACCAATTGCTGAGCAGGACAGCTAAGGATTGCTCATTGATAGTTGGTTGCTTATGGGAGGGACCCACTGAGGCACCAAGCAATGGCTGAGCAAGACCTATTGCATAGGAAGGGTGCAGAGTAATGAAGCACAGCAATGGCTACCTGCTAAGGGCTCTGCTGATTTTGCTCTGTTAGACTATGAACAATTATATGCCAACAAAATGGACAGCCTGGAAGGAATGGATAAATTCTTAGAAAAGTATAACTTTCCAAAACTGAACCAGGAAGAAATAGAAAATATAAGCAGACCAATAACAAGCATGAAATTAGAAATTGTAATAAAAAAATCTTCCAATAAAAGCCCATGACCAGATAGATGGCTTCACAGGTGAATTATACCAAAAGTTTAGAGAAGAGATGACTCCAATCCTGCTCAAACTCTTCCAGGAAACTGCAGAGGAAGAAAACTCCCAAACTCATTCTACAAGACCACCATCATCCTGATACCAAAACCCAACAAAGATGCCACAAAAAAAGAAAACTACAGGCCAATATCACTGAACATAGATGCAAAAATCCTCAACAAAATTCTAGCAAACAGAAATCAACAACACAGCAAAATGATCATACATCATGATCAAGTGGGCTTTATACCAGATGCAAGGATTCTTCAACATACACAAATCAATCAATGTGATATATGATATTAACAAATTGAAAGATAAAATACATATGATTATTGCAATAGATGCAGAGAAAGCTTTTGACAAAATTCAACATATATTTATGATAAAATCTCTCCAGAAAGTAGGCATAGAAGGAACATACTAATGACAAACCCACAGAAAACATTGTTCTCAAAGTGAAAAACTGAAAACATTTCCTCTAAGATCAGGAACAAGACAAGGGTGCCCATTCTCACCACTATTACTGAACACAGATTTGGAAGTCCTAGCCAAAGCAATTAGAGAAGAAAAAGAAATAAAAGGAATCCAGATTGGAAAAGAAGTAAAACTCTAACTGTTTGCAGATGACATGATGTTATACATAGAAAACCCTAAACATGTCACCAGAAAATTACTAGAGCTAGTCAGTGAATATAGTAAAGTTACAGGATATAAAATTAATACATAGAAATCCCTTGCATTCTTATACACTAACAATGAAAAATCAGAACAAGAAATAAGGGAAGCAATCCCATTCACTACTGCAACAAAAAGAATAAAATACCCAGTAATAAATGTACCTAAAGAGACAAAAGATTTATGCATAAAACTATAAGACATTGATGAAAGAAATCAAAGATGACAGAAAAACAGATGGAGAGGTATACCATGTTCTCGGATTAGAAGAATTAATATTGTGAAAATGTCTATACTACTCAAACTAATCTACAGATTCAATGCAATCCCTGTCAAACCACCAATGGTATTCTTCACAGAACTAGAACAAAAAATTGCAAACTTTGTATAGAAACACAAAAGACCACAAATCACCAGTGCAATCTTGAGAAAGAAGATCAAAGCTGGAGGAACCAACCTTCATGACTTCAGATTATTTTACAAAGCTATAGTCATCAAGACAGTATGGTACTAGCAAAAAACAGAAATATAGACCAATGGAACAAGATAGAAAGACCAGAGATATATCCATACATCTATGGGAACAATATATTTCACAAAGGAGGCAAGAATATACTATGAAGAAAATACAGCTTCTTCAATAAGTGGTACTGGGAAAACGGGACAGCTATATGTAAAAGAATGAAATCAGAACACATTTTAACACCATACACAAAGATAAACTCAAAATAGATTAAATACCTTAATGTAAGACCAGAAACTATAAAACTCTTAGAGGAAAACATAGGCAGAATACATTTTGACATAAATAACAGCAACATCCTCTATGATCCACTTCCTAGAGTAATGGAAATAATTTTTTTTTTAAATAGGACCTAATTAAACTTAAAAGCTTTTGAACACCAAAGGAAACTATAAACAAGGTGAAAAGACAACTCTCACAATGGGATAAAATAATAACAAATGAAACAACTGACAAAAGATTAATCAGAAAAATATACAAGCAGATTGTGCAGTTTAATACCAGAAAAATTAACAACCCAATCAAAAAACGGGCAGAAGACCCAAACAGATATTTCCCCAAAGAAGACATACAGATGGCTAATAAACACATGAAAAGTTACTCAATATGACTCATTATTAGAGAAACGCAAATCAAAACTACAGTGAGGTATCACCTTACACTGGTCACAATGACCATCATCAAAAAGTCTACAAACAATAAATGCTGAAGAAGGTGTGAAGGAAAAGGAACCCTCTTGCATTGTTGGTGGGAATGTAAATTGATACAGCTACTATGGAGAACAGTATGGAGGTTCCTTAAAAACTAGAAATAAAAATACCATATGAGCCAACTGTTCCCCTACTGCACACATACCCTGAGGAAACCATAACTGAAAAAGACATTATGTCCCACAATGTTCATCTCAGCACTATTTGCATAGGATATGGAAGCAAAGATAAAGAAGCTGTGGTACATAAATACAGTGGAATATTGCTTAGCCATAAAAAGGAACACATTTGAGTCAGTTCTAATGAGGTGGATGAACCTAGGGGCTATTACATAGAGTGAAGTAAGTCAGAAAGAGAAAAACAAATATTGTATATTAACCCATGTATATGGAGTCTAGACGGAGAAGGCAATGGCTCCCCACTTCAGTACTCTTGCCTGGAAAATCCCATGGATGGAAAGATGGTACTTACTGATGAACCTATTTGCAGGGCAGCAGTGGAAATGCAGACATAGAGAAAAGATTTGTGTACATAGTGAGGGAAGAAGAAGGTGGGACAAGTTGAGAGAGCAGTATGGAAACATATAAACTATTTTACAATACATACGTAAAATAGATAGCCAATGGGAATTTGCTGTATGATGCAAGGAGCTGAAACCCGGTGTTCTGTGAAAATTTAGGTGGGTAGGTTGAGTGGGAAGTGAGAGGGAGGTTCAAGAGGGAGGTAATATATGTATACCTGTGGCTGATTCATGTTGATGCATGAGAGAAATGAATACAAGACTATAAAGCAATTATATGCAATTGAAATAAATAAATTAAAAAAATATATATATAAGATGGCTCCTGACTCCTGGTGGATAATTAAACATTGAGGTGGGTTATCATGTAGTCACTGTGGATGCTGCTATTACTTTCTTTCTGTTTCAGTTAGGTATCTGATTATCTTGGGAGTTGCTCTGTGTACAAATAAAGATCAGACCAGAGAAGGGGCCTGAATTCTGTCCTGGGATTTTCTGCATCATCCCGTACTTCATAGATATACAGTTGGGAGAAGGGAGGGGTAGAGTGTTGGACTAGCCAGTAGCAACAACTACCTGTTATTACTACTTCAAATGAATTTCTGCTTCTCTACTACAGTCATTTTTCTTAAATTAGCAGCTAGCATTGATGACAAAAAGAATATTCTTATAAACAGATGGTCCCTTTAACTACTCACTCACACAACCCTTGTGTTCTGTTTGGGATCTGATAATCCATCTAACAGAGTTTTGTCAAGAAAACACACTGGTCATAACAAATACGCTTTACTAATAACACAAGAGATGATTCTACACATGGACATAACCAGACGGTCAATACCCAAATCAGACTGAATAGGTTATTTGTTGCTGAAGATGGAGAAGATCTATACAGTCAGCAAAAACAAGACCTGGAGCTGACTGCAACTCAGATCATCAGTGTCGTATTATAAAACTCAGGCTTAAATTGAAAAAAGTAGGGAAAATCAGTAAATCAAATCCCTTATGATTATACAGTGGAAGTGACAAATAGATTCAAGGAATTAGCTCTGGTAGGCAGAGTGCCTGAAGAACTATGGACAGAGGTTCATAGCATTGTACCGAAGACAGTGACAAAAACTATCCCAAAGATAAAGAAATGCAAGATGGCAAAGTAGTTGTCTGAGGAAGATTTAAAAATACCTGAGGAAAGAAGAAAAATGAAAGGCAAGGAAGAAAGGGAAGGATATGCAGAGTTTCAGAGAATAGCAAGCAGAGATAAGAAAGACTCCTTAAATGAACAATGCAAAGAAATAGAAGAAAACAATAGAAAGGGAAAGACTAGAGATCTCTTCAAGAAAACGGAAGCTATCAAGGGAACATTTAATGCAAGGATGGGCGCAATAAAGGACAAAAATGGTGAGGACCTAACAGAAGCAAAAGAGATTAAAAAGAGGTGTCAAGAATGCAGAGAAAAATTATACAAAAAAAGTGTTAATGACACAAATAACCATGATGGTGTTGTCACTCACTTACATCCAGAAATCCTGGAGTGTGAAGTCAAGTGGGCCTTAGGAAGCATTACTGTAAACAAAGCTAGTCGAGGTGATAGAATTAGAGTTGAGCTATTTCAAATCCTAAAAGATGATGCTGTTAAAGTGTTACACTCAATATGTCAGCAAATTTGGAATACTCAGGAGTGGCCACAGGACTAGAAAAGACCAGGTTTCATCCTAATCTCAAGGAAGGATAATGCCGAAAAATATTTGAACTACCATACAATTGGGCCAATTTAACATGCTAGCAAGGTAATGCTCAAAATTCGTCAAGCTAGGCCTCAGCAGTAGGAAAACTGAGAACTTCTAGATGTACAAGCTTGATTTAGAAAAGGCAGAGGAACCAGAGATCAAATTATCAACATTTGTTAGATCATAGAGAAAGGAAGGGAATTCCAGAAAAACATCTGCCTCATTGATGCACAAAAGCCTTTGACTGTGTGCTATGGATGGAGGTTCGTGACATTGTACAGGAGGCAGGGATCAAGATCACCCCCAAGAAAAAGAAATGCAAGAAGGCAAAATGGTTGTCTGTGGAGGCCTTACAAATAGCTGAGAAAAGAAGAGAAGCAAAAGGCAAAGAAGAAAAGGAAAGATATACCCATTTGAATGCAGAATTCCAAAGAATAACAAGGAGAGATAGGGAAGGCTTCCACAGTGATCAGTGCAAAGAAATACAGGAAAACAACTGAATGGGAAAGACTAGAGATCTCTTCAAGAAAACTAGAGATACCAGGAGAACATTTCACACAAAGATGGGCACAATAAAGGACAGAAATGGTATGGACCTAACAGAAGCAGAAGATATTAAGAAGAAGTGGCAAGAATACACAAAAGAACTATACAAAAAAGGTCTTCATGATCCAGACAATCACGGTGGTGTGATCACTCACTTAGAGCCAGACATCCTGGAGTCTGGTGGGCCTTAGGAAGCATCACTATGAACAAAGCTAGTGGAGGTGATGGAATTGCAGTTCAGCTATTTCAAATCCTCAAAGACGATGCTGTAAAAGTGCTGCACTCAGTATGCCAGCAAATTTGGAAAACTCAACAGTGGTCATAGGACTGGAAAAGGTCAGTTTTCATTCCAATTACAAAGAAAGGCAATGCCAAAGAATGCTCAAACTACCACGCAATTGCACTCATTTCACATGCTAGCAAAGTAATGCTCAAAATTCTCCAAGCCAGGCTTCAACAGTATGTAAACTGTGAACTTCCAGACATTCAAGCTGGATTTAGGAATAGCAGAGGAATCAGAGATCAAATTGCCAACATCCATCGAATTATTGAAAAAGCAAGAGAGTTCCAGAAAAACATATGCTCCTCCTTATTGACTATGCCAAAGCCTTTGATTGTGTCGATCACAACAAACTGTGGAAAATTCTTCAAGAGATGGGAATACCAGACCACCTATCCTTCCTCTTGAGAGACCTGTATGCAGGCCAGGAAGCAACAGTTAGAACTGGACGTGGAACAAAAGACTGGTTCCAAAATGGGAAAGTAGTATGTCAAAGCTGTATATTGTCACCTTATTTATTTAACTTGTATGCAGTTTACATCATGAGAAATGTCGGGCTGGATGAAGCACAAGCTAGAATTAAGACTGCTGGGAGAAATATCAATAACCTTGGATATTCAGATGACACCACCCTTATGGCAGAAAGTGAAGAAGAACTAAAGAGTCTCTTGATGAAAGTGAAAGAGGAGAGTGAAAAAGTTGGCTTTAAACTCAACACTCAGAAAACTAAGATCGTGGCATCTGGTCCCATCACTTCATGGCAAATAGATGGGGAAGCAGTGGAAACAGTGACAGACTTTATTTGGGGGGCTCCAAAATCACTGCAGATGGTGACTGCAGCCATGAAATTATAAGACACTTACTCCTTGGAAGAAAAGTTATGACCAACCTAGACAGCATATTAAAAAGCACAGACATTACTTTGCCAACAAAGGTCCGTCTAGTTAAAGTTATTCTTTTTCCAGTAGTCATGTTTGGATGTGAGTTCTACTCTAAAGAAAGCTGAGCACCAAAGAATTGATGCTTTTGAACTGTGGTGTTGGAAATGACTCTTGAGAGTCCCTTGGACTGCACAGAAATCCAACCAGTCCATCCTAAGGAAATCAGTCCTGAATATTCATTGGAAGGACTGATGTTGAAGCTGAAACCCCAATACTTTGGCCACCTGATTCAAAGAACTGACTCACTGGAAAAGACCCTGATGCTGGGAAAGATTGAAGGCAGGAAGAGAAGGAGATGACAGAGGATGAAATGGTTGGATGGCATCACTGACTCAATGAACATGAGTTTGAGTCAACTCTGGGAGTTGGCAATGGACAGGGAGGCCTGGCGTGCTGCAGTCCATGGGGTCACAAAGAGTCAGACATGACTAAATGACTGAACTAAACTGATCTGTGTGCATTACAGCAACCTTGGAAAATTCTTAAAGAGATGAGAATACCAGATCACCTTTCCTGTTTCTTGAGAAACATATATGTGGGTCAAGAAGCAAAGTTAGACCTTGTATGAAGCAACTGACCTTCAAAATTGGAAAAGGAGTAAAATAGAGTTAGATATTGTAGCCCTGATTATTTAACTATATGCAGAATTGTTGTTGTTGCTGTTGTTGTTCAGTTGCCAAGTCATGTTCGACTCTTTGTGACCCCATGTATTGCAACATGCCAGACTTCCCTGTTCCTCGTTATATCCCACAGTTTGACCAAGTTCATGTCCATTGAATCAAAGTTGCCATCCAATCATTTCATCCTCTGTTGCCCTCTTCTCCTTCTGCCTTCAATCTTTCCCAGCACCAGGGTCTTTCCCAATGAGTCTGTTCTTCGCATCAGGTGGCCAAAGTATTGGAGTTTCAGGTTCAGCATCAGTCCTTCCAAAGAGTATTCAGGGTTGATTTCCTTTAAGATTGATTGGTTTGATCTCCATGCTGTCTAAGGGACTCTCAAGAGTCTTCTTCAGCAACACAGTTTGAAAATATCAGTTCTTTGGCACTCTCTTCTAACTGTCCAGCTCTCATATCCATACATGACTACTGGAAGGACCATAATGTTGACTATATGGACCTTTGTTGGCAAAGTGATTTTTTTATTTTTAACACAATCTAGATTTGACACAGCTTTCCTGCCAAAAAGCAATTGTCTTCCTATTTCATGACTGCAGTCATAATCCACAGTGATTTTAGAGCCTAAGAAGAGGAAATCTGTCACTGCTTCCACCTTTTCCCCTTCTATTTGCCATGAAGCGATGGGACCGGATGCCTTGATATTAGTTGTTTTTTGTTTTTTGTTTTTTCAAATTGAGTCTGAAGTGGGCTTTTTCACTCTCCTCCTTTACCTTCATCAAGGGTCTCATTAGTTCCTCTTTGCTTTCTGTCATTAGCGTGATATCATCCACAAGTCTGAGGTTGCTATTTCTCCCTGCAATCCTGATTCCAGCTTGTAACTCATCCAACTTGGCATGATGTGCTCTGCATATAAGTTAAATAAACAGGATGACTATAAACAGACTTGTTGTACTCCTTTCTCAATCCTGAACCAGCCAGTTGTTCTGTACAGGGTTGTAATTGCTGCTTCTTGACCCACATTCAGGTTTCTCAGGAGGCAGGTAAGATGGTCTAGTATTCCCATCACTTTAAGAGTTTTCCAGTTTATTATGATCCTCACAGTCAAACAGACATGACTGAGTGACTAACACACACATAGTCAAAGGTTTTATCATGGTCAGTGAAACAGAGGTAATATTTTTCTACAATTCCCTTGCTTTCTCTAAGATCCAGCAAATGTTGGCACTTTGATCTTTGGTTCCTCTGCCTATTCTAAGCTCAGCTTTAACATCTGAAAATTCTAGGTTCACTTAATGCTGAAGCCTAGCTTTGAGGATTTTGAATATATATATAACCTTACTGGCATGGGAGATGAATGCAATTGTCCGTATCTGACTTCCTATTTTGCATTCCAGTTCCCTATGATGAATAGGACATCTTTTTTGGTGCTAGTTCTAGAAGGTTTTATAGGTCTTCATAGAGAAGGGCAGTAGTACTGCCCTTTTTGGAAACTGGAATGATGGCTGACCTTTTCTAGTCCTGTGGCCACTGCTGGGTTTTCCAAATTTGCTGACATATTGAGTGCAGCAGTTTAATAGCCTCATCTTTTAGGACTTTTAAATAGCTTTGCTGGAATTCCACTAGCTTTATTGGCAGAAGTGCTTCCTAAGGCCCACTTGACCTCACATTCCAGAACGCCTGGCCCTGAGTGAGAGACTACACCATTGTGGTTGTCTGTGTCATTAAGATCTAGTTTTTATATAGTTCTTCTCTGTATTCTTTCCATCTCTTCCTGATCTCTTCTGCTTCTATTAAATCTTTACTGTTTCTGTCCTTTATTTGCCCATCTTTGGATGAAATGTTCCTTTGATATTTCCACTTTTCTTGAAGAGGATTATAGTTTTACCCTTTCTGTAGTTTTCCTCTGTTTCTTTGCATTGTTCATTGAAGAATGCCTTCTTTTCTCCCCTTGCTATTCTCTGGAACTCTGATTAGTTGGGTTTACCTTTTGCTTTCTCCCTTGCTTTTCACTTCTCCTCCTTCCTCAGCTATTTGTAAAGCCTCCCCAAACAATCACTTTGCCTTCTTGCATTCCTTTTTTTCTTGGGATGGTTTTGTTTGCTGGTTCCTGTACAATATTACACACCTCTGTCCATAGTTTTTCAGGCACACTTTACTAGATCTAATCCCACGAATCCATTGGTCACCTCCACTGTATATTCATAGGGGATTTGATTAAAGTCATATCTAACTGGCCTATTGGTTTTCCCCACTTTCTTTATTTTAAGCCTGAATTTTGCTTTGAGGAGCTGATGATCTGGGCCACAGTCAGCTCCAGGTCTTGTTTTCACTGACTGTATACAGCTTCTCCATCTTCAGCTACAAAGAATGTAATCAATCTGATTTCACTATTGACAATTTGGTGATGTCCATGTGTAAAGTTATCTCTTGTGTTGTTGTAAAAGAGTGTTTTCTATGACCTGTTTGTTCTCTTGGAAGAATTCTGTTAGCCTTCACCTTGCTTCATTTTGCACTCCAAGGCCAAACTTGCCTGTTACTCCATGTATCTCTTGACTTCCTACTTTTGCATTCCAATCCCCTATGATGAATAGGACATCTTTTTTGGTGTTAGTTCTAGAATTTTTTATAGGTCTTCATAGAGCTAATGAACTTCAGCTTCTTTAGCATCAGTGGTTGGAGTGTAGACTTAGATTACTGTGATACTGAATAGTTTTCCTTGGAAATGAACCAAGATCATTCTGTTGTTTTTGAGGTTGCATTTCATACTCTTTTGTTGATTATGATGGTTATTCCATTTCTTGTATGGGATTCTTGCCCACAGTATTAGATATAATGGTCATGTGAATTGAATTCACCCATTCCCATCCATTTTAGTTCGTTGATTCCTAAGATGATGATGTTTTTCCTTACCATTTCCTGCCTGACCACATCCAATTTACCTTGATTCATGGATCTAACATTTCATATTCTTATGCAATACACTTCTTTACAGCATTGGATTTTACTTTCAGCACCAGACACAACCACAAATGAGTGTCATTTCCACTTTGGCCAGCTGCTTCATTCTTTCTGGAATATTAGTAGGTGTCCTCCTCTCTTCCCCAGTAGCACACTGGCCACGTTCTGACCTGGAGGGCTCATCTTTTGGTGTAATACCTTTTTTCCTTTTTATACAGTTCATGGGGATCTCACAGCTAGTTTACTGTAATGGTTTACCATTCCCTCCTCCAGTGGATCACATTTTGTCAGAACTCTGTACTGTGACCCATCCATCTTGGGTGGCCCTACACAGCATGGCTCATAGCTTCATTGAGTTATGCAAGCCCCTTTGCCACTAGGCAGTAATCCATGAGGGGGATCATCATGCAAAATGCTGGGATGAGTGAATCACAAGCTAGAATCAAGATTGCTGGGATAATTATCAACAACCTCTGATATGTAGATAATACTTCTCTAATGGCAGAAAGTGAAGAGGAACTAAAGGGCCTCTTGATGAGGGTGAAAGAGGAGAGTGAAAATGCTGGCTTAAAACTCAACATTCAAGAAACTAAGATCAAGGCATCTGTTCTCATTACTTCATGGCAAGCAGAAGGGGAAAGAGTGGAAGGAGTGACAGACTTTATTTTCTTGGGCTCCAAAATCACTGTGGATGGTGACTGCAGCCTTGATATTAAAAGACACTAGCTCCTTGGAAGGAAAACTAAGACAAGCCTAGACACCATATTAAAAAGTAGAGACATCACTTTGCTGACAAAGTTATATATTCAAATTGTGGTGTTGGAGAACACTCTTGAGAGTCACTTGAACTGCTAGAAGATGTAGTCAGTTAATCCTAAAGGAACTCAACCTCGAATATTTATTGGAAGGGTTGATGCTGAAGCTGAAGCTCCAATTTTTTGCCCACCTTATGTGAAGAGCTGACTCTTCAGAAAAGACTCTGATGCTGGGAAAGATTAGGGCAAAAAGAGAAGGAGGTGGCAAAGGATGAGATGGTTAGATAGCATCACCAACTCAATGGACATGAGTTTGAGCAAACCAGGAGACAGTGAAGGACAGGAAACCCTGCTGTGCAGAAATCCATGGGGGTCACAAAGAGTCAGACACAACTTAGTGACTGAACAACAAGAAAGCTATCTCTCCTCTGGCCCAATCCTATAGCTGCTGCTGCTTCACAATCTGTGCTGAATAAGCCTTGAGCCCAGCCTCCTCCTTTCAGGTGTCTCTCATGTTGTATGTATATTGCATTTTCATATGATCAAAAGTGACCTTAACACCTTTCCTCCTTGTGTGGAATTTAATTTCTTAACTGCAGTTTTATACAGTGCAAAATGAAGATGTTGTGTCTCTGATCTTGCAAGAAAAAACCAGTTCCTCACCTGTGTGGGGAGTGTGGGATTGATTGATATGTTAATGTAGGAGGATGCAGTCCTGAAAGGATGTCAGGTACTTCTAAATATACACTGTGTGCGGCCCAGTTCTGCCTGCTGCAGGCTTTGATGTCGAATAAAATGGGATAAGGGTAGGAGAGTGACGCCATATCACAGATCTTCTTCCTTCTAACAGAAGGGCAAAGGTCAGCAAAATCCTAGTCAGCCGCTTCCAAGCAAAGCAAAGGGTACCTCTTTTGATAGCTTGAAATAGGAAAGTCACATTAAAATTTAGAGTTAAAATGCTCAGCAAGGCACTCTGCCTCACAACCAAAGGCCCCACTGGACAAAGAAGTTAAAGACAATTTCAGTAGTTCTCCTCATAGCCCCTACATATGATTATGGTGTAAGTAGGTGACTGTGGAAAACACAAAGATCAACCATAGCAAAGAGAAGGTGGCCGGCCTGGTGCTTTTTGGTTCTCAGAGGGAGAGGGAAGCACCCCAGGATTCCCTGTCACTGAGCGCTCCCAAATGAATAGCTTAAAAATATTTTGCCATGGAAATGGGATTAATAGTGCATAAAACACAATTCAGCCCTAGAACCAAGACCCTTTGAAATGAGACTCAGCTCTGATAATTAATATCAGCAAAGGAAAAAGAGCTGTCAAGGAAAATTTGCCCAATTATATTAGAGCAAATGGAATTAGGGGCAAGCAGAGAGAAATGACACAGTAACTAACAGATGAACATGTTTCAGGGGAAATTAAGGAAAGAGAAGATAGCTCATAGCAAAAGACTAATGAAAAAAGTAAGTTGAGCAAATATAAAACCTGAAGACAAAAAAATGTTCCAATAACCCTGTGTACGAGACAGCAAAAGAGACACTGATGTATAGAACAGTCTTATGGACTCTATGGGAGAGGGAGTGGGTGGGAAGATTTGGGAGAATGGCATTGAAACATGTAAAATATCATGTATGAAACGAGATGCCAGTCCAGGTTCGATGCACGATACTGGATGCTTGGAGCTAGTGCACTGGGACGACCCAGAGGGATGGTATGGGGAGGGAGGACGGAGGAGGGTTCAGGATGGAGAACACATGTATACCTGTGGTGGATTCATTTTGATATTTGGCAAAACTAATACAATTATGTAAAGTTTAAAAATAAAATAAAATTAAAAAAATAATAAAATAAAATAAAATAAAGGAAAAAAAAATGTTCCCATGAGTCCTTCACACCAGGGAAAGACAATACAGAAATGTGAATGAGTAAAAGATGAGACTAAAATGCAGAGAATAGGCCTAAAAGAGAAGTTTTTAAAATTTAATATCAAAGAACATCATTAACAGAACTAGTAAATTAACAGAAGTGGAAAGGGAAAAGGTAATTCATTGCTGACATAGAGAAAGACAGATTTGAGATGACAGCTATGAACACCCAAGAAAAGACCTAGAGATTAAAACAATCACAAAAAAAGCAATAGAAATGAAGGACAGGCCAGGGAGACTAACTGGGGTCCCTGAAGTGTAAATCTCCCAAAAGGGGAAGAAAATTTTCATGAGCTAAAGAACAAGGACTGAAACCAATCTAGAAGGTAAAATCTACACCCCAGGAAACATTAATACATAATGAGTGCCATTGAAATAGTTTCTGCTTAAGTTAATAAACACTAAGGATAAAGGCTTGTTTCAGGCATTTAGACACAGAGTGCAACAAAGAGAGCTGGCCAAGAACAGGCCAGACCATGCAGACAAATCTAAGGCTGCCCCCTTAGCAGCATTCAGAATTTTAAAGACAAAGACATGGAAAGAAAATTCTGAGAGCAATAACACATTAACCAAGAATGTTATACCCAGCCAAACTGGCTTCCAAGAATCATAGTCACAGGTAAAAATACCAAAAACAGGCTCTTTTCATGAGACATGACAAGAAAAGTCAGCCCACTAACATGAACAGAGGAAGGACAGGTAGACCTGGGCAACATTTAAAATCAGTGGGCCAATGGTTAAAACTGTACATTTTATATTATGTATATTTTACCACATAACTTTAAAATATCAGGGAAAAAGAAAAAACAAAAACAATGGAGTACATGGAATGAAAAGTTAGGCTAAAAAGTTCTGAAGGAAATAAAACATTGTTTATCCACCCAAGTTTTTCTTTGATTACAAAGGCCACAGATAATTTTGGACTAGCAAGAATTTCAGAATCCAACATCTATGAGACCTTGGGACTCCTCAATGATAAAATCCAGCCCAGCAAGCAAGTAAACCAAATAGAAACTCAGCCAGAAGAAGGAAAGCTATTAGAAGTAGGACCCCAAAGTATCAAATCCACTCAAATGTAGGTAGAAAAGGGCTAAACAACAATGGGAATGATTGTTATAGGATAGACTGAAACTCCTATTAACCTTGCAGATATCACCAACAAAAATCATGAGAAAATCATGTGAAAGTAGACAAATGTTTATTTCTTCATCTTTTATAATAGAACATAATTAAAATTTTCTGGAATTGAAACAGGGAGTCAAAAACATAAAAAAGGCAACCTTTCAATGCTTTTCACATTCTTGTTCTTGATCTTAGAGAGCTCTTTTACAAAATAATATCTTTTTTGCCAAGGCAACGTTTATTTGAAGATCTGAAGTTCCTTTCATTTAAATATCACCCCATTTTCTTCTCTTAAAGTAAAATTTAATAAAATACTTTTATATTAAACATAGTTCAGGTTCAGGTCAGTCGCTCAGTCCTGTCCGACTCTTTGCGACCCCATGAATCACAGCATGCCAGGCCTCCCTGTCCATCACCAACTCCATAGTAGGTGTCACTAATTCCATTTTTATAGACAGGTCTTTTTTTTTGTTTGCTTATCTGTACTTGCCCCTTTTATAGTTGATATGGGTACAGAGATGTCTAAGGTGAGGGCCACGTGAGGCTGATACGTCTGCTGCAGAGCAGCTGGATCTGAGGTCATTTTAAAACTTTCTTTTCCTGTATTTTTTACTATTCTTTATAATGAACAGCCTTCATTTCTACCACATCAAAACGACTTGAGATGTAAATGAATAAATTAGAGGAAATCAAAAGTTTGAAAATTAGGATTGTTTGCAAATTTTACTTGGAAAAACTTTAAAACCATCCTAGCAGATAAAGGAAGCATTTATTTCTGCTGTGTCTGGAGTAGGTGGGTGAGAAATGGCTACGTGGCTCAGCTCCACGTGCAGGGTCCAAGACTACCTACCAGACGGTTTTGGATGGCAACATGGGGGTGACCATAGACACTCTGCTCCATGAGTCCCTTGTCCTTCAGGTGCCCCATCCCAGGCATGTTGTCAGGGCAGAGGCAGCAGTACCGGGATAGGAAAGCCAATCACACAAGTGCTTTCTCATGCTTTTACTTGCAACAAACCTGGTAACAGCCAAAGAAGTCAACCAGTTAAATTCGGAGTCAGATGGTAGATAAATAGACTCTGTTTACATTGGGGAAAACTGCAAAGGTCATATGGTACAATTCATGTATACAGGGAGGAGTGACGAGTTGGTTTCATCATAATATGGTTCAGGTAAGCTGTTTCTGCCTATTTTTGAACTGAAATTAACAAGCCAGTCAGTTTTATCCCAACATCTCTCTCCCAGTAAGATTGAAAGGGAATCCTAATGGCTCCTTAATCCATTTACTTAAGAATGAAAAAAAAAAAAAAAAAACACAGACATTTTTGTTTCAGAATGTTCAGCTAGAAGCTACCAGGTTTGTTTTTTTTACTTCAGGAAAATAGATTAGAGATCCATCGAAGCTTGGGCAAGGAAGAGCAAGAAAAAGATTCCAGGAAGAAGATCTTGGCTTCAAATAACAAAATCCAGGGCAAACCCTATTATGGGTAAGGAGATAACATCCTCTGATGGCTGGTTGTGAAGGCAGCAATGCATCTGAGAACTTGGGGAAGGCAAGGACAGGTTTCCAGCTGAGACTGCAACTTTCAGAGAACAACACAGAACTTTCTGTTCCTGAACAACTTGATGGCTGCTTTGGAACTGTGAATGAGCAAACTGATGGGGGGAGATACAAGAGTGAGTTTTACTAACCTGTGAGATATTAGACAATGGTTAACTTCTTCAGGATGCACATATTGGGGACAGATTCTCTGAAGAGGTCTGACATTTCCTAGAGTTACACTTAAACTAGGTCCTGCTAAATGGAGAGGATTTCACATATGGGAGAATATTTCAGCATATTCCCACCACGTACATACACTCATAGCTTTAGACTGAGTTTTATTCCTGACTTTGCTGTTTATCTGTCACAGGATCTTGGACTAGTCACATAACTTTTCTAAACTTCAGTTTCATCATCTGTAAAATGAGCATAACACAATAACCAAGTCTCAGGGTTATTCCAAAATTCAAAGGAGATGCTGTTTCTAAACTGGCATATGGTTAGCCCTCAACTGATGGCAGATACCATGATTACTAATAAGTAGATGTCAGGGCTGAGATGAAGGACATGGCAAAGATGGGAAGGGCAATGCATGCTGATGCATCTGCATTTGAGATGCATTATTTGGAACTGTACTTAATTTTTTCAGTGCCTTTATGGGCTGGTTCTCAGGGAAGTAAAAGGAATCTGTCCCTGCCTTCTTCAACCTCTCCTATATTCTGAAGCATTTAAAGGACAATTAAACTGTGACAACTCACTGATGAATAACTGTGCTCTCTGCTAATCTTGTCACATTGGGCCCTGACTGGAGACACAATTAATACAACATGGTTGAACAGCTTACACATTAATTATGTGCCCCAGTAAAGGTGACAGGGCTGGGAGACCTGCAGCATCTTAATTCCCCACCCTCGAGGACTTTCCCAGTGAAAGTGAAATTCCAGTGTTGGCACAAATCAACTTTGTCACACCAGAGCTCAGAGCTACATCAAGGGGGACTTCCTCCTCTATACCTCAAACCTTCTGTGTACAGACCCAGGTCCTGTAGCAGCTGGGTAGAAGTGATTTACAGTGAGCCCTCCAAGGTGATGTGTTAGCACTCAAGGTCAGTGAATTGAAGAGTGTGGCTTAATAATGTGCAGCACTTTGAGCTTCACCCAAAACCTCAAAAAGAATTTGCAAAAATAAGGGGCTCTGTCATTGGTGCTTCACCGAGGCTCACTCAGTCAAGCCTCAGAGCAGCCTGGGGGCTTCAAACAGCACACCAATCAGGAACCTGCTCCCTTCCCCCAGCCTCTGGGCTCCTCATTGTCAGCCAGGCAGGATGCAACTTCAGACCCTTTTCTATGCAAACACATACCTATTTCTATAAGCATTTATCATTTTCAATATCATTTAAAAATTTTTAAATAATAGAACTATTTACACATAGTTTTCATTTTCTCAATATTTATTTTCTTGTCAGTCCACATCATTCTAATTAATGACTGCACCATACTCCAGAATAGATGTTGGTTGACTGAAAGAAAAACACACAACATGGGAGTTGTAACTGAAGTTGTATTCAGATTCTCGGAGAAGGCAATGGCACCCCACTCCAGTACTCTTGCCTGGAAAATTCCATGGGCAGTGGAGCTTGGTAGGCTGCAGTCCATGGGGTTGCTAAGAGTCGGACACGACGAGCGACTTCACTTTCACTTTCCACTTTCATGCATTGGAGAAGGAAATGGAAACCCACTCCAGTGTTCTTGCCTGGAGAATCCCAGGGACAGGGGAGCCTGGTGGGCTGCCATCTATGGGGTCGCACAGAGTCGGATATGACTGAAGTGGCTTAGCAGTTACTGAGGACGGTGACCTAAGAGAGTGCCTCTAAGATATCTCTGAGAAACTGCTTCAGAGAGGTCCTGGGGAGACTACACAGATTTTTGTTGTGGAATACATGCAGTCAGTGAACATCTTGGTAAAAGATTACTGATGGTCACAGAGAACAGACATCTCAAATTAGTGTTTACAGTAATTTTCTGTGTATGGGAAGATGCAAGAAAAGAAGTTCATTAAAATTCTTCCTGAAATGTATTCAACTATCTAAGGACCCGTTTGTGCAGAGAGCATGTGTGTGCACAGAGCCAGTCCAGACAACACATTTTACTCTTTCTCAGGGTTTCTTTTCCACAAACCTTCTACAACTTACTTTTTTAACTTCAGGTTTTGTCCTATGCTTTCCCTTTTTCTTTCTCTCTTAACCTCTCTTTAGGACAAAATTATT
Organism: Bison bison bison; assembly: GCF_000754665.1. Taxonomy (NCBI): domain Eukaryota; kingdom Metazoa; phylum Chordata; class Mammalia; order Artiodactyla; family Bovidae; genus Bison; species Bison bison. Next base: position 1,461,121 of record NW_011494660.1, on the reverse strand, counting down.
TTCCCTTAACAGATTGCATTTCTATTCCTTATACTCTAAAATTTTCCTTGCCTACAAAGACACTTTCCTTATTAATTTTAGTAGTTTTATTTACATAATCCAAATTCTCAACCCTTAAAAACACCAGACTCTAGTGAAAACCAAGGAGAAAGAAATCATAAACCTTCACACCAGCATTTCCTGATTGGCAGACTTACATGCATACTCCATAAGCTCTCTGTTGTTATTCAGTCACTAAGTTGTGTCCGACTTCTTGGGATCCCACGGCCTGCAGCATGTCAGACTCCTCTGTCCTCCACTGTCTCCTGGAGTTTGCTCAAATTCATGTCCATTGGTTTGGTGATGCTATCCAATCATCTCATCCTCTGCCACCCCTTCTCCTTTTGCCTTAAATCTTTCCAGGCATCAGAGTCTTTCCAACGAGTCAGATCTTTGCATCAAGTGGACAAAGTATTGCAGCTTCAGTATCAATCCTTCCAGTAAATATTTAGGGATGATTTCCCTTAGGATTGACTGGTTTGATCTCCTTGCAGCCCAAGGGACTCTCAAGAGTCTTCACCAGTACCACAACTCAAAGCATCAAATCTTTGGTTCTCAGCCTTCTTTATGGTCCAACCCTCACATCAGTACAGGATTACTGGGAAAACCATAGCTTTGACTAAACAAACCGTTGTTGGAAAAGTGCTGTCTCTGCTTTTTTATTTATATTTTGATAGTTTTTTTTGTTTTTGTTTTTGTTTTTTACTGAAGCATTGTTGATGTACAATATTTCAGGTTTATAGCAAAGTAATTCAGTCATACACACACACACACACACACACACACACACATATATATTCTTTCTCAGATTATTTTCCATTATAGGTTATTACAGGATATTAAAGATAGTTCCTCATGCTATACAATAGGTCACTGTTCTTTATTTAATTTATTTATTTTTAATTAGAGGATGATTGCTTCACAATATTGTGTTGGTTTCTGACATACATCAGCATGAATCAGGCATAGGTATACATACTTCCTCTCCCTCTTGAACCTCCCTTCCACCCAACCCACCCTTCTGTTGTCACAGAGCACCAGGTTTAAGCTCCCTGCATCACATAGAAAATTTTTGCTGCTAAGTCACTTCAGTAGTGTCTGACTCTGTGCAACCCCATAGACAGCAGCCCACCAGGCTCCCCTATCCCTGGGATTGTCCAGGTAAGAACACTGGAGTGGGTTTCCATTTCCTTCTCCAATGCATGAAAGTGGAAAGTGAAAGTGAAAGTGAAGTCGCTCAGTCGTGTCAGACTCTTCTCGACCCCATGGACTGCAGCCCACCAGGCTCCTCCATCCATGGGATTTTCCAGGCAAGAGTACTGGAGTGGGGTGCCATTGCCTTCTCTGAAAAAATTCTTACTAGCTATCTATTTTACATGTAGGAATGTGTATGTGTGTATTCTACTCTCTCAATTCGTCCCACTCTCTCCTTTCCCCCACTGTGTCCACAAGTCTGTTCTTTATATCTCCATCTCCACTGCTGCCCTGCAAATAGGTTCATCAGTACCATCTTTCTAGATTCCATATATATGTATTAATATATGATACTTGTTTTTCCCTTTCTGACTCACTTCACTTTGTATAATAGATTTTATGTTCATCCATCTCATTAGCACTGACATGAATGCATTCTTTTTATGGTTGAATAATATTTCATTGTACATATGTACCACAGTTTCTTTATCCATTTATCTGTCAATGAGCATCTGGGTTGCTTCCATGTCCTAGCTATTGTAAATAGTGTTGCAATGAGCATTGGGGTACATATATCTTTTTCAATTATGGTTCCCTCAGGGTATATGGCTTCCCGGTGGCTCAGAGGTTAAAGTATCTGCCTGCGTCTGCCTGCAATGCAGGAGACCTGGGTTCAATTCCTGGGTCAGGAAGATCCCCTGGAGAAGGAAATGGCAACCCACTCCAGTATCTTGCCTGGAGAATCCCATGCACAGAGGATCCTGGTGGGCTGCAGTCCACGGGGTTGCAAAGAGTTGGAGACCACTGAGTGACTTCATTTTCACTTTCACTTTCAGGGTATATGCACAGTAGTGGGAGTGTTGGGTTATGTGGTAGTTTTATTTCTAATTTTTAAAGGAATCTCCATACTGTTCTCCATAGTAGCTGTATCAATTTACATTCCCACCAACAAGGGAGGTGGGTTCCCTTTTCTCCATACATTCTCCAACTTTTATTGTCTTCAGATTTTTTGATGATGTCTCTGCTTTTGAATATGCTGTCTAGGTTTGTCATAGCTTTTCTTTCAAGGAGCAAGCATTTTTTATTTTCAGGCTGCAGTCACCCTCCACAGTGATTTTTGGAGCCCAGGAAAATAAAATCTCTCACTGCTTCCACCTTTTCCCTTTCTATTCACCATGAAGTGATGAGACAAGATGCCCTGAGCTTAGCCTTTTAATGCTGAGTTTCAAGCCAGTTTTTTCACTCTCCTCTTTCACCCTCATCAAGAGGCTCTTTAGATCTTCTTCACTTTCTGCCATTAGAGTGGTATAATCTGTATATCTGAGATTTTTTTATATTTCTCCCAGCAATCTTGATTCCAGCTTGTGATTCATCCAGCCTGGTATTTTGTATGATGCACTCTGCATCTAAGTTAAATAATCAGGGTAACAATATACAGTCTTGCCGTACTCCTTTCCCAATTCTGAATTGGTCAGTTATTCCATGTCCAGTTCTAATAGATGCTTCCTGACCCACACATAGGTTTCTCAGGAGACAAGTAAGGTGATCTAGCACTCCCATTTGTTTAAGAATTTTCTACAATTTGTTGTGATCCACATAGTCAAAGGCTTTAGCATAGTCAGTGAAGCAGAAGTAAATGTTTTCTGTAACTTCCTTGATTTCTCCATGATTCAATAAATGTTGGATATGATCTCTGGTTCCTCCACCTCTTCAAAACCCAGTTTTTACCTCTGAAAGTTTTTGGTTCACTAAAAATATTTGTCTTTACTGGACACATGTCTTGTATCATTTTGAGGAAAGAAATTGTGCTATGATAAAATGTATGCCCATAACCTCAACAAGACACATTTTATCACAACATGATTTCTTCCCTCAAAGTGGTGCAAGACGTGTGTCCAATAAACACAAATATCTTTAATTTTTCTCTAATAGGAAGACAAAAGTAGGTAAACTAAGATTTTTTTAAGCAAGTAATATTTCTTACTTGGAAATAATATGGATATTCAATCAATTTTCCATCATTTAACTTAGCAAAACTCCAAATTTTTATGTTATAGTACCAAAGAGATTTGAAGAAATGATTTTTAAGTAGATATGCCATAGAACATTTTTAAAGAGTTCACCTAAAAACTCTTGCCTCATTTGCATTTTACTTCACTTACAAAATTATCAAATTATATCAAGTTATTTTTCTTCCTGATAAATTTTGTAACAGACAACAGGATCTTATTTGACTTTCAGTACACTTAGGTAAAATGAAAGTTCTACATTTAATGTCATTAACTCTAAAGACAGTTTGGTTTATTTAATTAAACCAAAATACTTAAACTTACCTTTATTCATTAAAGATTTATCCCATGTAATATAATCTTAAAAGATATTTGAGCTAGTTTCTATTATACTCTTGAATTTATATAAGTGCTTAATTTTCTTTAATACAATTAGAGATATTTTACAAGTTAATTTTGATAATACCATCTGAAGGTAGAAATATATCTTGTCTATAATGTAGACACAAATAGACATGATCAGAGATCTCAAACCTTCATTCTGAGGCTTAGTCATTCAAGTATTACAATACAAAACTCACTAGTCTACAATAGAAGCTGGAATAAATTGTCTACTCACTTGAGTTTTTAAAAAATCCTATTTTAACTTTCTTTCTTCCTCAGTCTCAGAAAATTGAAGATGGTCTAGATAAGAGTTTCCTGAGAGTCCCTAGTAGGAAATTTATATCTCAAAAGCACAGGGCAATCATTGTAAGCTCTCCTAGAAAGACTTTAGTTTTCTTAGGGTCAGAAATTTGAAAAGGTGTTTTATCAAAATGGTGTTCTCTAACTGTTTATATAAAAATCAGTTTTAGAATGTCAGAAGAGCCCCATCTTGGCCATTTTCAGGGTGAGGTTTTCTTTAGATTCCAATTAAGTACTTGCAAGTATGAGCTTCATATGTATATAAACACAGCTGATGTCTCTTTGTTCTGACTTGAAGGCTTTGTTTTCCATTTCAGTGTTGGTTGTTTGGTCAGGAAAAAATTACTATTGAAAATTGTGTTATGCACCTGTGTGCTTTTTGTGGGCTTAACTCCCCTGGGTGTTATCCTAGAGCCAGTTCAGGTCTTTTACATGTCTCAGTTTCTCCCTCCTTCAGTCTAAAACCACCATGGACACTCAGAGCACTGGATGGCCAAGCTTTATATGTGCATATTCCAGAACAAGTGAGTTTTTAAATCAAGAGTGGGCTTCCCTGTGGAACCACTGGGAGGTACGAGAATTCAACTCTACAACTCTTGCAAACTTCCCAGTTCCCTGAGAAAGCCATACCTGGCCTGGAGGAGCTGTGTCTCCTATCTTTGGAGCTGAAAGCTCTCATATAGAATCTTTATTCTGACAAACTACTTGTGAAGGTAGTGAGTTCAAGGAGAGATGCCAAGCTAGCCCCACACCTAGTCACCCAGGCCAAACCCTGTCAGTGTCTTTCAACTTAGCAAAATCATCACAGTGTCTTTCAACCGAGGAACCCAAGTACCTCTTCTTGAACCTAAATTCAAGGAAAACATATTCCTCATAGAAAAGAGCTCATAGCAAACACAAACCATTCAATAGAACTCAGGAGTGTCAATCAAGAGGAGAGACTTGAGACAAGGGAAGACTCACCTAGTCATCTGGACTCATTGAGAAGATGATTTGGAATAACTGGCTCTTATTAATACCAAGGCTCCAGATCCTCTGGCAAAGGAAAGAAATATGCTCTTCAGTTCAGTCACTCAGTCGTGTCTGACTCTTTGTGACCCCATGGACTACAGCATGCTAGGCCTCCTTGTCCATCACCACCTCCTGGAGTTTACTCAAACTCATGCCATTAAGTCGATGATGTCATCTAACCATCTCATCTTCTGTCGTCCCCTTCTCCTCCTGCCTTCAATTTTTCCCAGCATCGGAGTCTTTTCAAATGAGTCAGGTCTTCACATCAGGTAGCCAAAGTATTGAAGTTTCAGCTTCAACATCATTCCTTCCAATAAATATTCAGGACTGATTTCCTTTAGGATGGACTAGTTGGATCTCCTTGCAGTCCAAGGGACTCTCAAGAGTCTTCTCCAACACCACAGTTTAAAAGAATCAATTCTTCGGTGCTTAGCTTTGTTTATAGTCCAACTCTCACATCTATACTTGACTACTAGAAAAACCATAGCTTTGACTAGATGGACCTTTGTTGGCAGATTAATGTCTCTGCTTTTTAATATGCTGTCTAGTTTGGTCATAACTTTTCTTTCATTTAATTTCATGGCTGCAATCACCATCTGCAGTGATTTTGGAGATGAAAAAAATAAAGTCTGTCACTGTTTCTATTGTTTCCCCATCTATTTGCCATGAAGTGATGGGGCTAGATGTGATGATCTTAGTTTTCTGAATGTTGAGTTTTAAGCCAACTTTTCCACTCTCCTCTTTCACTTTCATCAAGAGACTCTTTAGTTCTTCTTCACTTTCTGCCATAAGGGTGGTGTCATCTGCATATCTGAGATTATTGATATTTCTCCTGGCAATCTTGATCCCAGCTTGTGCTTCCTCCAGCCCAGTGTTTCTCATGATGTACTCTGCATAGAAGTTAAATAAGCAGGGTGACAATATACAGCCTTGACATACTCCTTTTCCTATTTGGAACCAGTCTGTTGTTCCATGTCCAGTTCTAACTGTTGCTTCCTGACCTGCATACAGATTTCTCAAGATGCAGGTCAAGTGGTCTGGTATTCCCATCTCTTTCAGAATTTTCCACTGTTTGTTGTGATCCACACAGTCAAAGGCTTTGGCATAGTCAATAAAGCAGAAGTAGAGGTTTTTCTGGAACTCTCTTGCATTTTCAATGATCCGATGGAAGTTGGCAATTTGATCTCTGGTTCCTTTGCCTTTTCTAAATCCAGTTTGAACATCTGGAAGTTCATGGTTCATGTACTGTTGAAGCCTGGCTTGGAGAATTTTGAGCATTACTTTGCTAGTGTGTGACATGAGTGTAATTGTGCTGTAGGTTGAGCATTCTTTGACATTGCCTTTCTTTGGGATTGGGATGAAAATTTACCTTTCCCAGTCCCTTTGTGATCACCAAAGTTGCCAATTGAAAGAAAAATGCACAACCTGAGAATTGTGGGTTAAATTTTTTTCAAGATCTTCCTGAGAAAGATAGCCTAGAAGAGAGCCTCTCAGATAGCTCTGAGAAACTGCTCCAAAGTAGTAGGATGGAGACTAATTTAGATGTAATTTTTGTTATGGAGTACATGCAGTCACACTTACATCTTGGTAAAAGATTACTGCTAGTCACAAAGAACAAATATATTGATTTTAATGATTATAGTGCTTTCCTGTGTATGGGAAGATGCAAGAAGTATAATTCATTAAAATTCTTCCTGAAATGCATGCAACCCTTGAAGGACCTGTTTATCCGAAGCACAGGGCATCCTGTCAGTCTCCAATTTCTTCTGTCTGAAGCATAGAATAATTCATCCTATTTCCTTCATCTCTTTGTCTGAAGCACAAAGTACACTGTTGGTCAGAGGCTGCATAGGTTATAGTTCATGGGGGTTGCGGAGTCAGATAAAACTGAGCGACTGAGCACTCACACAGTGGGTTAATCTTTGCGGAGTTGGATAGTGAGCAAAATGTTCTTTGCTCTTCTTTTGTTTGCATGCTGTTATATTGCTTCACATTTTCTGTTTATAAAAAGTTCTAGAATAAGCATCCTTTTGTCTATATGTTTATGTGCATGTAAAGGCTTTTTTTAAGACTTAAGTCCTAGAAGTGAAATTTCCTCATCAAAATGTATATGCATTTTACATTTAAACACACTGGCAGTAAACTGCCAGGAAACTTCACTCCCAGGAAACTTCACCAACCAGCTTTTTCACCTATTTCATACAAAAAGTCTTGGTTCTACACATTCTTGCCATCAGCAGGTATTATTAGTCTTTTCAGTTTTTACAAACCTGAGAAACAAAACAAAATACAGTACAAAACCCTTTAAGTTGAACATCTTTTCATATACTGTTCTTAATATGTGAATTTCCTGTTAATAATCTTTGTCCATTTTTCTTTTCACTTATTTGGATTTTCATATTGATTTTTAGAAGCTCTTCATATATTTATGAATAGTAATCCCTATAACTTGAAAAATATTGCTTTCCAGAAGTTTTAATTTGTCATTTAATTTATTCATGACTTTTCTCTCTTCTAGAAGTTATTCTTAGCTTTTGTTAAATTCTCTGTATATGTTTTAGAAAAGGTGTCTAGGTTATATGTGCTTCCCCAATTTTTTTATACATTTTCTTAAATTTTTTCTTGAAGATTATATCTTTAAAAAAAAAAAAAAAAGAGCTCTTAAATGCAGCTACTTTATTTTATGGCATGAGCTATGTGTGTCATTTTGTTTTACCAAATGCATAGTCAATTATTCCAGAAGTGTTAAAATGATTCCGTGTTTCCCCCATTGATTTGAGATACTACTTTAATCACAGATACAAGTAAGAGTACTACAAATCCTGAATCTATTATAAAAACTTACCATTCTGTTCAGTTAATCTGTTGAGCCTTGTGCATGTAACATGAGGTTTCAACAGTGAACCTTATGGTCTTCTCACTGCTGCAGTGGTAAAGAATCCACCTGCCAATGCAGGAGACAAGGTTTGATCTCTGGGTCTGGAAGATCCCTTGGAGTAGAAAACAGCACTCACTCCAGTATTCTTGCCTGGAAAATTCCACAGACAAACGTGCTTGGTGGGATACAGTCTACAGAGTTACAAAGAGTCAGACGTGACTGAGCGGCTGAGCACGTATGCGTGAACATTACAGTATTTATTAATCATCTATGTCAAATGTTCCCTGGTTATTCTTACATATTTTCTCTTCCATTTGAACGTCCATGAAAACTCCAGCAGAAATTTTGTTTTGTTCTACAAGTTGGTGGGAAGAAAGATAACATCATTAAATATTGAGTTTTCCATCTACACACATCAGTTCAGTTCAGTTCAGTCGCTCAGTCATGTCCGACTCTTTGCAACCCCATGGACTGCAGCACTCCAGCCCTCCCTGTCCATCACCAACTCCCAGAGTTTACTCAGACTCATGTCCACTGAGTTAGCGATGCCATCCTACCATCTCATCTTCTATTGTCCCCTCTCCTCCCACCTTCAATCTTTCCCAGCATCAAGGTCTTTTCCAATGAATCAGTTCTTCACATCAAGTGACCAAAATATTGGAGTTTCAGCTTCAACATCAGTCCTTCCAATGAATATTCATGACTGATTTCCTTTAGGATAGACTGATTGGATCTCCTTGCAGTCCAAAAGACTCTCAAGAATCTCCTCCAACACCACAGTTCAAAAGCATCAATTCTTCTGTGTTCAGCTTTCTTTATAGTCCAGCTCTCACATATAGATACATAATGTCTGTTTATTACATCTCCCTTAATGACATAACGTTTTGTTTCATAATTTTGCAGTTTTCTTTCTATACATCTTGTATATGTCTTTTAAGGTTTATATCTAATGTTCTGTGTTTTGTGTTGCTAAATGCAGGGGATTTTTTTCATTTCAAATTTCATTTCTAATCCTAATTTTCTAATTTCAGTTTCATTTCTAATCAGTTACTGTTAACATGTATAAGAAAGCACTTCATTCTTATATATTTATTTATATTTTGCTGATTTATCAAAATTTTTAAATTTCTTTCTTTGGATATCCAGTATGTAGATATATGCAAATGTTGTCTCCTCTTTCCAATACTATAATTCATTAAAAAATTTTATTTGTTCTCTAGCCACTTTCAGTATAATGATAATAGTGGCATTCTTGTCCCATTCCTGTCCTTAATAACAATGCAATAACATTATATGTAATACTTATTCTATGTTACTGATAAATGTTCTTTACTGAAATTTTTGCTCCTGTTCAAGCCTATTGAATTATGTTTTTAAAATCAGAAATGATAACTCAATTGGAGCCAACATTTAGGCAAATATAGAGATGGTCAAATGATTTGTTTTTCTAATAGTGGCTAATATGGTGAACTATCTAGAAATTACCCCTGATATAGAACTGTTCATTCATAATTAGGATGCTAATACTTGGCTTTAATTTATCACTTATTATGTACCAGGGACCACTATAAATACCATACATGTATCATCTTATTTCCCAGTTATGACATATTATATTTTTAATGCAGTGCTGGGTCTAGTTTGTTAACACATTATTGAGGACTTTTGCCTCTATGCTCTTAAGCAGTTGGATATTTTGTTGAGGTTGATTTTTTGTTTTGGGGGGAGGGTTTGGTTTGTTTTTTTGTTTTTAATCACTTCTTATCTGGGGAGATTTCCAGCCTCATAGAATGGTGAATCTTTTTAATCATTTTCTATGCTCTGTGCTCTGGGATTTTAAATTAATATACAGTGTGTCTTTTTAGTTACAAACCAGAATTAAGATAGGCAGGAGCAACATCAAAAACATCAGATATGTGGATAATACCACTCTAATGGCAGAAAGCAAAGAGGAACTATAGAGCCTCTTGATGAGGATAAAGGAGGAGAGTGAAAGAGCCAGCTTAAGACTAAATACTGGGAAAAAAAAAAATAAGATCATGGCATCTAGCCTCATTACTTCATGGTAAATGGAAGGGGGAAAGGTGGAAGTAGTGACAGATTTCCTCTTCTTGGGCTCCAAAATCACTGTGGACAGTGACTGCAGCCATGAAATCAGAAATAGTCTTTTAAAATTAAAAACTTTCTTGCCAGGAAAGTGATGACAAACCTAGACAGTGTATTGAAAAGCAGAGACATCACTCTGCCGACAAAGGTCCATATAGTCAAGGCTAAGGTTTTTCCAGTAGTCATGTATGAATATGAGAGTTGGACTATAAAGAAAGCTAAGCACCAAAGAATTGATGCTTTTTAACTGTGGTATTGGAGAAGACTCTTGAGAGTCCCTTGGACAGCAAGGAGATCAAATCAGTCAATCTTAAGGAATATCAACCCTGAATATTCATTGGAAGGACTGATGCTGAAGCTGAAGCTCTAAGATTTTGGTCATCTGATGTGAACAGAAAACTCATTGGAGTTTTATAGTTTTATAGTTTATAAAACTCTAAGAGTTTTATAGTTTCTGGTCTTATGTTTAGATCTTTAATCCATTTTGAGTTTATTTTTGTGCATGGTGTTAGAAAGTGTTCTAGTTTCATTCTTTTACAAGTGGTTGACCAGTTTTCCCAGCACCACTTGTTAAAGAGATTGTCTTTTCTCCACTGTATATCCTTGCCTCCTTTGTCAAAGATAAGGTGTCCATAGGTGCGTGGGTTTATCTCTGGGCTTTCTATTTTGTTCCATTGATCGATATTTCTGTCTTTGTACCAGTACCATACTGTCTTGATGACTGTGGCTTTGTAGTACAGCCTGAAGTCAGGCAGGTTGATTCCTCCAGTTCCATTCTTCTTTCTCAAGATTGCTTCACCTATTCGAGGTTTTTTGTATTTCCATACAAATTGTGAAATTATTTGTTCTAGCTCTGTGAAAAATACCATTGGTAGCTTGATAGGGATTGCATTGAATCTATAGATTGCTTTGGGTAGTATACCCATGTTCACTATATTGATTCTTCCGATCCATGAACATGGTATATTTCTCCATCTGTTAGTGTACTCTTTGATTTCTTTCACCAGTGTTTTATAGTTTTCTATATACAGGTATGTAGTTTCTTGATTGCTTCTGTAGTTCCTCTCTTAGCAATTGTGGCAGCCGCAGCCTGGCTGACTGTCCCTATACCGGCTCTACCCTAGAGACAGCAGGGAGAGATACTTAGGCTTAGGAATTTGAATTCTTTTTGTCTGATATTAACATTGTTACACTATCTTTACTTTTGTTAGTATTTCCCCACTTTAACTTTCCTAATTTTTTTATTTACAACTTTTGTTTTGTCGTTCCACTTTAGGTATCTTTCTCACAAACTTCAATTTCTATTCACAAGAAATGCTCAAATGCAACCGTTTTGACAGTCTTATCTTTTGATAGGGAATTTACCTTATTCCCATTAATAATGGTAGTCCATATGTTTAGATTTATTCTTGCCATCTTTTTTTAACAAATTTTTCTTATTTATTTTTTCTTTCTCACCTTTGTTGGAAAAATCTCATTTTCTTTATCAATTTTTTTCTTTTTCTTCAGAATTTATTTGCCATTTTCCTGTGGTCACACTTAAATTTTTAACAGTATTCTAAAGAAAATCAACTTATTTTAAATTCTATATGTGAAACTATTTGACAGAGTTTTTTATACTCAACTCAAGTTTTAATAGTTTCTTTATTTACCATTTTTTTATTAATTGTTAGGTCTTTTCCTAAGACACTGAAACTATTGTTTTCTTTATTCTCCTCACAATGCTTATGATATCAAAAGTGTGGGTTTTCACACCAAGAAATTCTACATTTCTCAGTAGACACCAATTAGATATCCCTCAAATTAACTCCATTCTGATACTGCCATGCTAGGTCGTATCAGTCAGGTCCGACTCTACAGGACCCTATGGGGTGTAGTCTGCCAGGCTCCCCAATTCTTTTGATTCTCCAGGCAGGAATACTGGAGTGGGTTGCCATTCCCTTTTCCAGGGGATCTTCCCAACCCAGGGATCAAACGCACATTTCTTAAGTCTCCTGCATTAGCAGGTGAATTCTTTATCACTAGTGCTATCCAGGAAGCCCAATTCTCATGCTTTCCTGAACCATTCACTGTAATGCTTTTCTCTCCTGCTTCTTGTGTCCATTATGTTTGAAATTAGCATATTTCTAATAGTTCTTCCACTGTCACTGTATAATTGTAAGGGCTTAGATTTAGGTCATACCTGAATGGTCTAGTGGTTTTCACTACTTTCTTCAGTTTAAGGATGAATTTGGCAATAAGGAGTTCATGATCTGAACAGTGGAAGTGAGAAATAGATTCAAGGGATTAGATCTGATAGACAGAGTGACTGAAGAACTATGGAGGGAGGTTCGTGACACTGTACACGAAAAAGTAATGCAAAAAGGCAAATAGCTGTCTGAGGAGGCCTTACAAATAGCTGTGAAAAGAAGAGAAGTGAAAGGCAAAGAAGAAAAGGAAAGATACACCCATTTGAATGCAGAGGTCCAAAGAATAGCAAGGAGAGATAAGAAAGCCTTCCTCGGTGATCAGTGCAAAGAAATAGGAGAAAACAAAAGAATAGGAAAGACTAAAGATCTCTTCAAGAAAATTAGATATACCAAGGGAAATTTTCATGCAAAGATGGGCACAATAAAGGACAGAAATGGTATGGACCTAACAGAAGCAGACGATATTAAGAAGAGGTAGTAAGAATACACAGAAGAACTATATAAAAAAGATCTTCATGACGAAGATAACCACAATAGTGTGATCACTCAACTAGAGCCAGACATCCTGGAATGCAAAGTCAAGTGGGTCTTAGGAAGCATCACTACCAACAAAGCTAGTGGAGGTTATGGAATTCCAGTTGAGCTATTCCAAATCCTAAAAGATGGTGTGAAAGTGCTGCACTCAATATGCAAATTTGGAAAACTCAACAGTGGCCACAGGACCGGAAAAGGTCAGTTTTCATTCCAATCCCAAAGAATGGCAATGCCAAAGAATGCTCAAACTACTGCACAATTGCACTCATCTTACACGCTAACAAAGTAATGTTGAAAATTCTCCAAGCCAGGCTTCAACAGTAAATGAACCATGAACTTCCAGATGTTCAAGCTGGTTTTTGAAAAGACAGAGGAACCAGAGAGTGAATTGCCACATCCATTGGATCATCATAAAAGCAAGAGAGTTCCAGAAAAACCTCTACTTCTGCTTTATTGACTATGCCAAAGCCTTTGACTGTGTGGATCACAACAAACTGTGGAAAATTCTGAAAGAGATGGGAATAGCAGACCACCTGACCTCCCTCTTGAGAAATCTGTATGCAGGTCAGGAAGTAATGGTTAGAACTGGAAACGGAACAACAGACTGGTTCAAAATTGGGAAAAGAGTATGTAAAGGCAATATATTGTCACCCTGCTTATTTAACCTATATGCAGAGTACATCATGAGAAATGCTGGGCTGGATGACACACAAGCTGGAGTCAAAATTGCTGGGAGAAATATCAATAACCTTGGATATGCATATGACACCACCCTTATGGCAGAAAGCAAAAAAGAACTAAAGAGCCTCTTGATGGAAGTGAAAGAGGAGAGTGGAAAAGTTGGCTTAAAACCCAACATTCAGAAAACTAAGATCATGGCACCTGGTCCCATAACTTCATGGCAAATAGATGGGGAAGTAGTGGAGACAATGACAGACTTTATTTTGGGGGGCTCCAAAATCACTGCAGATGGTGGCTGCAGCCATGAATTTAAAAGACACTTACTCCTTGGAAGGAAAGTTATGACTAACCTAGACAGCATATTAAAAATCAGAGGCATTACTTTGCCAACAAAGGTCCGTCTAGTCAAGGCTATGGTTTTTCCAGTGGTCATGTATGGATGTGAAAGTTGGACTATAATGAAAGTTGAGTGCAGATGAACAGATGCTTTTGAACTGTGGTGTTGGAGAAGACTCTTGAGAGTCCCTTGGACTGCAAGGAGATCCAACCAGTCCATCCTAAAGGAGATCAGTCCTGGGTGTTCATTGGAAGGACTATTGCTGAGGCTTAAACTCCAGTAGTTTGACCACCTCATGCCAAGAGCTGACTCATTTGAAAAGACCCTGATGCTGGGAAAGATTGAAGGTAGCAGAAGGGGATGACAGAGGATGAGATAGTTGGATGGCATTACTGACTCAATGGACATTAGTTTGAGTAAACTCTGGGAGTTGGTGACGGACAGGTAGGCCTGGCATGCTGTGGTTCATGTGGTTGCAAAGAGTCGGACACGACTGAGCAGCTGAACTAAACTGAACTGAACTGAGATATGTGAACAAGATTCGCTCCTGCACAACAGTTTCTAGACAATCTCAGCTGACACACATCTAGAGAAAAATGACCCCCTTTAGAATAATCTCTTCTATAAGCACCTCAGAACCGTTACCACAAGCCCTTTAAAACCAGACCCATTAGAGGTAACACAAGGCAGATCAAGGCAGCTTTCCTTATGGTTGATTGTGTCGGGAAATTTTCAATTTCCTAGTGGGTTATTAAGCTTTTTGCTTAAGCTGATAGCTAATCTCACCTACCTTGTTAATAAGGCTGCTTTCCTAGCTTCAAATCCTCTGACTTCTGGGGCCAGCCTCAGATATTTCATCTCAGAATCCCTCGATCCCTCCACCAAGCCATGCATAATCTCCCCAGGCTTTTATTAGTCAGCTCAATGTCATACTTGTCCATGAAGTCTGTTGGGACCAACACAGCACACACTCACTCGCCTGAATTCCTGCGATATTCACATAATAAAAACACCTACCATATGTTCACTTGCTATAAATCTCTGCCATTAAAGGCTGGGCTCCTTGAAAGAAAGGACCCTGTCAGCCAGCACTAAGCATGGCCCCTGGTGAAGAGTAAGCTTCAGAGAATGTTATCTGGGGCTCTCGGTGCCCTGATGCTGAGCACACATGAGAGCTGTGCAGTCATGGAGAAGGTGGGGCTGATATCAAGGTTAGTTGCCAAAGTCGAGTCAATGCTGAAATCAAATCTGGGAGCTACAGTGCTCAGAAACAAGTGAGTCCAGCAGACAAAGGGCACAGCAGTCTGGGAAAATCCCTAAGTGTTCCCTCATCTCACCACCCCTAAGTTCTCTAACATTCTTAGAGAACCCACAAAAAGTGCCTTGAAACCCTTTGCCAGCTTGTTCTGCCACTGCCAAAGCTCCCGTGCCTATTTGATTCACCCCTGTGTATTTAGTCATTACATGAGCAAACACTGTTGACATGACCCCCTATCATAGTTCATATTGGCTTAACAGATGCATACAACTGGCCTGTTCTCTTGGTTCCTGCAACTCTATCCCCAAAGCTGGTCATATTCTCAAGGAAACACTACAACAGCACACTGCACTTCCTAATACCAAGTGCTAGTGGTGTTGGAGAAGACTCTTGAGAGTCCCTTGGACTGCAAGGACATCCAACCAGTCCATTCTGAAGGAGATCAGCCCTGGGATTTCTTTGGAAGGAATGATGCTAAAGCTGAAACTCCAGTACTTTGGCCACCTCATACGAAAAGTTGACTCATTGGAAAAGACTCTGATGCTGGGAGGGATTAGGGCAGGAGGAGAAGGGGACGACAGAGGATGAGATGGCTGGATGGCATCACTGACTCGATGGACGTGAGTCTCAGTGAACTCCGGGAGTTGATGATGGACAGGGAGGCCTGGCGTGCTGCAATTCATGGGGTCGCAAAGAATTGGACACGACTGAGCTACTGATTGGATCTGATCTGATCTGATTCACATTGTTCATTTCCCTTCATTTTGTGAGCAATGCAAGACATTGAATGCGTCTTTTTCATCTTTGCACCTCAAGAGCCTGGCATGACAGTGCTAAGCCTGATGCTTAGGAAAGTGTCTGGCACATTTTGCTTTTTTCCTGAGGTTACTACTAACAGATTATTTTTAAAACCTTTTTTATTTTATATTGGAATATAGCCAATTAACAGTGTTATGATAGTTTCAGGTGGACAAGAAAGGGACTCAGTTCAGTTCAGTCACTCAGTTGTGTCCAACTCATTGTGACCCCATCGACTGCAGCATGCCAGGCTTCCCTGTCTATCACCAGCTCCTGCAGTTTACTCAAACTCATGTCCATTGAGTCAGTGGTGCCATCCAACCATTTCATCTCTGTCATCCCCTTCTCTTCCTGTTTTCAATCTTTCCCAGCATCAGAGTCTTTTCCAATGAGTCAATTCTTCACATCAGGTGGCCCAAGTATTGGACTTTCAGCTTCAACATCAGTCCTTCCAATGAATACCCAGGAGTGGTTTCCTTTAGGATGGATTAGTTGGATCGCCTTGCAGTCCAAGGGACTCTCAAGAGTCTTCTCCAACACCACAGTTCAAAAGCATCAATTCTTCGGCACTCAGCCTTCTATATAGTCCAACTCTCACATCCATACATGACTGCTGGAAAAACCAGAGCTTTGACTAGACTTTTTGGCAAAATAATGTCTCTGCTTTTTAATATGCTGTCTAGGTTGGTCATAACTTTTCTTCCAAGGAACAAGAGTCTTTTCATTTCATGGCTGCAGTCACCATCTGCAGTGATTTTGGAGCCCCCCAAAATAAAGGCTGTCATTGTTTCCACTGCTTCCCCATCTATTTGCCATGAAGGGATGGGACCAGATGCCACGATCTTAGTTTTCTGAATGTTGGGTTTTAAGCCAACTTTTTTCACTCTCCTCTTTCACTTCCATCAAGAGGCTCTTTAGTTCTTTTTTGCTTTCTGCCATAAGGGTGATGTCATCTGCATATCTGAGGTTATTGATATTTCTCCCAGCAATCTTGACTCCAGCTTGTGCTTTATCCAGCCCAGTGTTTCTCATGATGTACTCTGAATATAGATTAAATAAACAGGGTGACAATATATAGCCTTGGCGTACTCCTTTTCCTATTTTGAACCAGTCTGTTGCTCCATGTCCAGTTTTAACTGTTGCTTCCTGACCTGCATACAGATATCTCGAGAGGCAAATCAGGTGGTCTGGTATTCCCATCTCTTTCAGAATTTTCTACAGTTTGTTGTGATCCACACAGTCAAAGGCTTTGGCATAGTCAATGAAGCAGAAATAGATGTTTTTCTGGAACTCTTTTGCTTTTACGATGGGACTCAGCCATATATATACATTTATCCATTCTCCCCCAAGCCTGTTTGGTGGAAAAGTACAATCTAGTACAACAGTTATCCTTGAAATAAATTTTGAATCTCCTAGTTAATTTTCATGTCCAGAACTGTTTTCAATAATGCCTTTACCTGGACCCAGCCTCCCAATGTTCAGGGCTCACCAACTTGCTCCTTTCAGGCCTTCTTGCCCAAACTGGCGATAAATTCATGGGGAGAACATCTGTCTAAAGACATCTAGGGGAACAGTCTCTGGGATAGAGCTAGCAAGGGAATGACAGGAGGAGCCAGAGACCAGAGAACATCGGATTCTGGTGTGCAAGCAGGATAGGACTGCCTGGAAGACAGGTGAGCATCAGCCAGTGTAGGAGGGACAATGGATTGGGAATAGGAGACTCACTGACATTCTTTGAAAAACAGTTTTGGTAGAAACTGAAGCCAAGCCCTGCCTGCAAAGTAATGAGCTGTGACTGGCCGGTGAAAAAGTAGAGCATGGGAATGAAATTTTCAAGAGCTGAGATAAAGGTAAGGAGAGAATTATGGTACCACCCTTAAGAGGAAACAGGATATGTAATGGAATGAAATGGCAACTCTACCCTCAATACTACCGGTGGACATTGACCTGGAATGCTGTCCTATACTGATGTGATTGCTACATGTCATATGGAAGAGATGGGCTTCCCAAAAGGAGACAAGATCCATTGGGAGGATCCAGGAATAACTTTATTAGAAGTAAAAGCAGATTGCTTGAGTGAGGGCCAGTCAGCTGAATGGTGCCCAAAGAGATGTTTAGCTGACACAGTAATTTTTAAAATATGAATACATTTTAGGTAAAAATAAGAACAGTTTGTGGGGGAAGAGGTCGCACTACTATCTATTTTATCAAATTGTCTGCACACTTTATATACATATGTTATTTGCTTGACCGACCTTGAAGGCTGAGATGGTTGGATGGCATCACCACTTCAATGGACAAGAACTTGGGCAAACTCTGAGGTGATGAGGGATAGGGAGGTCTGGTGTGCTACAGTCCATGGGGTCACAAAGAGTCAGATACAACTTAGCAACTGAACAACAACAACAACTTTGAAGGCATCTGAACTTCTGGCACTTACTTTACAGTGTCCAGGGAAGTGAAATGGAAGTATTGATTAGGTGCCTGAAGGTATCCAATACCTGGGATCTTAGGCTAGGGGAGGAAGACAAAACATATGGAAGACATATTCATTCTCAGAGAAGAGGAAATGTTTGGGCCTGAGAAGAAGTAGAAGAGTCTTCTCCCTGGTCCTGTTCTGGGGAGCAGAGTTGGCAAAGTGACTGGTCTTTAAGCAGCATGCCTTCCAGCCATCCTTAGGGCATGGGAAGCTCTAAAGAAGGGGTTCCCAAGTTTGCCTGAAGGACAGAGATTACTTCCAGTATTACAACATTTGTGTCCATATGAAAAAAGGAAGCATCACTGGGGTTTATACGGTGCGGGGATTTTACATGCTTTTCAACTACAGCCTTTCTTTCCAGAAACTCAAACATGAGCAGCTGGCTACACAAGTACCACTGAAGGGGTTCAGTTGGAGGGCACACTCTACATCCTGACCATGACCTTCTTTGCCCAACGCCTCTGAATATTTTCATATCCTAATTGGGAACACCCAGTAAACAATGACTGATTAAAAAAAACATTTTAAGGCTCTCTCAGTTATTGACGTTTAGAAGGTTGATGCAATCAGAAGTGATTAGCACTACTAAAGCTTCTAGGAGCCTTTCCACTCTCAGACTCCAGTGAATAGCAGAGCTATAGTCAGCCAGATCTCTGCCACTAAAGATATCTGGTCTGCCACCCAGCAAACTTGAGCCTAGAGTAGCATAAGTCAGGAGTTTCTGGGGAGTCTCAGGGTTAGAAGTTGTTCATTGTTGTTCAGTCTCTAAGCTGTGTCCAGCTATTTTCGACCCCATGGACTGCAGCACACCAGGCTTCCCTGTCCTTCACTATCACCCAGAGTTTGCTCAAACTCATGTCCTTTGAGTCAATGATGCCATCCAACCATCTCATCCTCTGTCATCCCCTTTGCTTCCTGCCCTCAACCTTTCCCAGCAACAGAGTCTTTTCCAATAAGTCAGCTCTTTGCATCAGGTGGCCAAAGTATTAGAACTTCAGCTTCAGCATCAGTCCTTCAAATGAATATTCAGGACTGATTTCTTTTAGGATTGACTGGTTTGACCTCCTTGAAGTTCAAGGGACTCTCAAGAGTCTTCTCCAGTGCCATAGTTCGAAAGCATCATTCTTCAGTGCTAAGCCTTTTTGGGCTTCCCTGGTGGCTCAGCAGTAAAGAATCTACCCACAGTGAGGGAGCCACAGTAGACATGCATTCAATCCCTGGGTCAGGAAGATCCCCTGGAGAAGGGCATAGCAACATGTGCCCTGGAGAATCCCATGGACAGAGGAACCTGACAGGCTACAGTCCATAGCGTCGCAAAGAGTCAGACATGACTGGTGACTTAGAAGACTTAGAAGGCACAGTAAGCCTTCTTTATTGTCCAATATGAGGTAGCAGCAGCAGCAGCACATCAGTTCAGGACTACTGGAAAAACCATGGCTTTGACTAGACGGACATCCGTCAGCAAGGTGATGGCTCTACTTTTTTATAAACTATCTAGGTTATTTCATGGCTGCAGTCACCATCCACAGTGATTTTGGAGACAAAAAATAAAGAATAAAGTCTGTCACTGTTTCCATTTTTTCTCCATCTATTTGCCATGAAGTGATGGGACCGGATGCCATGATTTTAGTTTTTTTTTTTTTTAATGCTGAATTTTTAGCCAGCTTTTTCACTCTCTTCTTTTCACCTTCACCAAGAGGGTTAGAAGTAGTTGAACTTAAAGTCGCAGAAGCAAAGAACCTGATGCAGAGGAGAAGAGTCTATCTTCTTGGGGTGCTGGGTTCTGCTGCAGTAATGCTCAGGCAGTGCTTTCAAAGGGACTTTCCATTCATGTCACTTTTGCTCTACAACGATGCCCAAGTCTTCCACCAATCTCTATGGTGAGGAACTTACAGGTTTTACAGTTTTGCAGACTAGAGAGTGCTGACATGTTATGGTCCAACAGATGGAACAAATGAGGGGCTGGGAAGCATCTGATACAACAGGCAAGGTACTGGAAAGGACAATTCTGGTTCTGGCATGCACCCCAGACTTTTTCTAGAGGCAGAATGTCAACATGCACATGGAATGCATGCACTCCAAAACCACCCAAGAAATGAACCCAAACATTAGAGTGTTTAGAAATCGTAATATACTGGGTAATGGATTCCAGGAAATTGACTCTGAGGTCGGTGGAGGAATGTGCAGCCTGTTCTGGGTAGATGAGCTGGCACTCAGAAGGTGGTGTGTGATTCCCACACTTTACTACTCCACAGGACTAAGCATCTTTAAGTTCCAGGTTCATGGGTCATAAAATACAGAATGTGCCAATTGATGTTGAAGGGTTTAGAAGTCAGGGACATGGGAAACAAACAAATGTCTGCTGAACAATTATTTGTGAGGCCCAGGCATTTTATCTTCATATCTATTACATTTTATTTAATTACTTTCCTCATTTAGATGAGGAAACTGAGGCTCAAAATACTGAAGATTATCTTGTCTTCACCAGCTCTGAAGGGTCAGAGGGAGGAATAGCAGAAGGCTTGATGCTCTGTGCATCCTCATAGGAGTGCCCTTGCCTTGAGGGTGGCATGAGCAGAGAGGCAGACATCCAACTGTTCACATTCTTCAGAGCAAAAGGGACACTAAGGATTGTGTGGGCTTGGAAAGATTGCAGTTGCAAATCAAGTTCTGAGTTAATGGAAAACTTATTAGAGAAACCTTGACTTTCAATAATGAAATTAAAAGTTCATGCAAGTAGTGCAATTGATTGTCCTCAGAATGAATCATAATTTACATTTAATTACAAAAGCAGAGCTCAGGTTGGGAGCCAGTTAAGTTACCTGTTTTTCGTCTGCTATATTTTAGGATTTTGCAGCTACACAGGATTGGTTTTTGAAAAATGTACATTAGCATGGTGCATTTAAACAGCATCCAGTATTGTTTTTAGTCAATGATTAAACACCTACTGTATGTGGAAGATAGGATTCCAAAGGAATCGAAGAGAAGCACAAGAAATCCTTGACTGCCTCCTTCCAGAACTCTACCACTTTTCTGCAGAGAAATCACAATGACAGTTATAACTGTTACATCCTGGGTACCTGGCACTGATAAATGAATAGTTAGGAACGGAGGTCTCAACCAGGGCTGACATTTTCAGAGAGGATCCATGGAAGGCTTGGGACTTGAGATTAACAGGGTGATTTATTTAAAATCTGAATCCAAGTATGATCCTGCCCCTGGTTAAAATATCTCCAATAATTCCATTCCTCCTAGGTTTGGGCATGACCTTCTCAGCATTGGGCTCAAAACTCTCCGTGTACTGAGCACTCTATCTGGACCCATATTTCATCTCTGTTCATTGTCAGGCATCATGTCGCAGCAATATCAAACTATTCAGGTTTCTTGTCCACACAAATTTTTCCTCATTTTGTCCTTCTCTATGCCCCTCCCCTTTGCTCCTGACTCAAGCCTGGCCATCCTTCACCCCTCAGGAAGGGTATCAGTACATGACTGCTTGCATGTTGCTCCACTCACTGCTGCATCACATATGTCATTCATGCCTACTCTCACCCAGAAACACCCTTAACAGGAGGATGTGGCTAAGACATGTCTCTTTAACATCCGCTTTGGATCTAGGCTTTCAAAGAGTCCTACAAGCCTGCCCATACACTGAGACTTGGTCTCCCAGGGAAGCTCTGCATGGCCACGTGAAGTCCATGGGGGCCCACTTCTGAAAGAAGCCCACGTGCTTCAGCTCAGCACATTGTAGTCAGCAACCAGCCCTTCTCATGCAAAGCCTGCATCCAGGGCCTGTGGGCTCTGGTGCCTAGGACACTGCCTGGACAACTAGAAAGAAGTTGGCCATATAGATACCTTGGGTTGGATGCTGTTCCCACCAGTAACAGCCCAGGCTGAGTTACCTGGGCCACACCTCTTGGTCAGTCTCAGTCTGCCTTTCTATAAAATGGAAGCAGAAGAATTAACTACCTTATCTCAAAGGCATAAGCTAAGCCCCAGGTCTCAGACTACACTTAGAAAAATGACAGCTTTTATTCTGTCAGGCCAAAGCACCCTGGGTGAACACTGCTGGCTGGCCAGAGTCTGTAACCACAGCTATGACCAGGGCCATCTCCAATGTTGACCCTGTCAGGCCTCAGTTCAATTCAGTCACCCGGTCATGTCCGTCTCTTTGTAATCCCATGGACTGCATGGACTGCAACACTCCAGGCTTCCCCGTCCATCAGCAGCTCCTGGAGCTTGCTCAAATTTATGTCCATTGCCAGGCCTGAGTAGAAGCAATATAATTCCTCAAGCCCATTTCCCTGGTACCATCTTGAGGCAGAGACAGGAATTACAGGCCCATTTCCAGAGCTTGCTAGCTCTCTGGTGCAGGACTGTGAGGAGGATGCGGGTAGGGCACTTCCGGAGCTGCCACCAGACAGACAGTTTTGGATTTTAATTGAGGTTAAACTTGGCCATAGGCTTCTATGATTACAAAGACCTATGGCCCTAGTATAGGCTTTGCCACACAAGGGCATGTTTCTAAGTCACCCATGGCTGTGGGCTCAGGGAATTCCTGAGAACCCAGTTGCCAGGCAGGGGGTACTGCTAGCATTCCAGGCTCTATCTACACTTTGGCTTAAAATCCAGGAGGAACAAGGAATCTCTACCATGGTTTTCCTCCTGTCTGTCCAAACCAGGCACTCTAAGGGTAACTTGCATCCTTTCTTTGCTAGCGCATTGCTCCAAGGTCTACAGTGCTCATAGAATGGCTTTGCAAACACACATGCAATCTGAGCCAGCAAGCCATGGCCCAGGACAGATAGACTGTCAAGACAGAGATGCAGAGAGATGGCAAGTGGGGAGACAGAGCCTGAAGCTGGATCCCTGGCTCGGTGCCTCTCTTGAAATCTAGGCTCCCAGATCCAACCTCTGATGGCATCTCAACCTGTGTGACCAGAAGCTGATGTGTTCAGCTGACCTCGCCAGTGCCCCAGACCTAAGCTCCTCCAGGACACCCAGTTCAGCACATGGCACACCTAGGACAGGCAGCCTGAGCCAGCCCTGGAGCCCCAGGAGCTAAGCCTGAACAACTGACACAGAGTTGCACCATGCTTTTCCTTAATTCCAGAAGTGTGAGCTGGTTCAGGGTGACATTGCATCCAAATAAAGATTTTTGTTTCACCAGATGCTGTTTACACACAAGCTCTGGGAAGTTTCTCCTATAATCAAAGGAAAAGTTAGACTGGAAGGAGCCTACTCTTTTCTGCCTGGCTTCCAGTCTAACAAGCCCAAGCCCTAAAAAGTCAGGGTCATTTGATACACCCTACCCTGGGGAAAAGGAGTACAACAAGGCTGTATATTGTCACCCTATTTATTTAACTTATATGCAGAGTACATCATGTGAAATGCCAGACTAGATGAATCATAAGCTGAAAAATCAAGATTGCCAGGAGAAATACCAACAACCTCAGAAATGTAGATAATATCACTCTAATGGCAAAAGTGAAGAGGAAATAAAGAGCTTCTTGATGATGGTGAAAGAAAAGAGTGAAAAAGCTGGCTTAAAACTCAATTTTCAACAAACTAAGATCATGGCATCTGGTCCTATCACTTTATTGCAAATGGAAGGGGAAAAAGTGAAAACAGTGACAAGTTTTATTTTCTTGGACTTCAAAATCACTGTGGATGATGACTGCAGCCAAATATTAAAGACGCTTGCTCTTTGGAAGGAAAGCTATGACAAACCTAGACAGCGTATTAAAAAGCAAAGACATCATTTTGCTGACAAAGTTCCATATAGTCAAGGCTATGGTTTTTCCAGTAGTCATGTATAGGTATAAGAGTTGGATCTTAAAGAATGCTGAGTGCCCAAGAATTGATGCTTTTGAATTGTGGTGCTGGAGAAGACTTGAAAATCCCTTGGAAAGCAAGGAAATCAAATCAGTTAATCCTAAAGGAAATAAACCCTGAATATGCCAAAGCCTTTGACTCTGTGGATCACAGCAATCTGTGGAAAATTCTGAAAGAGATGGGAATACCAGCCCACCTGACCTGCCTCTTGAGAAATCTGTATGCAGATCAGGAAGCAACAGTTAGAACTGGACATGGAACAACAGACTGGTTCCAAATAGGAAAAGGAGTACATCTAGGCTGTGTATTGTCACCCTGCTTATTTAACTTATGTGCAGAGTATATTATGAGAAAATCTGGGCTGGATGAAGCATAAGCTGAAATCAAGATTGCCGGGAGAAATATCAATAACCTCAGATATGCAGAGGACACCACCCTTATAGCAGAAAGTGAAGAATAACTAAAGAGCCTCTTGATGAAACTGAAAGAGGAGAGTGAGAAAGTTGGCTTAAAGCTCAACATTCAGAAAACTAAGATCATGGCATCCAGTCCCATCACTTCATGGCAAATAGATGGGGAAACAGTGGCTGACTTTATTTGGGGGGGGCTCCAAAATCACTGTGGATGGTGATTGCAGCCATGAAATTAATAGGTGCTTACTCCTTAGAAGGAAAGTTATGACCAACCTAGATAGCATATTAAAAAGCAGTGACATTACTTTGCCAACAAAGGTCCATCTAGTCAAGGTTATGGTTTTTCCAGTAGTCATGTATGGATGTGAGAGTTGGACTATAAAGAAAGCTGAGCTCCAAAGAATTGATGCTTTTGAACTGTGGTATTGGAGAAGACTCTTGAGAGTCCCTTGGACTGCAAGGAAACCCAGTCAGTCCATCCTAAAGGATATCAGTCCTGGGTGTTCTTTGGAAGGACTGATGTTCAAGCTGAAACTCCAATACTAGGGCCACCTGATGTGAAGAACTCACTCAATCGAAAAGACTCTGATGCTGGGAAAGATTGAGGGCTGGAGGAGAAGGGGATGACAGAGGATGAGATGGTTGAATGGCATCACCGACTCAATGGACATGAGTTTGAGCAAACTCCGGGAGATAGTGAAGAACAGGGAAGCCTGGCATGCTGTAGTCTATGGGGTCACAAAGAGTAGGAGGGCATGACTTAGCAACTGAACAACAACCCCAGGGTCAGCCAGCAGGAGGTGCAGGCCTCTGTGTGGAGGGCCATGGAGCAGGAAGATGTGAAAACCGTGTTCCCAGGTGGAGCCACCATCCCAGCCTGGCTCCCCACCTGAAGGCCTCCCTACAGTGAACGCACACCAGACTCCAATCCTATACTGTAGGAGCAGAGTGCACTCCCAATGATGGGGGGACCCTTCTCATCCTCCTTGTCCACTCTCCTTGCGGCTAATTCCAACCCTCCCCATCCTCTTCTCTCATCTCACGTACAGTGATCCCAATTCAGCCATCTCCTAACCACACTTGAGTCTTCCCCCAGCCACATGACACTAGGAATATCTCATAGACATTAACACCAATAGTTAGCAGAGCTTGGATCTGGGTCCAGAGGGTCCCAGACCAGGCCCACTGTATTCTCACTTCTTTGCAGGTGTCCACTTTACCAGCAAGCCAGGTGCCATGTGGGATAATAAATGAGCAAGGGACAAAGAGGAGAGCGCTAACTGTCCTTGGATATCCATCCTTCCCCTAATTCTTTCAAGAACAGACTCATCCAATAGCCACCAGTCACAAACCCTATCTGTATTTTCAGCGATGTGTGGCCACATGACCCCTGTGACACCACGGAGTGTAAGCAGGGTGCACGTGTGCAACTTCCAGAGCAATCCCTTGAAAGGAAGTCGCTTGGCCTCTGTTCCTCTTCCCCTTCTCTTTAGGGCAGGAATGGAAAGGGGGCAGAGCTTAGACCCTGATGATGAAGATGGGCTGCAAGGGAACAGAAGCAACAGGAGAGCAAGGACCTGGGTGACTTCTCAGAGTGGCGACATCTACCCACCTGATCACCTACCAGTGTCCGCTTTAACAGAAGAAAAACAGCCTCTCTTTCTCACTTAAGCCACCAGTGTTTGGCCTCTGTTAAAGCTTCTGAC
>NW_011494660.1:1389080-1434825 GCF_000754665.1 Bison bison bison | reverse complement strand
AGGGGCTTTGAATCTACTTGGAGAAATAGGATTTACAGATGAGGATTCATTCACTGTGCTGAGTTTCCTCCATTTTCCCCTCCCAAGCAGCTCTCCATCATCTTCCCCTGGGATCTGGTCCCTAGGATCTGGAGGGTGACCCGGACAGCTGCACCAACTGGCTTCCAGTTTGGCTTATGGATGGTGGGGCGGGGGGGCAGGGGGAAAAGGAGTGCAGCAGAAGATCAGAAGGCAAAGGGCCCTCCCTGCCTGTAGGCCACTTTATTTCCCAAAGTTTACAGCTCTTAGGGGAGGCCCTCTGCAGGTTCAGCTGCCAGTGAGGAGCATGCTCCTTGCTCAACACTAAGGTATAACTGATTAGCCATTACAGTATGTGATACATCTCAGAGTATTTTGCATTTTATATTAAAATGGGTAGAAATTACTGCCTTAGCCACATGCAACTGTCTTAACTGAGAACCTTTATAGATGTTGACCCCTTAGCTGGATTCATACTTTTCTTTTAAATGTTGGAAGCATAATATTATATGATATGGACAGACTTGTACACTCCCAAAATTCATATGTTGAAGCTTTAATCCTCAGTGTGATTGTATGTAGAGACAGGGCCCTTAAGAGGTAATTAAGATTAGATGAGGTCATAAACTATAAGGGCCTAATAGGGTAAGATTCAGTTCAGTTCAGTTCAGTCGCTCAGTCATGTCCAACTCTTTGTGATCCCATGAACTGTAGCATGCCAGGCTTACCTGTCCATCACCAACTCCCGGGGTCCACCCAAACTCATGTCCATTATGTCGGTGATGCCATCCAACCATCTCATCCTCTGTCGTCCCCTTCTTCTCCTGCTTTCAATCTTTCCCAGCATCAGAGTCTTTTCGAATGAGTCAGCTCTCCACATCAGGTGGCCAAAGTATTGGAGTTTCAGCTTCAACATCAGTCCCTCCTATGAACACCCAGGACTGATCTCCTTTAGGATGGACTGGTTGGATCTCCTTGCAATCCAAGGGACTCTCAAGAGTCTTCTCCAATACCACAGTTCAAAAGCATCAATTCTTCAGTGCTAGCTTTCTTTATAGTCCAACTCTCACATCCATACATGACCACTGGAAAAACCATAGCCTTGATTAGACGGACCTTTGTTGGCAAAGTAATGTCACTGCTTTTTAATATGCTATCTAGGTTGGTCATAACTTTCCTTCCAAGGAGTAAATTTCTATTAATTTCATGGCTGCAAACACCATCTTCAGTGATTTGGGAGCCCAGAAAAATAAAGTCAGCCACTGTTTCCACTGTTTCCTCATCTATTTGCCATGTAGTGATGGGACCGGATGCCGTGATCTTAGTTTTCTGAATGTTGAGTTTTAAGCCAACTTTTTCATTCTCCTCTTTCACTTTCATTGAGGCTCTTTAGTTCTTTTTCACTTTCTGCTATAAGGGTGGTGTCATCTGCATAGCTGAGGTTATTGATATTTCTCCTGGAAATCTTGATTCCAGCTTGTGCTTCATCCAGCCCAGTGTTTCTCATGATGTACTCTGCATGTAAGTTAAATAAGCAGGGTGACAATACATAGTCTTGATGTGCTCCTTTTCCTATTTGGAACCAGTCTGTTTTTCCATGTCCAATTCTAACTGTTGCTTCCTGACCGTGTTACATACAGGATACCATGGAGACAGTCATGTTGTGTTCCACACCAGCACAATAAACTGAGTCATATGGATTTTTTGTTTTCTCAGTGCATATAAAAGTTATGTTTACACTATGAAAGTGAAATTAAAAGATGCTTGCTCCTTGGAAGAAAAGTTATGACCAACTTAGACAGCCTGTTAAAAAGCAGAGACATTACTTTGCCACCAAATGTCTGTCTAGTCAAGGCTATGGTTTTTCCAGTAGTCATGTATGGATGTGAAAGTTGGACTATAAAGAAAGCTGAGCACCAAAGAATTGATACTTTTGAACTGTAGTGTTGGAGAAGACTCTTGAAAGTCCCTTGGACTGCAAGGAGATCCAACCAGTCCATCCTAAAGGAGATCAGTTTTGAGTGTTCATCAGAAGAACTGATGTTGAAGCTGAAACTCCAATACTTTGGCCACCTGATGCAAAGAACTGACTCACTGGAAAAGACTCTGATGCTGGGAAAGATTGAAAGTGGGAGAAGGGAATGACAAAGGATGAGGTGGTTGGATCGCATCACCAACTCAATGGACATGAGTTTGAGTAAACTCTGGGAGTTGGTGATGGACAGGGAGGCCTGGCATGCTTCAGTCTATGAAGTCATAAAGAGTTGGACATGACTGAGCAACTGAACTGACTGACAAAAGTGAAAGTGTTTGTCATTCAATCATGTCCAGCTGTTTGTGACCCCATGGACTGTAGCCCACCAGGCTCCTCTGTCCATAGGCGAGAATACCAGAGTGGGTTGCCATTCCCTTCTCCAAGGGATCTTTCCAACCCAGGGATTGAACCCAAGTCTCCTACACTGAAGGCAGAGTCTTTACTGTCTGAGCCACCAGAGAAGCCCCTTGTTTACACTATACTGCAGTCTATTATGTATGTAATAGCATTATGTGTTAAAACACAATGTACCTATATCAATTTTAAAAGACTATTTCAGGATTGGAGTGAAGAAGGCAGAGTAGGGCTACCCTGAGTTCACTTCTTCCCACAGGTACACCAAAATTACAACTACTTACAGAGCAACTAATGATGAGAAAGACTGGAGTGTAGCAGAAAATATCTTCTGCAACTGAAGGTGTAAAGAAGAAACCACAATGAGGTGGGTAAGAGGGGCAGAGATGCAGTATAGTCAAGAACTGTATCCCAAGGTGGGTGACTCACAAATGGGAGGATAATTAAAATTGCAGAGGTTCTCCCCAAGGAGCAATGGGTCTGAGACCCATATCAGACTTCCCAGCCTGGGATCCTGCACCTAGAAGATGAGCCCCCAGAACATTTGGCTTTGAAGGCTAGCAAAGTTTATTAGGAGACCCAGAGGGTTGGGGGAAAGGGTTTAAGGACTCCACTCTTAAAGGTTGCACACAAAATCTCACACAGTCATGGATAGAAGCAGTGATTAGAAAGGAGCCTGGGTCAGACCTGCCTGCTGATCTTGGAAGATCTCCTGGGAGCAGGAGGCAACTGCAGCTCAGGAGACACAGACAGTGGTGGCCGCCGTCTTGGGAGCCTGTTCTACCACATGGACACTGGTGCTGGCAAGTGCCGTGTGGAATCCTCCGTCTAGCTTAGTTGTGCCAGAGCTTATCCCTGCCCACCAGCCTGTTGACAGCAGTACAAAGATACTCAGGCTGAGCAATGAGCTGGGCAGGGACACAGCCTCACCCACCAGCAGGCCTGCTGCCTTAAAGCTCCCAGAGCACATAAACTCCTTAGGATACAGGCTTGTCCACCAAAGAGCTCAGGACACTGTCCCCCACACAAATGCACAGACATTAGCCCCAGGACCCCCAGGCCCTGCAGCCAGAGATCCTGGGAGCTGACTCCACCCACCATCAGAACACCACCACCTTGGACTTCTTGGACTCCACAGCCAGCTGTCTGGGGATCCAGTTCCTCTCACCAACAGGCCAGCACCAGCTTTATAGGATACAATGGAACCCACAACCAGCCATGTCAGCAACCAATCCCCCTTACCAGCAGGCCAACACTAGATCCTGGAACCCTGGCTCTGTAACCAGCCAACCCACAGACCAGTTCTGTAAACCAGCAGGCCAGCACTAGATCTAGGACCACCTGAGATTCCACATCCAGTTGTGACCTGGCCCCACCAACCAGAGCTGGAAGCCTCCACACAAGGCAAGGACTGGTAACCAAGTGGCTAAGGAAAGCCATACCTGCCAGACCATCCACAGCAGTCAAACTGCCACAATGGAAGGACCCACACAGCCCACTGAGGGGGCACTCCTAGAAAATAGGATGTCTCCTACAAAAGGCTACTTCTCTGACATCAGGAAACATAACCAAACTACTAGATCACAGAACTAAAAACAACAAATTAGGCAAAATTAAGTGATAGAGTAACGTGTTTCAAATGAAGGAACTAGATAAAACTCTAGAAGAAGAACTAAGTGAAGTGGAGAGGGAGACAACCCACCCAACAAAGAGTTCAAGGTAATGATTGTAAAAATCAAAGAACTTGGGAGAAGAGTGAGTGAACTGATTGAGAAGCCATAAGCTTTTTAAAAAGAGGAAACATAAAGAAGAAGCAGAGATGAAGAATACAGTAACAAAAAATTTAAATGCACTTTGTTGTTATTGTTGTTCAGTCACTAAGTTGTGTCCGACTCTTTGCAACCGCATGGACTGTAGCCCTCCAGTCTCCTCTTTCCATGGAATCCTCCAGGCAAGAATACTGGAGTGGGTAGCTAGTCCCTTCTCCAGGGGCTCTTCCTGACCCAGGGATCAAATCCAGGTCTCCTGTATTACAGGCAGATTTTTTTTTACCATCTGAGCCACTAGGGAAGTCCATAGATTAAATGATACAGAGAACCATAATCAAGACAGAGTAATGGAAATCACTGGAACTGAACAGGAAAAAAAAAAAAATGAGGACAGTTTAAGAGACTGCCAGGACATCATCAAGTTATAGGAGTCCCAGAAGCAGAGGAGAAACAGAAAGGGGCAGTAAACATACTTTAAGGTATAATAGCTGAAAACTTTCCTAACTTGGGGAAGGAAACAAACATCCAGGTTCAAGAATCACACAGAGATCCAAACAGGATAAACTAAAAGAGAAAACACCAAGACATACTGTAATTAGAATTGCAAAAAATTAAAGGTAAGGGGGGAATATTAAAAGCAGCAAAGGAAAAGCAACACATTACATATAAGGGAGTGCGCATGAGACTATCAGGTGACTTTCCAGCAGAAATCTACTGTCATCTTCTGGAAACCTTCCACTGCTCAGATTTACAATGGTGGTTTTATCATCCTACTGATGATCAGTGGCTGAGCCCTCATTTGTCTTGCTCTGAGCCTTGTTTAGATTGAGTCTCCTTCCTCTTAACCATGCTGTTTCCACTTTCCATTTTGTACACTTTGCTTTTTGAACAAAAGCATGGCAGTAAAACAGGACTTGAGACATTTTGCTTTCTCTCCTTCACCTTCTAATATTATTCCATATGCCATCAACAGTTGGACTCTGTCTACAAAACTTTTTAAATCCTTTTTTAAAATATTCATAACATATTTTTAATTTATGAAATTCTTCTGATCTTTCACTTTCCTTAGAATCTTATTCCAGATTTGTGCCATGCTTTGGAATTTATTATACTAATTCCTCTTTAGCATGGATG
Source organism: Bison bison bison (assembly GCF_000754665.1). Classification (NCBI taxonomy): domain Eukaryota; kingdom Metazoa; phylum Chordata; class Mammalia; order Artiodactyla; family Bovidae; genus Bison; species Bison bison. Next base: position 1,429,515 of record NW_011494660.1, on the reverse strand, counting down.
AATCAAATCTCAGAATAGCCTCCTTCTGCAGCCCCTTCTATATCTCCTTTCTTGGCTTTTCTTCCTCATCCAGGCCCCTGAGCTAAGAGTCCCCCAGGGCTTAAACCTTGAACCTTATTCTTTCTTTGTCTACATCATCTCCCTGAAGTGTTTGCATCCACTGTGACTTTTAATATCAGATATATTCTGACAACTCTACGATTTATTGATCTGTTCATGATCTCACTCTTCACCACAAAATCTATATCAAACTGCATACTTGCCCTCTCCGTCTGGATTCTAACAAACATCCCAATTCCTTCCCGCAATAGTACCTGGCCTCCCTGTCTTCCTGTTTTAATAAATGATACCCACAATCAACTGGGCTTCCCTGATAGCTCAACTAGTAAAGAATCAGCCTGCAATGCGAGAGACCTGGGTTCAATCCCTGGTTTTGGAAGATCCCCTGGAGGAAGGCATGGCAACCCACTCCAGTATTCTTGCCTGGAGAATCCCCAAGGACAGAGGAGCCTGGAGGGTTACAGTCCATGGGATCGCAAAGAATTGGACACGACTAAGAGACTAAGCACAGCACAGCACCCATAATCAACCAGTAGCTCAAGACAAAATCCTGGAGTCAATCTTATGACCACTTTCCCTTGTGCTGTACACTGAATTCCCCTAATCCTGTTACCTTCACCTTCAAAAAGGTATCAAAAAAAAAAAAAATCCAACATTCTTTTCATCTTATATCTTACCTTGACAAATGTGATGTAACCCTACATGGCCTCCCTACTTCCACTTCTGCCATATTATCTGTTCTCTCCACAGGAAGAGTTTTTCCAGATTCTTTTTCAGATCCCAATTGGACCTTTCTAGTCGACACGCCATCTCAAGGAACTCTTCCAGTCATAGTGGGATGCTTTGTGCTCTGCCTGAAATATTCTTTCCAATATAGTTCATCTTCCCACTTCATTCAAATTTCAGCCCAAAAGTCGTCAGAGACAGCTAAAATCATAACCTATCTATGCCCTTATTTCTTCATAGTGTTTATCATTACCTCATATATAATTATATTATATATCATTTGGTTACCTGCTTATGTGTCTCTCCCATCACTAGAAAGTAAGCTACCTGGGGGCAGGGGCTCTGCCGTTTTCAGGTCTTCATGTTGCAGAGTCCAGAGAAGTTCCTGCATGGAGTATATCTTTCTTAAACATTTATTGATTCAGCAGATGACTTCAACACACCTCCTAAATCTCTCCACTGTAGACTTTGCAGAAAGCTGGATATGCAATGGGACAGGAAAGGAAAAGACTTTGGTTAGGATACTGGCCCACCTGCTGAGTGGATCATGAGCATCTTTGAGATCTGAGTGTACTTGGGCCTTGAAAGTGATGGGGATGAAAAAAAAAAAAAAACAGAACCATGAAATCAAACTCAGTGGATGTTTGGGCATGAACATATCTAGCTGATTTCAAGGGATATCCAAGGCAATACTGCCTACCTAGGGATGTTGCCTGGTTAGAAAAATCCTAGATCTACAAATCGTTAATACAGTCAGGTGTATGCCCTATAAGGAGAATATGGCTCCCTGTTCAATGGTCCCCATATGAAGAAATATTTGGTTTAACCCTTACTTGTGCTTCTTATGGGCTTTCCAGGTGCCTCAGTGATAAAGATTCTGCCTGTCAATATAGGAGACACAGGAGATACTGTTTCAATCCCTGGGTTGGGAAGATCCCCTGGTGGGGGAAATGGCAACCCACTCCAGTATTCTTGCCTGGATAATCCCATGAACAGAGGAGCCTAGCAGGCTACAGTCCATGGGGTTGCAAAGAGTCAAATATGACTGAGCACATATGCACAGTGCTTCTTATGTGGGTCACATGAGAACTGACTAGAAAACCACCACCTCAGAAACATGTTCAGAGACACCTGAGTGGCATCTTCCTTAGCAAACTTGCATGTTCAATCTGAAAACTTATTAGCAACCCTATGGTGACAGATCAAAGTGTCACATGGCTCTCAGAGCTTGGGAAATGCTTGATGATTGGGCCAGGCCATTTCTATTATAGGAAATTTACCTTTGACAAGTCTTCAAAGCACAGTGTGACTTCTGCTCTATATAGGGCCAGACTCAGGGATGGAAACTCTGGTCTTTAAAAACTACTGCTTGTGGTGTATGAGACTGATGGCAACTATGCAAATGATGGATCGAAAAGAAAACCAAAATCAATCTGCCATCTCAGTTTTCCAAATGTTCAAGAATCCTACATGATACTATGGAAGAAACACAGAACTTTAGATTGGTAGTAACTTTGGAAGTAACAGCAAGTATGGGAGACCTCTCTAATCAACATCCTCAGGGAAGATCACTCACAACCTCTTGAAGTGTTAACTTCAAGATCGACTTCCAGTGAAGAAAGTTTGCAAGCTTTCCATACATGAGCTATATATTAGTACTGCCATACTTTCCCACATTACTGAGAGATAAGAGCTGCGGAGTCAGATGTCTTGGGGGTGGACTGTCATCAACAACCCACAAGTTCTGGATGAACCCTACTGTGCAGACCCCTTTTCCATCCCCACTTCTGTGCTGCCCAGTGTGGTCCTCCCTACCCTCTCATACAGATGACTGCAGTGACCTCTATTCTCCGATCCCTCTGCCTTTACTCACTTACTACTAACCCACTGTTCAGCCTAGCACTCTTTGCTTTTTGTTCTTTAACTGAAGTTTAATTTTAGTCAAGATTATGCATATAGAAGGTTTAAAAAGTACCACAATAAACCTCTTAACTCCCCTTATTTTCCTGATCTAGTAGGAAATGAAAGCAAATCCCTAAGGTGAAAGGCCCTAAAATCAGGTGAATGTGGTTATAACAGGATTGGTAATTGACTTTCTGACCTCCAAATCCCAGGCTGACTGGCTGCACAGAACAGGGTAGGATATTTAATTAACCTTTCAGCAATGCAACCCCTCCCACTTCACAGGACTGATTTTTTTTGTTCTTTAGACCCAGCTTACTGTATATATGAATAACTGAATCACTGTGCTATATACCTGAGACTGAAAGTGAAAGTGAAGTCGCTCAGTCATGTCTGACTCTTTGCAACCCCATGGACTGTAGCCTACCAGGCTCCTCTGTCCATGGGATTTTCCAGGCAATAGTACTGGAGTGGATTGCCATTTCCTTCTCTAGGGGATCTTCCCAACCCATGAATCGAGCCTGGGTCTCCGGCATTATAGACAGATGCTTTACTGTCTGAGCCACCAGGGAAGTCCTAAGACTAACATATTATAAATCACTATACTTCAATTTCCTCCCACATTTGTGTCTCAGATGGTAAAGGGTCTGCCTGCAATGTGGGAGAGCCAGATTTGATCCCTGGGTCAGGAAGATCCCCTGGAGAAGGAAATGGCAACCCACTCTAGTACCCTTGCCTTGAAAATTCCATGGACTGAGGAGCCTGGTAGGCTACAGTCCACTGGGTCACAAAGAGTTGGACACGACTGAGTGACTTCACTTTCACTTCCCTCCCACCTGGACATCACCAGATGGTCAATACCAAAATCAGATTGATTATATTTTTTGCAGCCAAAGATGGAGAAGCTTTATAAAGTAAGCAAAAACAAGACAGGGAGCTGACTGTGGCTCAGATCATGAATTCCTTATTGCCAAATTCAGATTTAAATGGAAGAAAATAGGGGGAACCACTAGATCATTCAGGTATGACCTTAATCAAATCCCTTATGATTATACAGTGAAAGTGAGAAATAGATCAAGGGATAAGATCTGATAGACAGAGTGCTTGAAGAACTATGGACAGAGGTTCATGACATTGTACAGGAGGCAGTGATCAAGACCATCCCCAAGAAAAAGAAATGCAAAAAAGCAAAATGGTTATCTGAGGAGGCTTTACAAAGAGCTGTGAAAAGAAGAGAAGTGAAAGACAAAGGAGAAAAGGAAAGATATACCCATTTGAGCAGAGTTCCAAAGAATAGCACGGAGAGATAAGAAAGCCTTCCTCAGTGATCAGTACAACAAAATAGAGAAAAACAATAGAATGGGAAAGAATAGAGATCTCTTCAAGAAAATTGGAGATACCAAGGGAACATTTCATGCAAAGATGGGCACAATAAAGAATAGAAAAGATATTGACCTAACAGAACCAGAAGATATTCAGAAGAGGTGGCAAAAATACACAGAAGAACTGTACAAAAAAGATCTTCACGACCCAGATAATCACCATGGTAGTATGATCACTCACCTAGAGCCAGATATCCTGGAATGTGAAGTCAAGTCGGCCTTAGGAAGCATCACTACCAACAAAGCTAGTGGAGGTGATGGAATTCTGGTTGAACTATTTCATATCCTAAAAGATGATGCTGTGAAAGTGCTACAGTCAATATGCCAGCAAATTTGGAAAACTCATAGTGTTCATAGGACTGGAAAAGGTCAGTTTTCATTACAATCCCAAAGAAAGGCAATGCCAAAGAATGCTCAACCTACAGCACAATTGCACTCATCTCACATGCTAGCAAAGTAATACTCAAAACTCTCCAAGCCAGGCTTCAACAGTACATGAACCATGAACTTCCAGATGTTCAAGCTGGATTTAGAAAAGGCAGAGGAAACAAAGATCAAATTGCCAACATCCGTTGGATCATAGAAAAAGCAAGTGAGTTCCAGAAAAATATCTACTTCTGCTTTATTGACTATGCCAAAGCCTTTGACTGTGTGGATCACAATAAACTGTGGAAAATTCTTCAAGAGATGGGAAATACCAGACGACCTGACCTGCCTCCTGAGAAATCTGTATGCAGGTCAGGGAGCAACAGTTAGAACTGGACATGGAACAGCAGACTGGTTCCAAATAGGAAAAGGAGTACATCAAAGCTGCATATTGTCACCCTGCTTATTTAACTTACATGCAGAGTACATCATGAGAAATGCTGGGCTGGATGAAGCATAAGCCGAAATCAGATTGCCGGGAGAAATATTGATAACCTCACATACGCAGAGGATACCACCCTTATGGCAGAAACTGAAGAAGAACTAAAGAGCCTCTTGATGAAAGTGAAAGAGGAGAGAGAAAAAGTTGGCTTAAAACTCAACATTCAGAAAACTTAAGATTATGGTATTTGGTCCCATCACTTCGTGGCAAATAGATGAGGAAGCAGTGGAAACAGTGTCAGACTTTATTTTGGGGGCTCCAAAATCACTGCAGATGGTGACTGCAGCCATGAAATTAAAAGACACTTACTCCTTGGAAGGAAAGTTATGACCAACTTAGCATATTAAAAATCAGAGACATTACTCTGCCAACAAAGGTCCTTCTAGTCAAGGCTATGGTTTTTCCAGTAGTCATGTATGGATATGAGAGTTGGACTACAAAGGAAGCTAAGCACTGAAGAATTGAAGCTTTGGAACTATGGTGTTGGAGAAGACTCTTGAGAGTCTCTTGGACTGCAAGGAGATCCAACTAGTCCATCCTAAAGGAAATCAGTCCTTTAGGATGAATTAGGAAATCAGTTCCGAATATTCATCAGAAGGACTGATGCTGAAGCTTAAACTCCAATACTTTGGCCACCTGATGCAAAGAATTGACTCACTGGAAAAGACCCTGATGCTGGGAAAGATTGAAGGTGGAAAGAGAAGGGGACGACAAGAGGATGAGATGGTTGGATGGCATCACCAACTCAATGGACATGAGTTTGAATAAGCTCCGGGATTTGGTGACGGACAGAGAGGCCCGGCATGCTACAGTCCATGGGGTTGCAAAGAGTTGGACACGACTAAGCAACTGGACTGAACTGATACTTCAATAAAAAAAAAAAAAGAATCACCTGCACAGATCTTATTAACTAGGATTCAGGTCCCACCCCAAGTCTATTGAATCTGATTATTTAAGAAAGGGGCTCCAAGGCCCATGTTTTTAAAAGCTTACCAGGTGATCACTTAAGCACAGGGAGAGTTAGGAATCATGGTCCTACTTCAGCACTTGAAGAGGTACACAGTGTTAGGGTGCCCCGTCTTTAGTGGTGCTAAGTCTTAGTGGATTCAGGTGTTGTCACCCTGATCCCTCCATTATAAAAATGATGTTCATCATAAGATCAATGTCTATCATTAGGTTTGACAAAGTGGTGGTTTTCAAAATCTATCATTCCTTTTGCATTGGAGTTCTGTAAAGAATTATTCCTTTTTAATTATAAAATTACCCTAAATGCAGTTCATACACATGCTGGCTTCTTTCCTCATCTGTTTTCAAAGTGATGGATTGAACCCCATCAACACCAAATACAAAAGGTCACCATGAGTGTTTTTCTAAGGGTGATTGTGAGCTCATAGATTTTAATCTATGTGATATGATTCAATACTCTGCATTTTTTTTTTTTTTTTGTATTCTAACTGTCCCGGTTTTGATTAGGAGAAGCCCTTCAAGTTGCCTCCTGCGTCATTTTGATGTGACCACACATGAATCACATATGCTCCATGGAGATCTAGTTTCTTTAAGTGGAATGTGGTATTCAGAAGCCACAATCAGGGCATCAAGTTTGCTCACTGCTACTGAGTTGTTAACTCCTCTAGACCTACTCAGTGGACAAAGCAAGCAAACATTTTTCAGAAAGAGAAATCATGAGCCCAAACTGGTATTTCTGATTTTAATTTAGGACTACTGAGTTTTGAGTCAACTACTTTGATTCCATATTTCTCTTACATCTTGATTCTTATCTATACTGGCATATTTATATATTTGTTTTTCATGTAATACATGTATAATTGTTTTACAGTCTGTGTCCCCCTGTATCTGTATGTTAAAGCCATAACCCCCAATGTGGCTGTATTTGGAGACAAAAGGGTGAAGTGTTAATCCGATCAGATTGCTATCCTTAAAGAGGGGGAAGAGACATCACAGAGAAGAGATTGACCTTGTGAAGTAGAGTGAGCCAGGAAGCCAGCTAGGAAGAAGAGTTCCTTACCAGAAACCAACCCTAATGGCGTCCTGATATTGGGTTTCCAGCTTCAAGAATTGTAAGAAAATAAATTTCTGTTGTTTTAGCCACCCATCCCATGGTATTCTGTTACGACACCCTGAGAAGACTAATACAATTAGTTTCAAAATAATCATATATTATTAAGAGTCTACTGAATTGCTGTTTAATATTTCTCTGTTGTTCAATTATCCTTAAAATATATGCCATTAAGGATGTGGAGTCAACATACTGTGATTTAAAATAAATTGAAGAAATTAGTTTTTTTTCTGTGCTTGTGTCACAAACTCGAGGAGACAGATTCAGTAGGTTTTTCAGTTTCTGCTGGGACATGCTCCCATGTGAACTGGTTGTTGTCAACACCTGCTGTGCAGTTGTAATTCTGGGCTCTCTCTTAACTTTATTCTAGGGATCCCTGTCTCCTGGATTACCATAATCTTTCCCATGTGAACTGGTTGTTGTCAACACCTGCTGTGCAGTTGTAATTCTGGGCTCTCTCTTAACTTTATTCTAGGGATCCCTGTCTCCTGGATTACCATAATCTTTCCCATGTGAACTGGTTGTTGTCAACACCTGCTGTGCAGTTGTAATTCTGGGCTCTCTCTTAACTTTATTCTAGGGATCCCTGTCTCCTGGATTACCATAATCTTTCCCATGTGAACTGGTTGTTGTCAACACCTGCTGTGCAGTTGTAATTCTGGGCTCTCTCTTAACTTTATTCTAGGGATCCCTGTCTCCTGGATTACCATAATCTTTCTGGGTAAGGTTCTTTCTTCATTTTGGTAGTATACAACTTTAAACAGCTTCCTAAGAGAGGATGCAAGGATATAATGTTGTAATTTATCTTTTCTATCCCCATATTTGATTAAGGTTTAGCTAGGTGTAGACTTTCAGGTTAGAAACCATTTTCCTTAGAATTTTGAAATCATGTTCCATTGACTTCCGGTTTCTAGTATGATGTAGAGATGCCTGATGCATTCTGTATCTTGATTCTCTGCATGAAAACTTATTTTCTTTCCTTTTTATTAGCTCTTATATCTTTGCCCCCAGAGTTTTGCTCTGTTATGAGTTTCTGCTTTTAGTTTTCATGCAGGTCTTTTCAATTTGGACACTCATGCCACTCAACTCTAGAAAAATTTATTGCATTATTTCATTATTTCCTCCACACTATTTTTTCTGTGCTTTCTGATAATTCTGTTCTTAACTTGTACTTCCCAGATTCATCCTCTAATTTGCTTATCTTTTTTCCAAAGTGTCCAGGTTTCCTCTTTTCTCTGTACATTCCTTTTAAAAAATAGTCTCCTGTTCCTTTATGGTTGCAATTCTTACCTCTCTAGTAATATTGATATATGTTTTTCTATATATAAAGTCTGTTTCCTTAAAAATGAGCTTGTTTTATTTTGTTTTTTTCTTTCACTTTGTTTATCTTGACTCTGCCTTTCACATTGTCTTTAAATATCTTGAGACCCTTGATAAATAGTGAAGTAGAGGAAATGGGTGGGTACTCTCTGTGTCAGAGTCTTGTTGACTGTCTTCCCTACAAAGCATCTTACTTAAACACACCCTACAGGAAACCTTATTATCAGTATCTTTAGGTTTTTAATTCTCTTTGGCTGATCAGATTCTTCAAAGAATGCTGTTCTGCCTGGGGAGTGAAAGCCAGTTGTAGGAACCCAGGTACAAAGACACATAAACATTCTCTCGGTTCCCTGTTGTCCAGATCACACCTCTACCCAGCCCAGAGACCCTCTCCAAAAACTAAACATCAGTGTTCTTAAAAGATTGGGGGAGCAGTTGCCCCATCACAGGGACTTGGGGAGGAGAGCTGGGGCTCCATCTGCTTCTCAAATGGATTTGCAATCATTTTTCCTGATTTTATAAATTTCCAGAAGTGCCTTATGCTGCAAATTCTTTGGTCTCTTGGGGATTCTACTATGTAAGCCAGGTTGCTTTTTGGTTTTTACTTATGCCAGTGAAAAATTCCATTTTCTCAGCTGAGCTACATCACTTACCACTCACCATCTGCTTTCCAGTTCCCCAAATTTTGTTACTTCTGTCCTTATGAGTTTATGCCTTTTTAAAATGTTTCTTATTGAAGTATAATATAAAAACAGAAAGTTGCATATATCCTAAGAGTAGATCTCAATGTGTTCAAAAACAGAACACAATCACATAACCATACCCACATCACAAGACAGAACATGAGCAGAATCCCAGAGGTCCCCTGGAGGCTCCCTCAGTCTTAGTCTCCCTCCTCTCAATGATATCCACTTTCCTGACTTTTAACAGCACAGATAAGTGTTTCCTATTCTTTAACTTTGTGTAAATGGAATTACACAGTATGTATTCTTTTCTGTCTGGTTTCTTTCACTCAGCATTTTGTTTGTGACATTAACCCATAATGTAAAATGTCTACAGTTCATTCTTACTGCTGTATTTATGGTTTACTTTTCCACCATACCACAATTTATTTATCCACTTTGATGAACACTTAGTTTCCAATTTGGGAGCTATTCTTGATGTAAATATTCTTACACATGTTTTTTTTGGTAAACACGTGTGTGCATTTCTGTTAGGTCTATGCCTAGGAGTGGAACTGTTATGTCACAGAACATGCATATATCCAGCTTTCTCAGACACCATTATATTGTTTGCCAAGTTGTTTCTATTCATTTACATTCCTATAAGCTGAACATGAGATTCTGATGGTTCTGTTTCATTATCAACATCTTTTTTCACTGTAAACTTTATGGTGGGTATTTGTGCATTTATAATTTTTAATAAATATTTATTTGGCTGTGCTGGTCTTGGTTGTGGCATGTGGGATCTAGTTCCCTGGCCAGGAATTGAACCTAGGCCCCCTGCATTGGGAGCTCAGAGTCTTAAACATTGGACCACCAGGGAAGTCCCTATTTGTGTATTAAAAAATTCTTTTCCTGCTGTTTTCATGAGTATAGAAAAGGAAGTAGACTTTGGTATTGTCTATGTGTGCTGTCATATTTATTAGGAAGCTACCCAAGGTTTTGGTTTTCCTAAAACACTGATTTGATCGTGTCTCTCTTCTTCACTAAAATCCTTCAGTAGTTCTCAGGATAAATTTCAAACTTCTTTCCTTAATCCTCAAGGCCCACCTTGAGCTGTCCCTGGATAGCTCTAGCATATCTCTTCCATCTACGTGGTTATAACCTGGTAGAATATCTTATAATTTACCAATACACCATGCTCTCTTTTAAGCATCTATGCAACTACACTAACCACTGCTTCTTCTTAAATTGATTTCTCCAGCCTTCTCTACCTAACTTACTCCTCTGCCACCATCAAGAACCAGTACTGAAGAACCCTTTCCTTGAGTGCACCCAAGACGCCCTCTTCTGTAGTCTTCTGTCACCCTTTGATTGCTTCCATCAGGGTTTTTAATGGAATGATCACTTGTCTCTCTTTCCCCAGTTCCTGGGGAACTCACTGAGAGGAAGAATCTTTTCTTGAGCATCCCATGGACAGCAAGGAGATCAAACCAGTCAATCCTAAAGGACATCAACCCTGAATATTCATTGGAAGGACTGATGCTGAAGCTGAAGCTCCAATACTTTGGCCACATGGTGCAAAAAGCTAACTCACTGGAAAAGACCCAGATGCTGGGAAAGACTGTGGGCAAGAGAAGAAGGGGATGAGAGGATGAGATGGTTGAATGGTATCATTGACTCAATGGACATGAGTTTGCTCAAACTCCAGGAGTTGGTGATGGACAGGTAAGCCTGGTATGCTGCAGACCATGGGGTTGAAAAGAGTTGGACACAACTGAGCAACTGAACAACAACAAAAACTCCATGAGGGCATGATTTATTTCTGTTTTCATGGTTCAACTCCCTTTTCCCAGATAATAGTGCCTGACAAATAGTAGGTGCTCAATGCATTTGCTAAATGGGTGAATAAATTGTTAAATAGGTGAGTTGCTAAATAATTGCTAAATAAATGAGTTCATTGTAGGAAAATTAGAAATTGGAAAATTTTTAAAAAGGAAAATGTAGCATTCACTTATACAAGCCACAATTGCGCTCCTTGTGATTCACCCAAGAAAAACAAAAACATGTCCACTAAATGACTTTTATGTGAATGGTCATAGCACTCATAATAGAAAAAAAAAAAAAAAAACTGCAAGCACTCTAAATAGCCATCAATAGGAAAATGGTAAACAATGTGGTATACCCAACAATGAAACACCACCCAGCATGAAAAAAGGAGGAAACTACTGAGTAAAGTACCCAGGGGCACTGGTTTGATTGCCTGCAAGGGACACAAGACCTTAGAATGCTGAGATGAAGTGTATCTTGCCTGTGGTTATGAATACGAGGTGTGCACATCTGTCAAAGTTCCTAAACTATACTTTTAAAATGGAAACAAGGCCTGGAGCTGACTGTGGCTCAGATCACAAGCTCCTTATTGCAAAAATTAGACTTAGAGTAAAGAAAGTAGGGAAAGCTACTAGGCCATGCATAAAAGACCTAAATCAAATCCTTTGCAATTATACAGTGGAGGTGATGAATAGATTCAAGTATTAGATCTGGTAGACAGAGTGCCTGAAGAACTATGGAGTCAGAGGTGCTACCCTTGTGCCACAAGATGACCTGAAGAACAATGGATGGAGGTTCGTAACATTGTACAGGAGATAGTGACCAAAACCATCTCCAAGAAAAAGAAATGCAACAAGGCAAAGTGGTTGTCTGAGAGGCATTACAAAGAGCTGAGAAAAGAAGAGAAGCAAAAGGCAAAGGAGAAAGGGAAACATATGCTCAATGGAATGCAGAGTTCCAAAGAATAGCAAGGAGAGATAAGAAAGGCTTCTTAGTGAACAGTGCAAAGAGATAGAGGAAAACAATAGGATGGGAAAGACTAGAGATCTCTTCAAGAAAATCAGAGATACCAAGGGAACACTTCATGCAAAGATGGGCACAATAAAGGACAAAAAAGGTATGGACCTAACAGAAGCAGAAGGTATTAAGAAGAGGTGGCAAGAATATACAGAAGAACTGTACAAAAAAGATCTTCATGACCCAGATCATCACCATGGTATGCTCACTCACCTAGAGCCAGACATCCTGGAATGTGAAGTCAAGTGGGCCTTAGGAAGCATCACTATAAACAAAGCTAGTGGAGGTGATAGAATTGCAGCTGAGTTATTTCAAATCTTAAAAAATGATGCTGTTAAAGTTCTGCATTCAATATTGAAATATTTCGAAAGTTCAACAGAGGCCACAGGACTGGAAAACGTCAGTTTTCATTCCAATCCCAAAGAAAGCAATGCCAAAGAATGTTCAAACTACCATACAATTGCACTCATTTCACATGCTAGCAAGGTAATGCTCAAATTCCTTAAAGCTAGGCTTCAGCAGTACATAAATCGAGAATTTCCAGATGTAAAAGCTGGATTAAGAAAACGCAGAGGAACCAGAGATCAAATTTCCAACATTCAGTGGACTATAGAGAAGGCAAAGGAATTCCAGAAAAATGTCTATTTCTGCTTCACTGACTATGATTAATTAATTAAAAGACGCTTGATCCTTGGAAGAAAAGCTATGACAAACCTAGACAACATATTAGAAAGCAGAGACATAACTTTTCTAATAAAGGTGCATAGGGTCAAAGCTATGGTTTATCTGGCAGTCATGTACAGATGTGAGAGTTGGCCTTAAAGAAGGCCATGAGCATGTCAATGTATGACAAAACCACTACATTACTGTCAAGTAATTAGCCTCCAATTAAAATAAATAAATTTAAAAAAAATAAAGAAAGATGAGCACTGAAAAATTGATGCTTTCAAACTGTGGTGCTATGGAAGACTCTTGAGAATCCCTTGGACAGCAAGGAAATCAAACCAGTCAACCCTAAGGGAAATCAGCCTTCAATATTCATTGGAAGAACTGATGCTAAAACTGAAGCTCCAATACTTTGGCCATCTGATGAGAAGAGCTAATTCACTGGAAAAGACCCTGATGCTGGGAAAGATCAAAGGCAGGAGGAGAAGGGGCAACAGAGGATGAGATGGTTGGATGGCATCACTGACTCAGTGGACATAAGTTTTAGCAAACTTCGGGAGATAGTGAAGGACAGGGAAGCCTGGCATGCTGCAGTCTATGGGGTCGCAAAGAGTCAAAGACACAATTTAGTGACTAAACAACACTTTTTAGTAATGTAAAAGCTTTTCAAAAATTAATTTAAAATTATTTTGAAAGGAAAATTTGAGAACGAGAGTACTGCTCACCTCCACTGCCACATCTAGCCTTGCCTAAGACTGCAGCCTTGACTAGCCCTTGTTGTCCTGAGAAGCCACTCCACACCTCACGCAGGCCCGTGCTACTGTCTTCCCCACAAGCAGTAGGAGTCGTATTTTCACTGTCAGATTCACCATCAGGTTCCTGCCTTATCAGACTCCCAAGGTCCAATCTATTAATGGATTAAAGTCCTCAGTAGGGCACACCTAAGCCTCACAGCTGACTCTGCCAGCCTTCCCAGGGCCAACAATGACTATCCTTTGTAACTCTGCCCTGTAAGCTGCCCTGTGACCCTGGCAGATGATCTAAAGCCTGACTCCTCGGAGTGTAATCCCCAGACCAGCAGCATCTGCACTGGTCAGAGATGGAAAGTCCAGCCCTGGCTCAGAACTTCCAACTCAGAATCTGCCTTGTGACATGACCCTGGGTCACTTGGATGGACACTAAGTTTTGAGAGACTTTCTGAGCTTCAGATTTCTCTGTTAATAGTAACAACCACGCCTGCCTTTCCAGTTTCCAGGAGGACTGAGTGAATCACATTACAAGGCCACCTGCTCAATGGCTGTCACTTAGTAAGGTTATTCATGAACGTCCCTCTCCTGACTCCTGGCCCTGCTCCCCAGTCATTCCTGGCAAACCTCAGGCATGGTCAGTAAAAAGATTTGCCGGCAAATCTGAACAGCCATCCTGGACGGCTGGATGACTGACTTCACAGAGTTGGAAATGTCACTGGAACCTCCAGAGCATGCAACATGGCCAGGAGAGAAGGCTGAGCTTGCCGTCTGTCAGCATCTCAAGACCCACTCCTTGCCCACTCCCCCGATCCTTGTGCTAATAATGGCAAATATAATGAATTCTGTGATGACCTAGAGGGGTGGGATGCAGGGGTGGGAGGGAAGTTTAAGAGGGAGGGTTCGTATATTTATGGTTAAGACTGACGCACTGTCGCACAGCAGAAACCAACACAACATCGTAAAGCAATTAAAATAATAATGACAAATACATTCCCACATTCATTTGAATATGGCATTTCCAGCTGGGTCATCATCCCTGGTGTGTCACCTTGCTCTGAGGATAAAATGTAGATCTTTGTCTCTGAAACTTACCATGAATTCATCTGTCTGCCAACACTAAAAGAGATGGGACACAGAGAGGCCTTCTATACGGAAAACATTTGCACTTCCTCCTCTCCCTGTCTTCCCAATTTTTCTTTACCTTCTCCTGTCACCCTTTTTATCTTCCTCTGGAGAGATGATTTTCCCTCCAGGCAGTTGTCATTAGCTCCCAGGCAGTTGTGAAGATCAGCCGGCTACTGGTCTGTGAACTGGCTGACCCACAGAAGAAGCAGGGCTTCCTCCTAGCTCCCATAGGCCTCCCAAGCCTCCTTTCTGGACCTGGTTGTCACTGAAGCCCAGGGGAAGCTCTGTGTGCTGACAGACAACAGTAGTAGTTCCCCAAATGCCTGCCACTGCACCCCACCCCCACTACACACACAGGCACCACTTCCTTTGTGCCAGCTAATCCACTAGACACTCTGTGCAGTCTCCTGTAATCCTCTAAACCACTCTAGGGCCAGGAGAAAAGATCCCACCAGACCCCCTTCCACAGGTGAGACCCCAGGGAAGAGACTTGGTCTTTCAGGGAAAGCAGAGTAAGGATGCTGGTCCTGAGAGCTGGGGCTTTGGCAGGGGTGCTCATGCCTCCAATATCTCCCCCTCCTCACAAGGACCTTGGGATCTGCCTGGGATGTCAAATCGATGATGTAGCATGACCCAGGCTCTCCGGATTTCCAAAGAGCCCTCCCCTGGCCTCCCTCAAGGAGAAAGCACTGCCTCTTGTGTAAGAGAGAGTCAGGGTTAACAAAAGACAGTGGCAGCTCTCCTCTGGAGCCAGATGGAGTCCCTAAGAGCGTGCTAAGAGTTAACACAAAACAATGGCAGCTCTCCTCAAGAAGATGGAGCCAGATGGAACCCCCTAAAAGCAAGTTACTGCTTAAAAATCCAGTGTCAAATGACAGTGTAGCCAGCACTCTGAGCAGTAATTGGCATTAAGAGAGGCTTGGAACTGCAAACCAGTGATTTTCAGTTGATATAAAAAAAGGTAATTGACATTAAGTGCTGTTTGGAGCGGCAAACTAGTGATTTGCAAATGACATTCAGTAAGAAATCATTTACGTCTATTGACATTAAATAGGCGTGAGCTCACAGAGCTTGGGCAAAGGAGCAGGGGCTAGAAGGAGCTGGGAAACCATTAGGATCACAGACGCTTCACCCTCAGCGCCTCTTCCTGAGTAGTTGCTCTGCTCCAGGAAGGGTCTATCGGGGACCAGACGATGCTCCCCACCTTACAACCCCTCCCTCCTCATCCATCTCTTCTCAGATGAATTCTGTCACTTCCCCCAGGAGAAAATGTCTTCCCCACCAGGCGCCAGCCCCCACCCCACCGCTGATCCCTCGGCTTGGAGGCTCCCGCGTGTCACGAGGCGCAGCCCGCCCCAGGAAGCCTCGGGCTGCAGGACCTCGCCCGCGCTCCACCACATCACCCCTTCCAGCTGCCTGGCGACCCTCCAAACGGAGACCCGAGGCCAGCGCACGCTGCAGTGTGATGAGCCAGCGCGTCTGCTGTTCTGATTAAGGGAGTTCATAAAAGAAAGGGAACAAACACGCTGCAGATGATCTGGGAACGGAAGGACTTGTCCAATGACGGTCGGAAGCAGCAGCCTACCCGCCTTCCTCCCACCCCCAACCCGACCCCGACCCCGACCCCAATTCTGACCCCTGAGGGCTGATGTTGGTGCTGACCTTCTGCACTGGCAGAGCAGGAGGCACCACAGCTGTGATTGCTGGCTATGGCTGAAGCTGCAGGGAGGAAGCCCCCTGCCGCCCCACCCCCAGCACTGCCTGGGGAAGGCTGCCTTGCTGGTGAGCTCTTCCTAATCTGTTCTGTAATAGATGAGAGTGAGCCTCATAGCTCCCAAAGCTCGATTCTCAGGACATCTGCCGGTGCTGGAGCGTACATGGCTTTTTCAGTGCCTACAACTACACCCTGGATGCATATTAACAGTCACATTATAGATGGGGTCTTACATGGCTAGATGGAGTACACCTTAAGTGAAAGAAGCACAGAAGAAATGAAGCCTGGCTCCCTCTGCACCTGCAAACCAGCACACTTTATACTTCAAAACAGCCCCTGTTAAACTTGAGACCCCTGGATCGTCCTGTAAACTAAGTTCTCAGCCCCTTCCTGGGGACCTCTGGAGCCTTTCCCACCAGGCACCTGCCTGAGCAGGTTTTGGATGGAAGGGGCAAAGAGGTAGACAGCTTTTTCTGGCTGCACCACTAAGAAGAGAGAGGGGAAAGCACTGAGCCGGATCTTGTCTCCAGAATCAGTGTGTAAATAAAACATGACCCCTTTTCAAGAAAAAGAAACATGTCACCAGGGAATGCGCTCCTTCTTCTTGGGAACTTGAGTTTCCCAAACAGTGCTCTTTTGGAATCTGTTGAAATTACAGGAAAGGAAAATCAAAATCCCCTTGGTCCAGGGCAAAAATGGAAAAGAAACCTAGGTAGAGTAAACTATAACCATAACCCTTATCTCCCTTTCTTTCTTCCTAAGGGCACATGTTACCTGGGCCCAGGGCACCCTGACCCACCACTGGCTCAGGTCCTGCTTCCAGGCTAGAGACCTAGAAACCAGAAGGAGGGCCTAGCAGTGACCAACAAAGAGGTAAAGGAGGGCCAGGGGGTGCCGAAGGTCCTGCATCAGGTGCATTGTAGAGGTCAGACTTGGAAATGAAATAAGGGAGAAAGATGAAAAATTAAGAAAAAAGGTGAAAAAATAAAAAGGAAAACAATCATCTTCCTCAAAAAAAAATATGAGTTAAGGTCAGGAACAGCAGACTATTAAAACCTCTTCTAAAAGTACCAAGTAATTCAACTGGAACAGTAATAAAGTGAGAGGCACAGTCTTGGAATGAAAAGAAGCAGAATGATCACTGCTGGCAAACAATATGCTTTTATGCATGGAAGATCAAAGAGAATTGACGGGAAACCACAGACTCAGTAAAAGACTTGGATTAAGTGGCTGGTTAAACGATAAATATACACAATTGCTTATAAATTGAGTGTTCTTTTAAACAATAGTAAAATTAGAAATGGAGTAAACATATGAAAAACAGAAGCCATGCACAGCAGCAAACCAACCCATAGCATGTCTAGAGATACCTTAAAAATAATGTATCAGCCTGTCTGAATAATGCCACGCATGCATGCATGCTAAGTCACTTCAGTGGTATCCAACTATTCACAACATTATGGACCCTAACCCACCAGGCTCCTCTGTCCATGGGATTCTCCAAGCAAGAATACTGGAATGGATTGCTGTGCCCTCCTCCAGGGAATCTTCCCAACCCAGATATCAAACCTGAGTCTCTTTCACATTTCCTGCATTGGCAGGCGGGTTCTTTACCACTAGCGGTACCTGGCAAGCCACTAAGAATGCCCTGACACCCTGCTAAGGACACAAATGCTTTGAGTAGGTGTCCAAACCCACCTTGATCCAGGACTGTAAAACTGAATACTGTAAACATGTCAATTTTCCTTAAATTAGCAAGTTAAGTCAAATTAAAACTTACATGGGTATTTTAAAAATTGATTTTCTTGAGCTAGACAAAGTCATTCACTTGGATAATTAAAATTGAAAATATGAAGAATAAAGAAGGACTTGCCTAATTAAAACATTTTATAATATTAAAGTAATGATATAATTGTTATTATTTTAGGAGAAAAATTTTATTATTTTTGAGAAGAATAATATAATATGTATTATCAGGTTGGAGAAGAACTTTATAAACATATCACTATAGCAAAATAAAGAAAACAAAAATATAGGAGAATTTATTAAATAATGGCTTTATCATTTCATATGAGGAGCTAAGTATAGACCATTTAATACACGATGTTGCAAATGAAGTGAAAGTGAAAGTCACTCAATCGTGTCCTACTCTTTGAGACCTCATGGACTACATAGTCCATGGAATTCTCCAAGCCAGAATACTGGAGTGGGTAGCCTTTCCCTTCTCCAGGGGATCTTCCCAACCCAGGGATCGAACCCAGGTCTCCTGCATAGCAGGAGGATTCTTTACCAACTGATCTATGCTAAGAGCACCACAAACCATTTTTTAAAATGTAAAGTTGGAACTTTCCTCCAGTTACTTGTTACAACAATACTAATCACAGATTTACAATGAAAATAAAAATGGAGGCATGGTGAGAGAAGAGAAAAAGACACTAGATATACTAAAACTATATGAGCTTTAGTTTAAAATATTGGAGTTGGGAAGATCTTCTTTAAAATAACATCTTTAAAATAACATCTAGGTATCACCTTGCACAGGACCAAGTCCCAGAAGATACTTGATAGAGATTGGACTCAACTCCAGCCTAGTATCCCTTGCATCCCTGGATGGGTCTCTGGAATGCCTCAATTCCAGATCAACAGTGTATCTAGAGATTTGGGCAGATTTGATAGGCCTCGAATGCCATTCTGAAGAGTCTTGCATTTAGTGTGAGAGCCCAGGCCAGGGAGCTGGGACTTTGAAAGGACATGGGCAGTCCAGATGCAGATTATTCTGATGGCCACAGTCTGGGGGGACTCTGTGTGTGTGTGTGTGTGTGTGTGTGTGTGTGTGTGTGTGTGTGCGATATATAAATGGAGAGAGATTGACAGATTTCTCCAGGTTAGAGTTAGGGCAGAGAATGGCAGGTCCTGAAAATACTCAAATCTATAGATGTGATAGGCCTCTGTAGATAGTATCATATGATGCCCTAAAGCCCTCAACAAAAACTCCCTGTACTTTACATAGCCAGAAAGCAGAGAACTACCATATGCAGGGGGCTCTTAAGTGTGGTCAAAGGGCATATCACTGGTAACCACATAGGTGGAGGAATGGGGAGTTTTCCTGACCATACTACATAACCTGGGTGTATAGAGCCCCAGAAAAGACTGAGGTTGAATTTCCTGCCTTCCTGGCAGAGACTGAGTAGATCTGAATTTGATTAAAGCAAATACAGAAATGTGACATCTCTTTGTGCATCCGAGACTGGGAGTAAGATCCTTAGCGGATATAGATGTATCACAATTTATTTGACCACTTTACCATTGATATCTTTAGCTGTCTCATTTTTCTCCATCAGAAATAATTATTTTACAATTTTACTCATAAAGCCTTTCATTTCTGGTTAATTATTTAATCCAAATTCCTAGAGGTATAATTACTAGATCAAAGGCATAAAGTTCTGAGGTCATAAGTGTGGGTCTCTGAAGCTATAGAATTAATGTGCTTCTAAGAGGACACAGGGGGTTCCCTTGTGGATCAGCTGGTAAAGAATCTGCCTGCAGTGCTAGAGACCTGGGTTTGATCCTGAAGATTCCCTGGAGAAGAGAAAGGCTACCCACTCCAGTATTCCCTGATAACTCAGTTGGTAAAGAATCTGCATGCAATGCAGGAGACCCCGGTTTGATTCCTGGATTGGGAAGCCTACCAACTTCCCAATACTACCCACTCCAGTATTCTGGCCTGGAGACGTCCATGGACTTATATAGTCCATGGTGTCGCAAAGAGTCAGACATGACTGAGTGACTTTCACTTTCAAGAGGAGACAGAAGAGAGCTCAACCTTCTCCCATCTCTACCTCCAAAAAGGTCTCCTTAAAAGGCCATTGTGAGCATTGTAAGAAGTGACCATCTTTAAACTTACTACAAAGATAATCAGACTCTGGTATTGGCCTAAGATTAGACATACAGATCAGTAGGAAAGAATTTAGAGTCCAGAAAAAAGCCATTACATTTACTGTCAATTGAATTTTGTCAAGGATGCCAAGACATTTCAATGAGGAACAAATAATCTTTTCAACAAATGATGCTGGATCTGCTGGATACCCATATGCAAAAGAATGAAGTTGGACTTCCTCCTCACAGCATACACAAAATCTAACTCTAATGCATCATTTACTTAAGGATAAGAGCTAAAACTATAAAACTCTTAAAAGAAAACATAGGAGCAAATCTTCATGACCGTGAGTTAAGCAAAGCATTCTTAGATGACACCAAAAGCACAAGTAACAAAAGAAGGAAAGTAGACAAGTTGAACTTCATCAAAATTTAAAACTTTTGTGATTTAAAAGATACTACCAAGAAAGTAAAAAGATAATTCCTCCACAGAATAAGAGGGACATTTTGCAAATAATTGATGTGATGATAAGTGACCCAATTAAAATATGGGATAAGGACCATACTTTATAATATATAAAAGGACAATTCTCCAAAAATGTTCAAATGACCAATAGCACACAAAAACATGTTCCAAAGCACCAACTATCAGGGAAATGCAAATCAAAACTAAAATTTGATACCATTTTATTCACACCAGGATGGCTATAATGATAGTTTTCTTAAAAGAAAAAATAACTGTTGAAAAGGCTGTAGAGAAATTGGAATTCTCATATATCATTGATGAGAAGGTAAAATGTTTCAGCCACTATGGAAAACAGTGTGGCAGTTCCTAAAAATGCTGAACATAGAAATTCCATTCCTGGCTATATACCCAGATCCAAATAGGTCCACACAAAACTTGTATACCAATGTTCATAACAGCATTATCATAATTGCCAAAGTGTGGAAACAAGCCAAATGCCTAGCAAATGATGAATGGATAAATAAAATGTGATATATCCATACAGTGGAATAGTATTTGATAATTAAAAAGGAGTGAAATATTGATACATGCTACAACATTCAGTTCAGCTCAGTTCAGTTATGTCTGACTTTTGAAGCCGGGCTTTCCTGTCCACCACCAACTCCCAGAGCTTGCTCAAACTCATGTCCATTGAGTCGGTGGTGCTATCTAACCATCTCATCTTCAGTCATCACCTTCTCCCCCCCCTTCAATCTTTCCCAGCATCAGGGTCTTTTCCAATGAGTCAATTCTTCACATCAGGTGGCCAAAGTATTGGAGCTTCACCTTCAGCATAAGTCCTTCCAATGAATATTCAAAACTGATTTCCTTTAGGATTGACTGGTTTGATGTTCATGCAGTCCAAGGGACTCTCAAGAGTCTTCTCCAACACCACAGTTCAAAAGCATCAATTCTTTGGCGCTCAGTTTTCTTTATAGTTCAACTTTCACATCCATACATGACTACTGGAAAAACCATAGCTTTAACTAGATGGACCTTTGTTGGCAAAGTAATGTCTCTGTTTTTTAATACGCTGTCTAGTTTGGTTCCCTGGTAGCTCAGACGATAAAGCATCTGCCTACAATGCGAGAGACCCAGATTCAATCCCTGGGTCAGGAAGATCCCCTGGAGAAGAAAATGGCAACCCACTCCAGTACTCTTGCCTGGAAAATCCCATGGACTGAGGAGTCTGGTATGCTACAGTCCATGGGGTCCCAAAGAGTTGGACATGACTGAGCGACTTCACTTCATACTTCATACTTCTAGGTTGGTCATAACTTTTCTTCCAAGGAGAAACCATCTTTTAATTTCATGGCTGCAGTCACCATCTGCAGTGATTTTGAAACCCAAGAAAATAGATCTGCCACTGTTTCCATTGTTTCCCCATCTATTTGCTATGAAGTGATGGGACTGGATACCACAATCTTTGTATTTTGAATGTTGGGTTTTAAGCCAGATTTTTCACTCTCCTCTTCCCCCTACATCAAGAGACTCTTTAGTTCTTCTTCACTTTCTGTCATAAGGGTGATGTCATCTGCATATCTGAGATTATTGATTTTCTCCTGGCAATCTTGGTTCCAGCTTGTGCTTCATCCAGCCTGGCATTTTCCATGATGTACTCTGCATATGGAGAAGGAAATGGCAACCAACTCCAATGTTCTTGCTTGGAGAATTCCATGGACAGAGGATCCAGATGGGCTATAGTCCATGGAGTCACAAAGAGTCAGCCATGACTGAGCAACTGAACACACAAACTCTGCATTTAAGTTAAGTAAGCAGGGTGACAGTATATAGCCTTGATACACTCCTTTGCCAATTTGAAACCATTCCATTGTTCCATGTCTGGTTCTAAGTGTTGCTTCTTGACCTGCATACAGATTTCTCAAGAGGCAGCTAAGGTTGTCTGGTATTCCCATCTCTGTAAGAATTTTCCACAGTTTTTTGTGATATCGACAAAGGTTTTAGTATATCAATGAAGCAGAAGTAGATGTTTTTCTGGAATTCTCTTGCGTTTTCTATGATCCAATGGATGTCCGCAATTTGTTATCTTGTTCCTCTGCTACAACACTGATGAATCTTAAAATGAAAGAAACCAGGAACAAGCAACCATGTATTATATAATTTTCTTTATATAAAACATCCTAAAGAGATTAATCTATAGAGACAAAACGTAGGTTATTGTTTGCCTGGAACTCAGGGCAGAAGGAAATGGAGAATAAATCCTAATGGGTATGAAATTTCTCTTTGAGCTGATAAAAATGTTTTAATATGGTTTTGATGATAGTTACCCAGCTGTGTGAATGTACCAAAACTATTGAATTGTACTTTTATGTGCACAAATTGTATGGTGTATGAATTATATATCAATAAAGCTGTTATTTTTTTAATGAGATAGGCATGCAATGGCCAGCTATTCAATTCTTCACCCATGCACAAATAGGATTTTCTTTTCCTACTGTGCAATATCTATTTACATTATGTCAGTGAACTAATTTGTCTTAATATGTTTGAAATTATTCAGATATAACATATATAAAGGCAACAATTAAGCTGTAAAAGCAAGGACTCTACAGTCTATATAATTTAAAACAAAATAAACAGCAACAACACTCGCTGACTTCATTGTATTTCACCAGAATGAGTAACTTTCTCATTGTTGTTGTCTAAACCACTGTCATTTTACTATTTAAAAAAATAATAACTTGTTTTTTAAATTTTTTCTGTTATTTTTTAGTAGTGAACTAAAACGTTTCTGCCAAGTGTCTATTAATAGGTTATTTAAATGTCTTTTTTCCAGTTTGAAATGCTACCACTATAGATGTTTTCTCATTTCTTTGTATTAATAGCTTTGCCCTTATCATATTTTTAATTTTGCTTCTTGTTTTTAAAATCTTAATAACATCATAAAGGCTATTTTTGTATGTAACTTCAAGTAAACTTAATTTTAACAGCTACGTGATAGCCTTTTAATGTCTGTAAAGTGATTCACTGATTTCCTTGATGCTGAAAATTTAGATTATTTCTTTGCTTTCTCATACATTGACTCACATACATGCACACACAACGGCAACACCAATAAAACCTTTGGTGTGAAACCATGTCAAAATTTAGGTTATTTATGTGGAAAAATGTCTAGAAATAGAAATGCTGTTTGCTAAAATATGAGCCATCTCTTGGTACTTGACAAAACTTTACAAAGTCTTTATGAAAGACTTATATTCATCTACATTCATTCCTCCATTTCTCCAGAACTTTGAGTGCTTTTGTGTTCAGTTCAGTTCAGTTCAGTTGCTCAGTCATGCCCAACTCTTTGCGACCCCATAGACAGCAGCACGCCAGGCCTCCCTGTCCATCACCATGTCCACCATGTCCAACAAAACCCATGTCCATTGAGTTGGTGGCACCATCCAACCATCTCATCCTCTGTCGTCCCCTTCTCCTCCTGCCTGCAATCTTTCCAGCATCAGGGTCTTTTCAAATGAGTCAGCTCTTTGCATCAGGTGGCCAAAGCATTGGAGTTTCAGCTTCAACATCAGTCCTTTCAATGAACACTCAGGACTGATCTCCTTTAGGATGGACTGGCTGGATCTCCTTGCAGTCCAAGGGACTCTCAAGAGTCTTCTCCAGCACCACAGTTCAAAAGCATCAATTTTTTGGTGCTCATCTTTCTTTACAGTGCAACTTTCACATCCATACATGACCACTGGAAAAACCATAGCTTTGACTAGATGGACCTTTGTTGGCAAAGTAATGTCTCTGCTTTTTAATATACTGTTTAAGTTGGTCATAACTTTCCTTCCAAGGAGTAAGTGTCTTTTAATTTCATGGCTGCAGTCACCATCTGCAGTGATTTTGGAGCCCAGAAAAATAAAGTCAGCCACTGTTTCCACTGTTTCCCCATCTATTTGCCATGGAGTGATGGGACCAGATGCCATGATCTTAGTTTTCTGAATGTTGAGCTTTAAGCCAACTTTTTCACTCTCCACTTTCACTTTCATCAAGAGGCTCTTTAGTTCTTCTTCACTTTCTGCTAAAGTGGTGTTATCTGCATATCTGAGGTTACTGATATTTCTCCTGGCAATCTTGATTCTAGCTTGTGCTTCCTCCAGCCCAGAATTTCTCATGATGTACTCTGCATATAAGTGCTTTTGTGTTTTCTCTGCTAAAAGGAAAAACCCATGCCTACTTTTAATGCTCAAGAAAACTAGCTACTCTGAAAATTTTTTCTGCTACAGAGGCTGCACCACTCTGCTCAGCATGACCCCTGGATGGCTTGTGTTTTCACACCATGTCTTTGGTTGATGTAGGATCTGCTCACGTGCTGTTCACACTGCAGTGCATTGACCCCAAATTTAACAGCATGGTATGTGGAAACCACCAGTCCAAGGAAACAGTGTGCTGCCTTGTGGGATGCTGTTTCTGGACACCCACAGCAGGTATTCTAAACAGGAGTATATATTCCCAGTGGTACTTTGGGCTGGATGCAGAATATGTCCTGGTATTACCAGTTCCTGACCTGCATGTATTATACAAGCTGAAAGTTAGAGACAAGGGATCTTCTTCCAGATTATTCTTAAATCTGTACTTGGCATTTTCTGCCATATCCCCCACTGTGATCTTCACATGTCAAAGAACAGGAAGAGAAAGAAAAATTCAACCACACATTTCACTGCAGGACACCCTTGTAGGGGCCCTGGAGACTGGGTCAAAGCAACGTCAGTCAAAAGGAAACAGCCTGTTCCCAGAGAGTGTCCTGGGGGAGAGCTGTTCACCCTATTTTCTGCAAATTAGAGTGATGTTGCCTACAAATGTGCTAGAGAGCATCTTCAAATGAAAGAGCAGCACGGCTGAGCACCATGCACAGCTTAATTGAAAGAGTATTTTGGGAAGAGAGCACCATATGCTTTATATTTGCATCTAGACTATAAATATCCCAGTAACAACTTGAGTCCATAAATACTACATTCAGAATGCTTGGCTGGAAACATCTTTCACTACTCACAGTCATCTGTTTACCAGTGTGATTGTTCATTGCCCTCCCCATTGTGCAGAATTATCCTCATGATCAGGGTCATGTTGGGAAACAAGTGGGTGCTCACAGATCCAGGAATGGCTGGGTGGCCTATCCTTTGCACCCTGTGCTCTGAACCTGGCTTTCAGGCCATTCAAGCCTGAAAGGGACAGATGGCACTTCTTTAGTTAAATCTTGGGAAGAAAGACATGGAATCTTTAACAAAACTTTAAAAAGACTGCAGTAAAAGAAGAGCTCTGTGCATTTGCAAAATTAACCTTTATCCAGTGTGTTCCATGTGACAAGAACAGTAATAAGAACTTTTTATTTTTCATTTTCACTACAAATTTCTGTTGCTGGTATTATCTGTGTTCCACCAATAGGAAAGCCAAGGCTTGGCAAAGTTAAGAAGCTCACCGTGTGATCAGTCAGGGTTCTAACCTGAGGTTTACTAATACCAAACCTTGCTATAACTAGGGAAAAGCAGACAGCTCCAAAGCACTACCATCTCTATGAGCCAAAGGATTAGAAATGACCACTTTAGCTTTCTGAAAGCTGAGCAAGCACATTTACAAAGTGAGTTAACATACACACTCTTAATTTCTACTTAGCATTCTCCAAAACAATATTTAGAAAAAGTATTAGTGTCTCCATTTGCCAGACAAGAAAAGTGATGCTCAGAGAGGGAAAGTGAGGGGACAGGGGCAAATGAGTTGCATGAACTGAATTTTGCTTTCCCAATATCATGCTGTCCTATCCTAAGACACAGTGGGATAGCTCTCCCCTATAGCTGAGCATCTTAGGACCAGGCCCACTGTCCTCCACATTCTCTCTTGCCCTGCCTGACTACTCTCTAACAATCTTGGCAGAGAGTTACTCTGATAGAGAGCCTCTCTCTTCTCATGTCCCAACCCAACCACTCCTCAGAGTCCAAAATGTCCCAGGATCAGTTAAAATGACAAATCTGGGAAGCTAACATCAGGAAGCTTGAAAGATGCTGATTGACATCAGCCAAAATCAAGGGAGAATGGATTGATATCCTTAGGAAATTTTAGGAAGCAAAAATGTCGGGATGGTTGATAATATGTGCCTGTTGAGAATGAAAGCCCACCATGGGCCTGGCAATCCTGCAGTCTTACCAAGAGTACTTGGCTGCCTGGCAGGTCAGCCTGGATGATGAGAGATTTCTGAGGCACCTAAGCATGTCAAAGTGACCATGGAATGACCTATCATGCAACTACTGTTTGCTGCAACATCTGCTATTTGCTCAGAAAGTCACGGGCTTTTGGCCAGGGTTCCTCAGCTGCAACACAAACTCACTATGTGTGTGGCATGGATCTGTGCCCATTACAGCCTCTGTGTGCTTGGGGACAAAGAACATAGCATAACTATGTTTACACAACGGCTGCTGCTATTACTGTAATATTCTTTCATCTCTGGTCCGAGTGTCTGGTTTTCCTGTTAGTGTTCATGTAACTAAACTGTTAGCTTGTAAGTGAGACAGAACCTCAGACCTTCACAAGGAGCAATCCTCCCAACTACACTCTATGTCTTTTGAAAGAGCCCAGAGGACATTCCTATCACCAAGACTATTTGGAGAGGAGAGTATTAGAGTCCTTGGAAGGCTCTGTCTTGGTTCTTCTCTGCAGAACAGGAACAGGTAGGGGGGTTGGTGGGGGGGGCAAGGAGTAGGTCCCTGATTTAAATGGAGTTGGCAAGATGCAAGCATGGCAGGGCCCACAGATATGTCAGAGGCAAGGAAGGCATGAGACTGTAACAAGCATCAGTTACAGACACCTTAGGGGCATCAGGAAGGTCTGCCTCTAAGTTAATCAATGTTAGGGATCCAAGGATCCAAATAGATCCATTAGCCAATAAGGTTATATAAAACTTATTTATAAGTCTTAATGCCCTCCAGATTCATTTAAAAGGAGTCACAATTGAGCCCCAAATCAAAGTTATAGCTCTTAACTCAAATCTCAGACCTGAGCCCACTTCTCACCCACTCTCAGATGTGAGTTGGTAACCCATCCCTAGTCCTGAGTCTGCTCACCCACCTCTGCAGTCCTGAGTCTGTCACCCACGCCTAGACCCAAGTCTGTTACCTACATGCCAAAATCAATTTACTGCTCATCCATGTCCCAGAACTGAGTCTTCTAAATGGACATTTAGAAAACAGTGTGTTTATCACCAGGAGGCAAGGTCAATATGAACTGTATGCCAGTCTCTTCTCTTATTCATCTTTATAGTGTCACTGTGTTGGTACATGTCCATTCATTCATTCTGTCTCTATGTGCAGAACGTTCTTGCAGTTCCTGGAAATACAGAGGCAAACAAATCATCCTTTGTCCTACAGGACTCATAATTCTAGTGGGAAATTAAAAATTAGAATTATCAGAATTATGGTAGGGATAATTACCCTTACCATAGGGCCTGTAACCTGCTAAAGACTGCAGATTCTAGGACTGGGCCACATCAGGCCAAATTACAGGGAAGGAGCACAGACCCAACTGTCAGCAGAAAATTGGAATAAAACTTACTGATCATGGATGTGCCCACCAAAGCAAGACCCAGTTTTCCTACAGGCAGTATTTCCCATCGGGGAGCTTGCAAAAGCCTCTTATGCTTATCCATTAGAGGGCAGACAGAATGAAAACCACAATCACAGAAAACTAACCAAAATGATCACATGGATCATAGCCTTCTATAATTCAATAAAACTAGGAGCCATGCCATGTAAGGCCACAAAAAAATGGACAGGTCATGGAAGAGAGTTTTCACAAAACAGGGTCCACTGGAGAAGAGAATGGCAAACCACTTCAAGATTTTTGCCTTGAGAACCCCATCAGATCAGTCACTCAGTCGTGTCCGACTCTTTGCGACCCCATGAATCACAGCACGCCAGGCCTCCCTGTCCATCACCAACTCCCGGAGTTCACTATGACTCACATCCTTCGAGTCAGTGATGCCATCCAGCCATCTCATCCTCTGTCGTCCCCTTCTCCTCCTGCCCCCAATCCCTCCCAGCATCAGAGTCTTTTCCAATGAGTCAACTCTTTGCATGAGGTGGCCAAATGAAAAAGCAAAAAGATACAACACTGAAAGATGAATCCCCCAGGTCATTAGGTATCAAATATGCTACTGGGGAAAAGGAGACAAATAGCTCCAGAAGGAATGATAAGGCTGAGCCAAAGTGGAAATGATGCCCAGTTGTGTATCTCTCTGGTGATGAAAGTAAAGTCTGACACTGTAAAAAACAATATTGCATAGGAACCTGGAATGTTAGGTCCATGAATCAAGGTAAATTGGAAGTGGTCAACAGGAGATGGCAAGAGTGAACATTGACCTTTTAAGAATCAGTGAACTAAAGTGGATGGGGATGGGCAAATTTAATTCAAATGACCATTATATCTATTACTGTGGGCAAGAATCCCATAGAATAATGGAGTAGCCTTCATAATCAACAAAAGAGTCCAAAATATAATACTTGGGTGCAACCTCAAAAATGACAGAATGACCTCATTTCATTTCCAAGTCAAACCATTCAACATCACAGTAATCCAAGTCTATGCTCCAACCACTAATGCCAAAGAAGGTGAAGCTGAATGGTTTTATGTATACCTATAAGACCTTCTAGAACACCAAAAGAAGATGTCCTTTTCATCATAGAGGACTGGACTGCAATGGCAGGAAGTCAAGGGATACCTGGAATAACAGGCAAGTTTGGCCTTGGAGTACAAAATGAAGCAGGGCAAAGGCTAACAGAGCTTTGCCAAGAGAATGCAAAGATCATAGTAAACACCTTCTTTCAACAACACAAGAAATGACTCTACACATGGACATCACCAGATGACCAACACTGAAATCAGATTGATAACATTCTTTGTAGCTAAAGATGAAGAAATTCCATACGGTCAGCAAAAACAAGACCGGGAGCTGGCTGTGGCTCACCTCATGAACTCCTTATTGCCAAATTCAGACTTAAATTGAAGAAAGTAGGGAAAACCATTAGGCCATTTAGGTATGACCTGAATCCCTTATGATTATACAGTAGAAGTGACAAAGAGATTCAAGGGATTAGATTTGATAGAGTGCCTAAAGAACTAGGGGCAGAGGTTTGTAACGTTGTACAGGAGGCAGTGATCAAAAGCACCCCCAAGACACAGAAATTCAACAAAGCAAAATGGTTGTCTGAAGAGGCCTTACAAATATCTGAGAAAAGAGTGAAAGGCAAAGGAGAAAAGGAAATATATACCTATCTGAATGCAGAGCTCCAAAGGACAGCAAGGAGAGATAAGAAAGCCTTCCTAAGTGAACAATGCAAAGAAATAGAGGAAAACACTAGAATGTGAAAGACTAGAGATCTCTTCAAGAAAATTAGAGATACCAAGGCAACATTTCATGAAAAGATGGGCACAATAGAGGAGAGAAACAGTATGGACCTAACAGAAGCAGAAGATATTAAGAAGAGGTGGCAAGAATACACAGAAGAATTGTACAAAAAAGATCTTAATGACTTGGATAACCATGATGGTGTGATCACTCACCTAGAGCCAGACATCCTGGAGTGAAGTCAAGTGGGTCTTAGGAAGCCTGACTATAAACAAAGTTAGTAGAGGTGATGGAATTCTGGTTGAGCTATTTCAAATCCTAAAAGATGATGCTGTGAAAGTGCTGCACACAACATGCCAAAAAATTTGGAAAACTCAGCAGTGGCCACAGGACTGGAAAAGGTCAGTTTTCATTCCAATCCCAAAGAAAGGCAATGCCAAAGAATGCTCATACTGCTCAAATGGGTTCATTTCACATGCTGGCTCAAAATCCTCCAAGCTCATCTTCAACATTCTGTGAACCAAATGTACCAGCTGGATTTAGAAAAGGCAGAGGAACCAGAGATCAAATTGCCAACATCCATTTGATCATAGAAAAAGCAAGGGAATTCCAGAAAAACATCTGTTTCATTGACTTCAACTAAAACCTTTGACTGTGTGAATCACAAACCATGGAATATTCTTAATGAGATGGGAATACCAGACCACTTGCCTTCTGAGAAATCTGTATGCAGGTCAAGAAGCAACAGCTAGAACCAGACATGAAACAATAGACTGGATCAAAATTAGAAAAGGAGTACATCAAGGCTGTACATTGTCACCCTGTTTATTTAACTTCTGTGCAGAGGACATCAGGCAAAATACCAGGCTAGATGAAGCACAAACTGGAATCCAGATTGCTCAGAGAAATATCAATAACCTCACATATGCAGATGACACCACCTTTATCGCAGAAAGTGAAGAGGAATGAAAGAGCATCTTGATGAAGGTGAAAAAGGAGAGTGAAAAATATGGCTTAAAACTCAACATTCAAAAAAAAAAAAGATTATGGCATCCAGTTCCATCACTTCATGGCAAATAGATGGGGAAACAATGGAAACAGTGATAGACTTTTTATTTTTCTTGGACTCCAAAATCACTGCAGTTTGTGAGTGCAGCCTCGAAATTTAAACACACTTGTTCCTTGGAAGAAAAGCTATGACAAACCTAGAGAGCACATTAGAAACCAGAGACATTACTTTGCTGACAAAGGCCCGCCTAGTCAAAGCTATGGTTTTTCTAGTAGTCATTTGTGGGTGTCAGAGTTGGATCATAAAGAAGGCTGAGCACTGAAGAACTGATCCTTTCAAACTGTGGTGCTGGAGAAGACTCTTGAGAGTTCACTGGACAGCAAGGAGATCAAATCAGTTAATCCTAAAGAAAATCAACCCTGAATATTCATTGGAAGGTTTGATACTGAAGCTGAAGCTGCAGTACTTTGGCCACCTGATGTGAAAAGTTGACTTATTGAAAAGAACCTGATGCTGGGAAAGATTGAGGGCAAGAGGGGAAGGGAACGACAGAGGATGAGATGGTTGGATAGCATCATCAAGTCAATGGTCATGTGTTTGAGCAAACTCCAGAACAGTAAAGGACAGGGAAGCCTGGTGTGCTGCTGTCCATGGGTCACAAAGAGTCAGGAACTGAACAGCAACAGAAAATTAGAATTATTTGCCATGGGATTTGCTTTGGCATTTCAGAATTTTGGCAAAAGCTTCAAGTTGAGAGCAATGGGTAATAAGTATTCCCATATTCCAGTTATATGTTAGGTACTGCTGATCCTGGTCCTTTTGACTCATCACTCATCTCTAACTTGAAAGAGTCCATGTTGGCAGACTTCTTTGAAGATTACAGAAAGAGAGGATTTTGTGGCCTGCTTCTACCTCAAGCCAGGTCAAATGAGAGCCCCTCTTTCAACGAATTGTTTCAGTGTTTGGGTCTTCCCATTATAGGAACACTGCACTCAGGATGAGGGCTGAGATTAAATCTTGTGCATCCCACACTGTCTTAGGAGAGAGCCCCCAGTAGTCCTTGGGAGAAGGTGTCAGTTCTCCCCTGGACTGTGGGAGAGTACACAGCTGGAATAAAGGCAGGAGGCAGGGACTGGGCACTTCTATTAGGGTCAAGTGGGAAAAGAATGCAGGAATTTTCTTGGCCTCATCCTTGGTGAGGTTGGTGAGGCTCTGAGTGGTCTGAGTTCCACCTATGTTAACCACGCCATGCCAAGAGGGTTGCAGCCTAAGGTGAGAAGATTCCTGGATGGGGTTATGCTTTAGGGCATGGGAAGTGCAGAGACACTGACAGTAGTTTTGAAAGAACCTATTTATTCGTGAGCCCCAGGAAGGACCTAAGATGCTTCCTGAGACCAAGGGCTTTGACAAGAAAGAACTCCACAGACAGCCAACCAAGTCAAAAGCCTTTCATTTCTTTACTTCTGATCCCTCTGAGCTGCCGCCAACCCTAAAGGAGCTATAAAGAGGTGAGGGAAAGCAGAAAATAAAGACAAAGAATTAGACAGATGGCACATTAACTGTGCACTGCTAAACCCCACCCCAGGTCAGCCTAGAGGAATGAGGTGTGAGGCTTTAAGTTTGTTGCGTGATCACAATTTCAACTTAAGCTCAACCAAATGGCTTCCTTCCTGAAAGTCATCAGAAATTTATAGAATGTGAAATGCCATGAGTGGTAAGGAAGGGAGGAGTGATGTGTTTGAGGGCCAGTAGAAGAGAATGAAACTCTTTCTTAGCTGCCATCTAGCAAATATAGTCCATTGAGTAAACCAGTGTTGCAGAAAATATGTCATGTAATATGAAATGACTGAGATGGCATAATGCCAGATAGTATCTAGTGCTTTGAACCAATCAAAAACAGGATTAGGGATAGTGGAGCATGGTGGGGAAGGGGAGGAGGGAGCGCCAGGCAGAGACTCTCTGCAGACCTGAATGAGGGAACCTGCCATCAGGAAGACCAAGAGAAGAGTTCTCCATGCTAAGCATCTTTTGAATCCACTCACTCTCCAGAACCACTCTCATTTAAGTCACCTTCATTGCCAACCTGGACAACAGTCAGGACTTCCCAATTGGCTTCCCTGGTTACCATCTTACAATCCATCCTCTACCCTGCTGTGATCCTTTAGAAACAGCTTGTGCATGCACACCTCTACTTAAACCCTTCAGAAGCCTCCATTCAACCTTAGAATAAAATCTCTAAATCACTGGTGAGGTGTCAGTTGTCCCCAAGTATTCTCACCTGGACTGACTTCCTCTTGACTTCCTTCTTACTTCTCTGCCTGCTCTGGTCAAATATCTTTCAGCTTCTTGAAAAGCCCAAGCTCTCTTTTACTTTCAAGACTTTTCTCATCCTTCATTTATGTATAGGACAATTTTTCTACCATCTTCACAAAGCCAACTCTTTCTCATCCTCCAGAACTTGTCTGAAGACATCAATACATCAGAGAAGTCTTCCTGGGCCCCTGGACAAAGGTATTTGTTCCTATGGCATCATGCAAAGCTTTCTCACTCTTTATTGCAATTGTGTCTCTAGGACCAGAGCCCCTGGCACCACTGGTTCCTCAGGCTAGGGGCAGTGTCTACCTGGTCACCTGCTCATCTTCTGGTGGCCAACATACAGCAACACTTAAAGAATATTTGTTGAACAAACAACTGAGTAAAGAGATGGATATAAACCATCAGAGACAGGGACACAGCCAGGTGAAGGCTCTGGGTAAGAAGGTTCACAGGCTGAGGAGAGAGTCTTTACTTGGTGGGCAGGAAAAGAGCCCCCACTTCCTTGTGGTTACCACAGTCAGCGGGGTCAGGGCCTCTACCACATGGCCTCTTTGAGCTCTGCTTCATCATGACATGGAGGGTGAACATCAGTCCCCACCTCTCAGAAAGGTCCAGGACAGAGCCTTAGTGACAGAGACAGGTACCCTTGGAGCTCTGCCTGGGCCAAGATGAGGGGTGACCGGCAGGAGGGCTGCTGAGGGGCCTGGATTTAAAGTAGAGGTACACAGATTGAGACTTTTCCTGGACTGGGCCTCTTTGGCAATTTTTGAGCTTGTTTGAGCATTAATTTTTAGGATTAAAGAGCCTAGGTATCTTAAGTCATGTAATCAATGTATAAGAAATTGAAGCCAGACTGTCAAGTATCAAAAGTAAACTCTTAACCTGGTGTAAAGGTGAACAGAACTAGTCCTTGGTCTTATAGTGCTGACTCTCTGACTCCCAGCTGCAATTACCAACTTCACCCTCAGTTTTGCCAATGAAAATGCACCAAGTTCTACAAGACCCCAAGAAGTTCAGGAAGGATGAGTGACTTTGGTTTTTGTTCCAACATGTAGAGTCTGGAGATCATCACTCTTGTCCTTAAAACAAATGAAAGCTAGGCAAAGTGAAAATTAACAACTTTTTAAAGAATCATCACAGAGCCAACGTTGCAAGACTGTCACTCCAAAATATGTGGGGACAGGTACATCCAGGAAGAAAGAACGGAGATCATCTTATCCAAATGGGGCAAAAGCTACTGGAGTCATAAAGTGGTAGGAACACTAAAAGGGTAATTTTGATGAATTACTGGAGGCTGGGTGTGGACTAGCATGAAAGGGAGAAATTTCTAGGGGCCACAGTCTTAAAGATGACCCTATTTACTTTTGGCCTTTATATTTGGAGACCCTACTATATTCTCATGGTGAAGATCCTAAAAGACTCATCTCCTAACTTTGGCAGGGGGAAGCAAAGAGTAACTATAAAGAAATATGCCCAGGACCTTCTTCGTAACAAAGGTCTACTATCCAGGAGACCACATTAGATAAGATGATATCTTTATCTCATATGGGAAAAGGAAATTCCTACCAGTTAACCTTCTCTGGCCTCTTGCATCATCTAAGGAAGGGTCAGGAATATAGCCCACAGGACTAAGGGTTTCAAGAATATAAATTGTAAACACTGTCTCCAATGAAAAGACAAGGGTGAAGGTGGGGAGAAAGGGGTAAAATGTGTACCAAAGCAATAACTAATTACTTCAAAGAGACAGGTTCACACAAGAAAAATAGATGACTTGAATACCTATCCATCAAATTTTAAATCAACTATTTAAAACCTTCCAAAAAAAAAAAAAAGTAGCAAGTCCAGGTGTATTCACTGATGAATTCTGAAAATATTTAGGAAGAAATGATACTAATTCCACACACTATCTTCCAGATAGAGAAGCATAAAAAATACTTGATCATCTATGAGACTCAGTACAGTTCAGTCACTCAGCCATGTCCAACCCTTCGCAACCCATGGACTGTAGCACGCCAGGCTTCCCTGTCCATCACCAACTTGTGGAGCTTGCTCAATCTCATGTCCATCAAATCAGTAATGTCACCCAAACATTTCATCCTCTGTAGTCCCCTTCTCCTGCCTTCAATCTTTCCCAGCATCAGGGTCTTTTCCAATGAAGCAGTCCTTCACATCAGGTGGTCAAATATTGGAGCTTCAGCTTCAGCATCAGTCCTTCCAATGAATATTCAGGACTGATTTCCTTTAAGACTGACTGGTTCAATCTCCTTGCAGTCCAACGGACTCTCAAGAGTCTTCTCCAACACCACAGGTCAAAAGCATCAATACTTTGGTGCTCAGCTTTCTTTATGGCCCAACTCTCACATTCATACATGACTACTGGAGAAATGATAGCTTTGACTAGATGGATCTTTGTTGGCAAAGTAATGTTTCTACTTTTTAATTTGCTATCTAGGTTTGTTATAGTTTTTCTTCCAAGGAGCAAGCGTCTTTTAATTTCATTGCTGCAGTCACAATCTGCAGTGATTTTGGATCCCAAGAAAATAAAGTCTTTCACTGTTTCTACTGTTTCCCCATCTATTTCCCATGGGGTAATGGGACTGAAAGCCAAGATCTTCATTTTTTTAATGTTGAGTTGTAAACCAGCTTTTTCACTCTGGCTTTTTAGTTCCTCTTCACTTTCTGCCATAAGGGTGGTATCATCTGCATATCTGAGGTTATTGATATTTCTCCCAGCAATCTGATTCCAGCTTGTGCTTCATCCAGCCCAGCATTTCTCATGATGTACTCTGCATATAAGTTAAATAAGTAGGGTGAGAATATGCAGCCTTGACATACTCCTTTTCCTATTTGGAACCAGTCTGTTGTTTCATGTCCAGTTCTAACTGTTGCTTCCTGACCTGCATACAGGTTTCTCAGGAGGCAGGTCAGGTAGTCTGGTATTTCCCATCTCTTTCAGAATTTTCCACAGTTTGTTGTGATCCACACAAAGCTTTGGCATAGTCAATAAAGCAGAAGTAGATGTTTTTCTGGAACTCTCTTGCTTTCTTTATGATCCAATGGATATTGGCAATTTGATCTCTGGTTCCTCTGCCTTTCCTAAATCCAGCTTGAACATCTGGAAGTTCTCAGTTCATGTACCGTTGAAGCCTTGCTTGGACAATTTTGAGCATTACCTTGCTAGTGTGTGAAATGAGTGCAATTGTGCAGTAGTTTGAACATTCTTTGGCATTGCTTTTATTTGAGATTAGAATAAAAACTGACCTTTTCCAGTACTGTGGCCACTACTGAGTTTTCCTAATTTACTGGTGTATTGACTGTATGCACTTTCACAGCATTATCTTTTAGGATTTGAAATAGCTGAATAAGAATTTCATGACCTCCACTAGTTTTATTCATACAGATGCTTCCTAAGGCATCACATTCCAGGATGTCTAGCTCTAGGTGAGTGATCACACTATTGTGGTTACCTGGTTCATTAAGATCTTTTTGTATAGTTCTTCTGTGTATTCTTGCCACCTCTTCTTAATAGCTTCTGCTTCTGTTAGGTCTGTAATGTCTGTCTTTTATTGTGCCCATTTTTCCATGAAATGTTCTCTTGGTATCTCTAATTTTCTTGAAGAGATCTTTACTCTTTTCCATTCTGTTGTTTCCCTCTATTTCTTTGCATTAATCACTGAGGAAGGCTGTCTTATCTGTTCTTGCTATTCTTTGGAACTCTGCATTCAGATGACTGTATCTTTCCTTTTCTCCTTTGCCTTCTGCTTCTCTTCTTTTCTCAGCTATTTGTAAGGCCTCCTCAGACAACCATTTTTCATTTTTGTATTTCTCTTTCTTGGGGATGGTCTATCTCCTATACAATGTCATGAACCTCCACCCATAGCTCTCCAGGCACTCTATTAGATCTAATCCTTTGAATCTATTTATCATTTCCATTATGTAATCATAAAGGATTTGATTTAGGTTATACCTGAATGGTCCAGTGGTTTTCCTTACTTTCTTCAATTTAAGTTTGAATTTGGCAATAAGGAGCTCATGATCTGAGCCACAGTCAGCTCCCAGTCTTGTTTTGGCTGACTGTGTAGAGTTTCACCATCTTCAGCCTAAAGAATATAATCAGTATGGTTTTGGTATTGACCATCTGGTGATGTCCGTGTTTAGAGTCATCTCTTGTATTGTTGGAAGAGGGTATTTGCTATGACCAGTGTGTTCTCTTGGCAAAGCTCTGTTAGCCTTTGCCCTGCCTCAATTTTTACTCCAAGGCCAGACTTGCCTGTTACTCCTGGTGTCTCTTGACTTCCTACTTTTGCATTCCTGTCCCTTTATGATGAAAAGGACATCTTTCTTTGGTGTTAGTTCTAGAAGCTCCTTTAGATCATCATAGAACTGTTCAACTTGAACTTCTTTGGCATTAGTCGTTGGGGCATAGACTTGGATTACTGTGATTTTGAATGGTTTGCCTTGGAAACAAACAGAAATCATTCTGTCATTTTTGAGATTGCACCCAAGTACTGAATTTTGGACTGTTTTGTTGACCATGAGGGCTACTCCATTTCTTCTAAGGGATTTTTGCCCACACTAGTAGATATAATGGTCATCTGAATTAAATTTGTCCATTCCCATCCATTTTGTCACCCTGCTTATTTAACTTATATGCAGAGTACATCATGAGAAATGCTGGGCTGGATGAAGCACAAGCTGGAATCAAGATTGCTGAGAGAAATATCAATATTAGAATATCAGATGACACCAATCTTATGGCAGAAAGTGAAGAAGAACTAAAAAGCCTCTTGATGAAAGTAAAAGAGGAGAGTAAAAAAGTTGGCTTAAAGCTCAACATTCAGAAAACTAAGATCATAGCATCCAGTCCCATCACTTCACGGCAAATATATGGAGAAACAGTGGAAACAGTGACAGACTTTATTTTGGGGGTGCTTCAAAATCACTGCAGATGGAGATTGCAGCCATGAAATTAAAAGAGGCTTACTCCTTGGGAGAAAAGTCATGACCAACCTAGACAGCATATTAAAAAGCAGATACATTACTTTGCCAACAAAGGTCTGTCTAGTCAAGGCTATGGTTTTTCCAGTAGTCATGTATGGATGTGAGAGTTGGACTATAAAGAAAGCTGAGCACTGAAGAATTGATGCTTTTGACCTGTGGTGTTGGAGAAGACTCTTGAGAGTCCCTTGGACTACAAGGAGATCCAACCAGCCCATCCTAAAGGAGATCAGTCCTGGGTGTTCATTGGAAGGATTGATGTTGAAGCTGAAACTCCAATACTTTGGCCATCTGATGTGAAGAACTGACTCATTGGAGAAGACCCTGATGCTGGGAAAGATTGAAAGCAGGAGGAGAAGGGGACAACAGAGGTGAGATGGTTGGATGACATCACCAACTCAATGGACATGAGTTTGAGTAAACTCTGGGAGTTGGTGATGGACAGGGAGGCCTGGCATGCTGTGGTCCATGGGGTGGCAGAGTCGAACAGGACTGAGTGAGCTGAACTGAACTGAATCCCTTTTAATTCACTGATTCCTAAAATGTCAGTGTTCACTCTTGTCATCTCCTGTTTGACCACTTCCATGTTAGATTCATGGACTTAACATTTCAGGTTTCTATGGAATATTGTTCTTTACAGCATTGGGTTTTATCTCCATCACCAGTCACATCCACTACTGGGAGTTGTTTTCGCTTTGGCTCCATCTCTTCATTCTTTCTGGAGTTATTTCTCCACTCTTCTCCAGTAGCATTTTGGGCACCTACCAACCTGGGGGATTCATCTTTCAGTGTCATATTTTTTTGTTTTTTCATACTATTTATGGGGTTCCAAAGGCAAGAATCTTGAAATGGTTTGCCATTCCCTTCTCCAGTGGACCACGTTTTTTCAGAACTCCACCATGACCCATCCATCTTGGGTGGCCCTATTCGGCATGGCTCATCGTTTCATTGAGTTAGACAAGGCTGTAATCCATGTTATCATTTTGGTTAATTCTCTGTGATTGTGGTTTTCATTCTGTCTGCCCTCTGATGGATAAATATAAGAGGTTTATGGAAGGTTCCTGATGGGAGATACTGACTTGAGGGAATCTGGGTCTTGTTCTGATGGGCGGGGCCATGCTCATAAATCTTTAATCCAATTGTCTGTTAATGGGTGGGCTGTGAGGCTAGTACTCTCTTAATATGAAAAGCAGAAAATGACAACAAGAAAAGAAAATTAAAATCCCATCTCTCATTTATTTACAAATAAACGTAAACATCCTCCACAAAATATTAGCAAATAAAATGCAATCATGAATAAAGTTTGAAAACCATAACCAAGTGAGATTTATTTTAGGTTTGCAAGGCTGGTTCAATGTTCAAAAGTTAGTTAATGTAATTTACCATACCTCTGTCTAAAGGAGAAAAGTAATACAATCATTTAATGACAGCAATAGACAAAAGTCAACATGCATGATTAAAAAAATTTAAAACCCTGTGGAGAAAACCAAGATGGCAGAGGATTAGATGGACATAGAGTACATCTCTCTCCAAGGATGCATTAAAAATATATCTATAGATACATCAGTTCTCACAGAACACTGACTGAATACTTGTAGGGGTCCTTGACTCCAAATCCAGGGAAATTGGTTGGAACAGAAGAGAAGCATTTGAGGCTGTTGGAGAAGGGTGAAGCAGATGCTCTGTGACAGTCTGAATAGAGTGAGAAACATACAGACAATCTGTACCATGACAGTATGTGCTCCAGACTGGGACACAAGTCCACTGGTGTGTACAGGGCTGGGAGCTGGAGCATGGAGATTGGAGAGTAATCCTGGGTTGAGGACTGCTGTTGACTTCAGAGAGATGGCCTGAAGGGAAGCAGGAAAGAAATCTGAAACAGAGAATGCCTTTGGAGAGAAACCAGGTGGCAATGGAAGCAGGGTGCTACTGCTGAGTCATGCGCAGTGGGTGGAACCACCACTATAGCCCCTTTGTCCCCTCATACTGGCTCTGACAATTGTGTAATAAAGAAGGACCAGCCAGGGCTGCCCTTTGAGTGCCTGTTGTGCCAAGCAATAGAGAAGGATCAGTCAGGGAGACCCTTTAAGTGCCAGCTGCCAAAGCCTTAAAAAATATATTTAATAGAGCCATATCTTCTGCCCCCATGGATGCTGGCTTCCCTGCATACCTGGCACTGCTGGGGTCTCTGTGATACAAGCAACCATGCCAACTCCATGCCCAGTCCTCACCAGAAATGTCCCAAGTCCTCCAGGGCAACCCCTGGAGCAGACTTCTGTGGGTAATCCAA
>NW_011494660.1:1366509-1388980 GCF_000754665.1 Bison bison bison | reverse complement strand
TATATATATATATAAAACAGTGTTTCCACAAAAGGAAATGCTCTAGCTCTGGTAGAGCTAGACATTGGAGGCAAGCACACATGGGAGCATGGCCAGATTAGAGCCTGAGCTGTCTCTACAGCAGGTTCAGACCAGCCTTCCTCAGTATAGGAGGGCCTCCTAGGGATTTAGAGGTGGGTTCATAACTGTGTGAAGAATGCTAACAGTTGAGATGCTAGGAAAACGTTTTTTATTATTTTTCTGTTCTGCTGTTGGATTTGCCATTGCTTTTTTTCTTTCTTTTTTCTTTGTTATTGTAGTTGTTGCTTTTATTATTATTAAGCATTGGGATTTTTAAAATCATACTTTTCATTTCTTTTATATATTTCTACTTCTATCTTGACTTTATGCTGTTCTGTTTCTTTTTGTTTGTTTGTTTGTTTTGTTGTTTTAATTTATATATACAGATCTTTTTTCATGTTTCTGTTTAAACTTAGATTTTCTTTTTTTTTTTATTTACTATTTTTGTCTGTCTTGTTTTCCATGCTTTATTCCCCAGTTGACACTCTGCTTGGTTTTGTTTTCTGTTTTGTGCTTTAGTTAGCTTTGTTTTTAATTGGTTAGGGTCATTTTTGGTTTCTTTTGTTCATCAGGTTATTCTCTTGTAATTTCTTTTTTTTCAGTCTGTATTGGTTTCTCCTGGGTGTGTGTGTGTGTGTTCTTTATTTATTTATTTATTTATTTATTTGGTTTGTTTCTACTTATCTGATATTTCTTTTATCATCTGTCTGGGTTTGATTTTTTTGCTTTTGTTTTGGGAGGGTTTTATTGTTATGGCAGTAAAGTCTAAGGTTAACAGCTGACCTTTCAGCAGAAACTCTGCAGGCTGGAAGGGAATGGCAGGATATACTTAAAGTAATGAAAAGGAAAAACCTACAACCAAGATTACTCTACCCAGCAAGGACCTCATTCAGAATCAATGGAGGGGATAGAAAGAGATGTCTGATACACGTAAAAAATCAAAATAAAGTCAAAGTTGTAAATCTCATATTGGGCAAAATAGACTTTAAGGACTACTGCAAGAGACAAGGTAGGAGACTATATAATGATCAAGAGATCAGTCCAAGAAGATATACCAATCGTAAATATTTATGCACCACACATAGGTGCATCTCAATACATAAAGCTAATGCAAATAGACATAAAAGGGGAAACTAACAGTGACACAATAATAGCAGGGGACTTTAACACCCCTTTATACCAATGGATAGATCATCCAGACAGAAAATGAACAGGGAAATGGAAGTCTTAAATGACACATTGGAACAGATGGACCTGCTGCTGCTGCTGCTAAGTCGCTTCAGTTGCGTCCAACTCTGTGCGACCCTGTAGACAGCAGCCCACTAGGCTCCCCCGTCCCTGGGATTCTCCAAGCAAGAATAATGGAGTGGGTTGCCATTTCCTTCTCCAAAACATGAAAGTGAAAAGTGAAAGTGAAGTCGCTCAGTCGTGCCCGACTCTTAGCGACCCCATGGACTTCAGCCTACCAGGCTTCTCCATCCATGGGATTTTCCAGGCAAGAGTACTGGAGTGGGGTGCCATTGCCTCTCAGTGTATCAACAGATGGACCTAGTTGATATTTAAAGTCCATTTCATCCAAAAGCAACAGAATACACCTTCTCCTCAAATATGTGTAGAACATTTTCAGGATAGACCACATCTTGGGTCACAAATCAAGCCTTGGCAAGTTTAAGAAAATTTAAACTGCAACAATGCTGAGATTAGATAACATTTACAGGGGGGGAAACCCTAAAAAATCACAAACGTATGGAGGCTAAACAATACTGTTCTAAAAAACCAAATTACTACTGAAGAAATCAAAGAGGAAATTAAAAAACACCAAGAAACAAATGATAATAATAACACAGCAACCCAAAACCTATGGGATGGACTGAAAGTATTCTAAGATGGAATTTTATAGCAATACAATCCTAGCTCAAGAAATGAGAAAAACATCAAATATATAATCTAATCTTATACGTAAAGCAGCTAGAAAAAGAACAAAAACATCCAAGGTTAGTAAAAGGAAAGAAATCATTAAAGTCAAAACAGAAATAAATGAAAAAGAAATGAAGAAAATGATAGCAAAGATCAATAAAAGTAAAAGTTGATTCTTTGAGAAGATTAACAAAATTGATAAACCATTAGCCGTACTGATCATGGAAAAAAGGAAGAAGATTAAAACCAATAAAGTTAGAAAGGAAAAGTTACACCAGATAATGCAGAATAACAGGATCATAAGAGACTATTACGGGTAACTATATGCCAATTAAATGGACAACCTGGAGAAATGAACTAATTCTTAGAAAAATACAACCTTCCAAGTCCAAACCAGAAAGAAATAGAAAATATGAATAATCACAAGCACCGAAATGGAAACTGTGAATAAAAATTTTACAAAAAATAAGACCACATGGCCAGATGATTTCATTCAGTTCAGTCGATCAGTTGTGTCCAACTCTTTGCGACCCCATGAATCACAGCACGCCAGGCCTCCCTGTCCATCACCAACTCCCAGAGTTCACTCAGACTCACGTCCATCAAGTCAGTCATGCCATCCAGCCATCTCATCCTCTGTCGTCCCCTTCTCCTCCTGCCCCCAATCCCTCCCAGCATCAGAGTCTTTTCCAATGAATCAACTCTCACATGAGGTGGCCAAAGGACTGGAGTTTCAGCTTTAGCATCATTCCTTCCAAAGAAATCCCAGGGCTGATCTCCTTCTGTATGGACTGGTTGGATCTCCTTGCAGTCCAAGGGACCCTCAAGAGTCTTCTCCAACACCACAGCTCAAAAGCATCAATTCTTCGGCGCTCAGCTTTCTTCATAGTCCAACCTCACATCCATACATGAACACTGGAAAAGCCATAGCCTTGACTAGACAGCCTTTTGTTGGCAAAGTAATGTCTCTGCTTTTCAATATGCTATCTAGGTTGGTCATAACTTTCCTTCCAAGGAGTAAGCCTCTTTTAATTTCATGGCTGCAATCTCCATCTGCAGTGATTTTGGAGCCCAAAAAAATAAAGTCTGACACTGTTTACACTGTTTCTCCATCTATTTCCCATGAAGTGATGGGACCAGATGCCATGATCTTCATTTTCTGAATGTTGAACTTTAAGCCA
This sequence comes from Bison bison bison, assembly GCF_000754665.1. Lineage (NCBI taxonomy): Eukaryota > Metazoa > Chordata > Mammalia > Artiodactyla > Bovidae > Bison > Bison bison. The sequence goes on along the minus strand of NW_011494660.1, from coordinate 1,385,822 downwards.
ACTTTTTCACTCTCCACTTTCACTTTCATCAAGAGGCTTTTTCATTCCTCTTCACTTTCTGCCATAAGGGTGGTGTCACCTGGTTTCTCCCAGATGGTTTCATAGGCAATTTCTATTAAATGTTTAGAGAAGAACTAATATCTCAAATTCTTTCAAGAAAATTCAGAGGTAGGAAGACTCCAAAACTCATTCTATGAGGCTACGATCTCCCTGATATCAAAACCAGACAAAGATACCACAAAAAAAAAAAAGAAAAGAAAAGAAAATATAAGCCAATATCACTGATGAACTTAGAGGCAAAAATCCTCAATAAAATACTAGCACACAGAATCCAACAACACATTAAAAGGATTATATATCATGATAAGTGGAATTTATTCCAGGGATACAAAGATTCTTCAATATACAAAAATTCTTCAGTATACACAGATTGAAAAATATGTTACACCATAATAACAAACAAAAAGATAAAAGCCATATGATTATCTCAATAGATGCATAAAAACCTTTTGACAAAATTTACAATAAAAAGTCTACAGAAACTGGGCATAGAAGGAAACTACCTCGACATAATAACAAATCCATGACAAATCCATGGCAAAAATTATTCTCAAAGTTGAAAAACTGAAAGCTTTCCTCTAAGATCAAGAACAAGACAAGGGTGTCCATTCTCACCATTATTATTTAATATAGTTCTGAAAGTCCTAGTCATGGCTATTAGAGAAGAAAAAGAAATAAAAGAAATCAATATTGGAAAAGAAGACATAAAATTCTCACTGTTTGCAGATCATATGATACTACATACACAGAAAAACCTACAGATGCCACCAGAAAATTACCAGAGCTAATCAATAAATTTAGTAAAGCCACAGAATACAAAATCAATACACAAAAATTCCTTTCATTCTTACACATTAACAATGAAAATACAGAAAGAGAAATTAAAGAAATAATCCCATTCACCACTGCAACAAAAAGAATAAAATACCTAGGAGTAAACCTATCTAATGAGACAAAAGACATATATGCAGAAAACTGTAAGACACTGATAAAAGAAATCAAAGACAACACCAACAGATGGAGAGATATCATGTTCTTACATTGGAAGAATCAGTACTGTGAAAATGACTATACTAGCCAAAGCAATCTACAGATTCAATACCATCCTTATCAAATTATCAATGACCTTTATCACAGAACTAGAGCAAAGATATTTACAATTTGTATAGAAGCACAAAGGACCTCCAATAGCCAAAGCAATCTTCAGAAAGAAAAACAGAGCTTTGGGAATCAGACTTCCTGACTTTAGACTATACTACAAAGCTATAGTTTCAAGACAGTATGGTACTAGCACAAAAAAAAAAGACATAAGGATCAATGGGAAAAAGGTAGAAAGTCCAGAGATAGACCCATGCATCTATGGGCACCTTATCTTTGACAAAGGAGGCAAGAATATACAATGGAGAAAAAACAGCCTCTTCAATGAATGGTGCTGGTAAACCTTGACAACCACAAGTAAAAAAATGAAATTAGAACACTTCCTAACATCACACACGAAGCTAAATTCAAAATGGATTGAAGATCTAAACTATAGGCCAGATACTATAAAACTCTTAAGGGAAAACACAGGCAGAACACTCTTTGATATAAATCACAGCAAGATCCTCTTTGACCCACCTCCTGGACCAATGGAAATAAAAACAAAAATAAATAATTGAGAGCTAATTAAACTTAAAAGCTTTTTACACAGCAAAAGAAACTATAAACAAGGTAAAAAGACAACTTTCAGATTGGGAGAATATAACTACAAATGAAGCAACTGACAAAGGACTAACATCTAAAATACACAAGCAGTTCATCCAACTACTAAAATATCACAAAAACAAACCAACCAATCAAAAAGAAAAAAATGGGCAGAAGATCAAAACAGACATTTCTCCAAAGATATACACATGGCCAACAAATATATGAAAAGATACTCAACATTGCTCATTATTAGAGAAATGCAAATCACAACAACAATGAGGTATCACCTCACACCAATCCAAATATCCATCATCAAAATATCTACAGGCAATAAACGCTGGAAAGGATGCGGAGAAAAGCGAATTCTCTAGGAGAACAAAGGTCTGTAGAGTCAAAGCTATGGTTTTTCTAGTAGCCATGTACAGATGTGAGAGTTGGACCATAAAGAGGTCTGAGCACCAAAAAACTGATGCTTTAGATTTGCGGTGCTGGAGAAGACTCTTGAGAGTCCCTTGGACAGCAAAGACAGCAAACCAGTCAATCCTAAAGGAAATCAACCCTGAATATTCATTGGAAGGACTGATGTTGAAACTGAAGCTCCAATACTTTGGCCACCTGATGTGGAGAGCAGGCTCACTGAAAAAGACCCTGATGCTGGAAAAGATTGAGGGCAAGAGGAGAAAGGGACGACAGAGGATGAAATGGTTAGATAGCATCACTGACTCAATGGACATGAATTTGAGCAAACTCCTGGAGATGGTGAAGGACAGGGAAGACTGGTGTGCTGCAGTCCATGGGGTTGTAAAGAGTCAGACACAACTTAGCGATTAAACAGTAATAACAACTTGCAAGGTTGGTGGGAATGTAAACTGATACAGCCACTATGGATAACAGTATGGAGATTCTGTAAAAAACTAGGAGCAAATCTACCATATGACCCAGCAATTCCGCTACTGCATATACCCTGAGAAAGTTAATTTCAGTTCAGTTCAGTCACTCAGTCATGTCACATTGACCACAATTCAGAAAGACATATGTACCCCATTCATTGCAGCACTACTTACAATACCAGGATATGGAAGCAACCTAAGTGTTCATCAGCAGATAAATGAACAAGGAAGTTGTGGTACATATATACAATGGAATATTACTCAGCCATTAAAAAGGAATGGATTTGTGCCAGTTGAAGTGAGTTGGATGAACTTAGAGCCTATTATACAGAGTGAAGTAAGTCAGAAAGAGAAAAACAAATATCATATATTAACACATATATATGTAATCTAGAAAAAATTATCCTTATGAACCTATTCACATGGCAGGAATAGAAATACAGACATAAAGAACAGACTTGTGGTCACATCAAGGGAATAAAAGGATGAGACAAATTAAGAGAGTAGCATTTTGCCATGTGTAAAAAAGATAGCTAGCAGGACACAATTGAAGCGACTTAGCAGCAGCAGCAGCAGAAAGTAGCTCTATAGCACAGGAAACTCAGCTCAGTACTCTGTGGTGACCTAGAGGTATGGGATGGGGGAAGAGGGAGGGAGGTTCAATAAAGAGGGGATAATATGTATTTTCATAACTGATTCATGTCATTGTATAGCAGAAATTAACACAACATTATAAAGCAATTATCCTCCAATTAGAAATTAATTTTAAGAATTAAAATTTTAAAACCATAAGAAAGCTAGTAATAGAAGGAAACTCATTGACATGATAAATAACATCCACCAAAAAAGAACTATGGCCAACATCGTAGGTAACAGCACTCTTAGATTAAGAACAAATCTCACCAATCTTATTCAACATCACACAGAAAATCCTAGCTAGTGCAATAAGACTAAAGAAAAGAAGGAGGATGAAGAGGAGGAGAAGGAAATAGTAAGAAGAAGAAAAGGGAAAAAGGGAAGGAGAAGAGGTATATTGATTAAAGGAAAAGATAAAAACATCTTTATTCACAAATGACATTACTATCAACGTAGAAATTCCCAAAGAATCTACAAAAATATTACTGAAACTAGTAAGTCAGTATAGCAAAGTCACAAAATACAAAGTTAATATACAAAACCAATTGCTTTCCTTTGAATAATCAATGAATAATTCAAGTTTGAAAATTTTTTAAATGCCATTTAAAATAACACCTAAAAGCAAGATATTTAGATATAAATATGCAAAGATTCAGGCTTCCCTGGGAGCTCATCTGGTAAAGAATCCACCTGCAATGAGAAGACTCCAGTTCAATTCCTAGGTTGGGAAGACCCCCTGGAGAAGGGATAAACTACCCACTCCAGTATTCTTGGGCTTCCCTGGTGGCTCAGACAGTTAAGAATCCACCTGCAATGCAGGAGACCTGGGTTCGATCCCTGGTCCTGGGTTGGGAAGATCCCTTGGAGGAGGACATGGCAACCCACTCCAGTAGTCTTGCCTGGAGAATCCCCATGGACAGAGGAACCTGGCAGGCTACAATCCATAGGATCACAAAGAGTCAGACACAACTGCATGACTAAGCATAGCACATGCCCAGACTCTATATGTGGAAAACTATAAACACTGATGAAAGAAGTATAAAATATATAAATAAATGGATATTTCGTATTCATGGATTTTAAGACTCAATGCTGACATCAGGTCTTCCCAACTTCATATATTGATTCCATATAATCCCATTAGATATTTGTAGATATCCACAAACTAATTCTAAAACTTATATAGAAATCCAAAAGACCTGGAATATACATCACAATATGAAGAAGATTAGATTGGAGAATTTTTACTACCTGATTTCAAGATATACAATAAAGGTAAGGTAATCAAGACAATGTATTATTGGTGAAAGAAATACATAGATCAATGGGATAGAATTAGGAGCCCAAAAAAGACCCATAAAAATGTAGTTAACTGATTATTTACAAAGGCACAAAGGTCATTGAGAGAAGACAATCTTTTCAAAAATACTACTCAAAAATTTAGATGTCCATATGCAAAAAAAAAAAAAAAAGAACCTTGACAAAGAACTTACACTTCCACAAAGAGTAACTAAAAATGGATCATAGAAATAAATATAAATGAAAACTTATAAAACACAAGAGAGAATCAACATGACATTGGGTTTAGAGATAAGTTTTTGATATAACATCCTACGTGATCCACGAAAGAAAGAAAACAATAAGCTGGGCTTCATTAAAATTAAAAACTATACAAAAATTGTAAATTTCTGTTTTATGAATACACTTAAGAGAGGAAAATACAAGTCATAGACTGGGAGAAATTTTTGCAAAGCACATATAATAAAGGACTTATATTTACAATGTTCAATGAACGCTTAAAGTTTAACAATAGGAAAGCAAATATCCAATTAATAAATAGACAAAATACCTAAGCAGACATCTCATAAAGAAGGTGTACAGATGAAAAATAAGTATGTAAAAAGGTGCTCAAAGTCATTTATCATAAGCAAAATCCACATCAAAACAACAATGAGGTATCATTACATGCCTACTAGGATGGCCAAAGGCAAAACACTATTAATACCAATTGCTTGTGAAGATGTAGAGCAACAGGAACTCTCATTTCATTGCTGCTGAAAATGCAAAATGGCCCAGTTACTTTAGAAGACAGTTTGTCACTTTCTTACAAACTGTACATAATCTTTCATATGGTCCAGCAATCTCACTTCTAGATATTTACCCAACTGATTTGAAAACTTATGTCCACACAAAAACCTACATGGGCTATTACAAGAGCTTTTCATAATTGCAAAAAACTTGCAGAAACCAAAATATCCTTCAATAAAATGAGTGGGAAAAAAGAGTGAGTACATTCGTATACTGCAAAATTATTGAGCACTAAAAGAGCATTAACTGTCAAGCCGCGTAAAGCCATGAGTGAATCTTAAATGAATATCGCAAAGTAAAAACAGCCAATCTGAAAATGGCTCATTCTGTATGGTTCAATTTATATAACATTATGGAAAAGGTAAAACTGTATATACAAAATTATAAGCAGATAAGTGTTTGCTAGGAGTTCAGCAGGGGTAGAGCAGAGGATCGGATAGGTAAAGCATAACAGATTTGGAGGGTGGTAAAGCTATTCTGCCTGATGTGATAGTAGATACATGATATTATGCATTCATAGAAATCCATGGAATTTTTCAATATGAATAATAAACTTTAATGACTGCAAAATTTTTAATAATTGTTTAGGTCAGTGGACACAAATTAATGCATTATGTGATGAAAGAATCCAGTTGTAGTACAAATGTATGAGACCACCTCATGAAAGTGGTTTCCTCCTCATGAAGGTAAAAAAGGTGTTGATCTAAGTAACTTTGGAAATGAGAATGGTCTGTGAGATTAAAGGCAGAAAGAACTGTACAAAAGCACTGTACTCTAGATGATGATGCTGTTTTCTTAAAAACTAAGTATCAGTAAATGGATAGTGTATGGTGGGAACCAGGTTTCTCACCTCTGGAGCTAGAAGGTATGGAGTAGCAAGGGGAGAGGGCTAGAACGATTTATATAATAAAGTATTAAAGATAGAGACATTAATATGATCTCATATCTATATTAACATACAGATACATATCAATAATATATAGATGTGTATATATATAAAAGTGTGGTGTATATGAGAATGCTCTACACTATTTTTGTGACTTATCTGTAGATCTAAAACTATTATTAAGGTAAATAATTTAGTGAGAGAAAAAAGGACTAAAATCCCACCCCCAGAGCATCCCCTCTCAGTTATTTTTCAGTATTAAACAAAGTTTCCTAGTATTAACAGCAGCAGGACAGAACTGCTAATGCATATCAGTTCAGGAATGTTCATCTAGGAAATGAGATTTCATGGAGCCAAGAACCTGGTGTCCAGACTCGCTCCATCTCCCAACCCTGCTGTTGCCCACCATAAAAGGCTTACTTTTCCTTTGGCTTAAAGCTGAGTCTGCCATTACAGGGCTCCTAACACAAAATTCTCAAGCTGCTGGAGAAGACCACAGATGACAGGGTGAGGCAGAAAGGCTCTTGGCGTGAGTGACTGTGGTCCCCTAGAATGGTTTGAAATCTCCGAGAAGCTGCTTCACTTCTTTGAGGGTGATTTGCTCATCTGAGAACCAATGAAAAAGAGACTTAAATTGCTGTGTAGTTGTGATGATGAAATGAAAGAACAAGCATAGAAGTAACCAGCACAACATAGATACTGAACATTGTCATTATCATCCAGAAACTCATCAAAGCTCATGCTGAGGGGTCAGGATACACACTCAGTGTTGTTGTACGATGGGGCTATCGTGTATGGTCTTTGTGCTCCATGGCCAATGTCATAGTGAAGAAGGATCCTGCCTCTGTGCTGTCCTCTGTCCTTTGGGATCTAGTGGGTGGGGATTGGCTATGGAACCATGTAAGAGCGGAGAAGTGACCTTGTAAAACAGGGGTTTAGGGCCAGTATCAGCCTATCCGAAGTTTCCACCTTGTACTACTCAGAGTCCTCAAAAGAGAGAGAGATTTTAAGGAGTTGATATATGGGATTGTGGAGGCTAGCAAGTCCAAAATCTGCCCGGGTAGGCAGGCAGGCTGGAGACCAAGTGAACAGTTGATGTTGCAGTTTAATTCTAAAGGCAGTGAGCCAGAAGAACTCTTTCTTACTCATTATTTGCCCTAAGGCCTTCAACTGATTGGACTAGGCCCACCACATTCAAAGAGTCATTCTTTGCTCAAAGTCCACCAACTGAAATGTTAATATCATCTAAAAAACACCCTCACAGCAACATCTAGACACATTAGACCAAATGTTTGGCTGTCATGGCACACCCAAGCAGACATAAAGTTAACCATGACACAGTGGCCAGGTTAGCTCCCCCACTGACTATCCAGAAGGAAAAGGGATGAGCCAGCAGGCCGGCAGCTGTGTCCTCCTCTGGGGGGCTTAGTTTATTGTCTCAGAATGCATAAAAATAAGTTTAAAATAAGAGCTATAAAATATGTTTGAATTATTATTAGAGATGTCACCTTTGAGCTCCAAAGAAAGTCACTAGGGATGGAAGGGAGAGGGTCCCAGGCCCCTGGGAATCATGTCACAGCCTGTGTAGAGCTTGGGTCTATAGATGCCGGCCCAGGGCAAGCATTCTGACTGCTGTAGTGGACAGATCTGAGCAGAAGTAAACATCTTTGGAATTTCTCCTCTCAGACTTCAGGGTGTATCTGTCTTAATAATATGCAAATGTTCTAGGCAGGCAGTAAAAAAAATGCCAGATGACTAGAAGGAAAAACATGCAGAAAAGTGAACTAAAAAAGGAGCTTTGGGAATCCCAGTAAAATGGGGACTGAAGCTGAAATCCACTCTCCGTGCTTCTACACCCATCACTTGCTTCAAACACATAGAAATGATAAGCAAAGGTTGGCACACGTGGACAAGTTTAAACATGGCTCACAAATGGGTATGAAGAACAGCATCAATGCTGAACCTGCATCAAAGTGACCTGCGCACAGGAATGCAAGGCCATCTCTTAGAGAGGAGTTCTAACACCCTTGCAAGGTAGGAAGCATCACACCTGGCATAGAGCTGGGCCTGAGTTTCTAGGATACATCTGGCCACAAGGAGAGGGAAACAGGAGCTGCGGGGCCCCAGGACACATATACATTCATGAGGTAATTGATGCCTTACCCTATGACCTGTGGTGCCCCTCTCTGAGTTGGGGGGGCGGGGATAGGATTTATTCTATGAATCAGAGACCACATTCTTATAATCTTCAATCTTCTAAAGAGAGTAAAAGAAGTTCTAGGCAGAAGGAGAGACATGGGGGTGGGATGGGGGTGTGGGGCAAAGGCCTTAAAGAGTTGGAGATATGCAAGGTAGAAATATGCAAACAGAATCTACTCTCTCAGGAGGCAGCCTGGGCAGAACATAGAACCCAAGGTGTGTGATGGGGATGCTACCAACACCCACGGTGGAGCCTGAATTTCTTCTGGAAATAAAAAAGGCTTTCTTATTGCTCATCATTTATTTTTAACATCCTCAGAGGCTAGAATGTTGCTGCCTGGAATATAGTAGGCATTTAGTATTTGTGAAATAGAAGGAAATAAGGAAGGAAGGAATGAATAAACAAATGAACAAATGAATGAAGTGAGAGAGAGGGGGAAAAAGGAAGAAAGGAAAGAGGGAGAGAGAGAGAAGGAAGGAGGGGCTGATTTGAGTTCCTGCTGGAAGCTTCCTGGACTCCATCAGCTATTTCCACTTCACTCACCTCCTAAAGCACGTGCCGCATTTGACTGTGAGGGAACTCAGACAGCGGTTACAGGCCCCAGCCCTGGTGTGCTGGCTCTCCACACCCAGTTGAATGGACAAGTCACTCAATCTCCCTACACCTTAGTTTCTTCACCAAGAACTTGAGAAAATGACAGTTGCCAGAAAGTAAAATAAGATAATATGTGGCTTTAAAAAGGGCTTAAAAGTTAATGATTATGAATCCCCTTCTGCCCTCCTCCATGAAATCACGAGCATCTTATGATGAGTGCCCAAGTTCTACCCAGATCTGAGAATCTCAGACCTGACCCAGAGGAGAACATAGATGTAGCAGATGTTTGATGAGTGAATATCTGAAGGTGCAGCTGACTAGAGGAGGGTCTCTACTGCTGATTAACTGACTCTTGCTTGCACACAAGAGGAAACCCAGAGACCACACACGCCCTCCCACAGGAGGCTCCAGAGATACAATTTTATGTAGAGACAGTCAATAAGTCAGCTGTATCCAAGAACTCCAGACAGAACCAAGGAAGCCAGGCTGTTAGATACAGCCTCTTCCCTCCCTGTGGAGAGGTTGCTGCCCTGCATGTGGGCCACTGAGGCGTGGCACGTGCCTGGAGATGCTTGGTGTGGATCTGGGGCACATCCGGCTTAGCAACCTTAAACAGAATCTCTCAGAGACTTAACTAGCTGTGAGTGGCTAGTGTGGTCAGAGAACACCCCCTCCATCATGGTCAGCACCACTTATTAATAAACACACTCAGGGACACAGTTCAGGAGGGAGCAATCCCTGGAGGACTTTTTTACCCTAAGACCAAACAAAAGACCTAAAACAATGGAAGGATGAGTTGGGAGTGATAGTAGGCTTACTCTGGAACTGAAACAGGAGGGAAGCAAAGAGGGCACAATCTTAAAAGAGTAACACAGCCATGAGGATATGACATAAACTAGTTAGAACCTACTAGGTCCAAGATGGCAGAAGTTTCAACTTCCAGTTGAGTTTCCAAACTGGAAATTTCTTAAACAGATGGGAATACCAGACCACCTGACCTGCCTCCTGAGAAATCTGTATGCAGATCAAGAGGCAACAGTTAGAACTGGACATGGAACAACAGACTGGCTCCTAATTGGAAAAGGAATACGTCAAGGCTATATATTGCCACCCTGTTTATTTAACTTATATGTAGAGTACCTCATGAGAAACACTGGACTGGATGAAGCACAAGCTGGAATCAAGGTTACCTGAAGAAATATCAATCACCTCAGATATGCAGATGACACCACCCTTATGGCAGAAAGTGAAGAGGAACTAAAGAGCCTCTTGATGAAAGTGAAAGAGGAGAGTGAAAAATTTGGCTTAAAACTCAACATTCAGAAAATGAAGATTATGGCATCTGGTCCCATTTCTTCATGGCAAATAGATGGGGAAACAATAGAAACAGTGACAGACTATTTTGGGGGGCTCCAAAATCATCGCACATGGTGAGTGCAGCCATGAAATTAAAAGACACTTGCTCCTTGGAAGAAAAGCTATGTCCAACCTAGATAGCACATTAAAAAGCAGAGACATTACTTTGCTAACAAAGGTCCATCTAAACAGCTATGGTTTTTCTAGTAGTCATGTATGGATGTGAGAGTTGGACTATAAAGAAAGCTGAGTGCCGAAGAATTGATGTTTTTGAACTGTGGTGTTGGAGAAGACTCTTGAGAGTCCTTTGGACTGCAAGGAGATCCAACCAGTCCATCCTAAAGGAAATCAGTCCTGAATATTCATTGGAAGGACTGCTGTTGAAGCTGAAGCTCCAATAATTTGGCCACCTGATTGAAAGTACTAACTCATTGGAAAAGACCCTGATGCTGGGAAAGATTGAAGGAGGGAGGAGAAGGGGATGACAGAGGATGAGATGTTTGGATGGCATCACAGACTCTATGGACATGAGTTTGAGCAAGCTCCGGGAGTTGGTGATGGACAGGGAAGCCTGCCGTGCTGCAGTCCATGGGGTTAAAAAGGGCCGCACACAACTGAGTGACTGAACTGAATTGAACTGGTACGTTCATTGTAATACATCCACTAAATGACACACCCACAGGTACCAAGACAGTTCTGAGACCAACCATAAAAAGCCAAAACATGGGGGGTGGCCTAGTTCCTGGAAATTTCCACCTCTTCCACGAAATAATTGAAATAATCTTCCCACTCATTAGCCTATGCATATGAACTTATCCAGTGCATAAAAGCTAAAAACATCATACTTCTGCACACTCTGAGGAGTTTGTTTCCCCCAAGGCCTCCGTCACCTTTTTAGATAGACTATATTCTGTCTATGGAATGTGTATCTTTCTAAATAAATCTACTTCTTAACCATAACTTTTTGCCTCTCACTGAATCTTTCTGTGCTGAGCCATAAAGAATCCTCTGAGCTTCAGTAACTCCTAAGACCAGGTGTGTGATATCAATTAAAAGACTGGATTCAAGTTCCAAACTGGGTTGTGTAGTTTCCGCATGAGTGCTATATTGGGTTCATATGCATTTATTCTCCTCATTAAGCACTGTGAGAGCCATTAGCCAGTGAGACCAAGGGGTCTGTCGCTGTCTGTCACAGTCAGGATGTGCCCCTTGTGTGATCTGATTCCCATGGATCCCAGTTGTGCTCAGTCATGTCCGACTCTGCGCGACCCCATGAACTGTAGCCTGCCAAGCTCTTCTGTCCATGGAATTCTCCAGGCAAAAATACTCGAGTGGGTAGCCATTCCCTTCTCCGGGGCATCTTTCAAACCCAGGAATCAAACCCAGGTCTCCTGCCATTGCAGGCAGATTCTTTACTATCTGAGCCACCAGGGAAGCCCCAGGACAAGTTTAAGGAGTCCACAAAAGAGCCCAGCAGTGAAGATACTAGCTTTCCACAGTGTCCAGACAAAGAAACCACAGAGGGATGACAGATTCCCTTGATGTCTGATATCCCCAGAAAGCCCCCTGCCCTGTCCTGGCCCAACTCTACTCTAGTCACTGAATTCAAGAGACCCTGGGGCCACAGCAGCAGCTTCAGGACAATAAGTATCAGGGCCACAAGACTCTGTCAATCCCACCCAGTCCCCTTGAAGGAGCAGAGATGCCTGGGGGCCTGATAGAGATGGTTGTGGTGGGGAAGGGATGGACAGGGAGGCTTCTGCTCATGCAGAACAGCATCGGGCAGCTATATTCAGTTCAAGGAAGCTGAGTACACGTCTGTGGGCAGTGGTTACAACATTCTATTGCCATTTAATACTAATTCTAACCACTACCACTTGCTTTATTTTCTTTTCTTTTTCCTCCCTTCTACTTAGACATTTTTTCTTTCTAGTCACTAAACTTATCTAATTATAGCAAACGGGAAACAAACCACATCCCACAGTTGGAGATGCATTTTGTTCATAATTAATTAGAACTAATTGATTAGATACCTTTCCTAATGTGCGGTTTTATGGTCAGGTTGATATATAACCCCAATCCACCCTAGCACAACTCCCTGCATCCAGAGGAGATACTGCTCACAGAGAACCATGAACAAGGGTGTCGGGCAGCCTTGCCACAGCAGCCAGGACTGCAGCGGTGACCCTTGCCTCGCCCGGTTTGACCCTTTCCTGCCTGCCCCACTCTGACAAAGGGACCCAAGGCTGCAGCTCCCACTTCTATTTCTTCATTCAGTGAACCCTATCTGCCTCTGGCATTGGCATTCTGAAGCAGACAACATGCCCTCCTCAGCGTCAGGGTCTGATTAAGGAGATGACAAAGTCAGCAAATAAACATAAAGGTGTGCTGAGTGCAGGGGGAACTCCAGCCAAATCCCTGAACCTCCAGGGCCATCCCCTCCAGCACTGCCCAGATTTTCCAGCCTCTCCTGTGGCTGATTCTGTTGTCCTCTCTTCTTAGCACATAGCTGGACAGGCGTCTAACCATTCCCCTTGAGTTGCTTCTGCAGAAGAGAAAACAGCTGCCACTGGAGGTGGGCTTGGCCTCCGGAGGTGAAGCCAGAGGAAGCCCTTGACCTGTTTGCAGCACAGGGGACAGTCTGTACAGCTTTGGCTTTCAAACTCTGAATAGGTTGGATTGGTTTGTTTTTCACCAAAGGAGACTGCTTTCGCAGCATATTTGTCCTTTTTTTTTTTTCCAACTTCCTCTTAGAAATGAGGAAACAGAGGCAGACAGGATTTGGCCCTCACTAGTTGCCCCAGAACAAGCTGCGTCACCTCCTGGATCTATGCTTGCTGACCCCAGTCCACTGCTACCTCCAGTCCTTGTGGGAGTGCCTTTCCTTATGGTTTCCCTCTAGAGGGCTGGAGAGGGTTCTGGAGAAGTCAGGCCCAGCCCCCGCTCTTCCACATCCTTCTTGAAGTCACAAGGCCAGCAAAAGTTTCCTTTTTCTCTCTGTAAATGTCAGGCCAATCTTGTACTCAAATACAGTAGAAGTGATTGTAGACCCAAAATAAATAAGTATTTATATCAGTTTCAGTTGAGAAACTGGCTGAAACAATAAAGGATTCATAGTCTTTTGTAATGCAAAGGTCTATGGGAAGAGGACGTTTCCCCTCCTCTCTGTTTCTCAGCTCTCTCCCTCACCTCCCCCAGCCCCCTGTGCTGGCTGTGTGCCCAGGCTGGCTTTCTTCCTGGTCATAAGAGACTCAGCAGTGCATTGGGCCTAGAATAGCCTTCACTCCACCACCAAATTCAAGTCCTGATGCTGACCCTGCCCGTTCAGGCCTGTGGGCAAGGGCGTACCTTGTGAGGATGACTTGGGCCTGGGAAAGTAGACACGTGGCCAGGATGGGGAGGGGTGGGGTTACAGGAAGAAAGCCACCACATCCACTACACCACTACCTTGGCTGATTTTCTGTGATCTTATAAAGGCTTACTTATTTTCCTGATTATGCAGGCATGCATGCTAAGTCACTTTAGTCCTGCCTGACTCTGCAACCCTATAGAAGGTAGGCCGCCAGGCTCCTCCTTGGAGAATACATGGGATTCTCCAAGCAAGAATATTGAAGTGGGTTGCCATGCCCTCCTCCAGCAGATCCTCCCAACCAAGGATCAAACCTGTGCTTCTTACATCTCCTGCACGGGCAGGCAGGTTCTTTACCACTAGTGCCACCTGGGCCAACGAACCCCTCACATCAAGAGGTTACTGCCATAAATACTCATGTATTTTCTCCCTTTCTTTTTTGGTAGAAATTTGATCCCCAGGATTCTTTCTCCCTTTTCCAAGAGTAGTCCCAATTTTTAGCAGGAGGTGTCCCTCCTCCCGGCTTCCCTAGTGATTCTGTGGTAAAGAATCTGCTTGCCAATGCAGGAGACACAGGTTGGATCCCTGGGTTGGGAAGACTCCCTGGACTAGGAAATGGCAACCCACTCCATGATTTTTGCCTGTAAAATTCCATGGACAGAGGAGCCTAGCAGGCTACCATTCACGGGTTCGCAAAAAGTCAGACATGACTAAGCCATTGAGTACCAACACACATCCCTCCCTCATTGGGTCCATGTGTGGCTGGGGCTCACCCAGCCTATAGGCAAAAGCCACAGGCCCAGCTCAGGGGCAGGGGGGAGCCTTCTCAAGGGTGGTCATGTGACCCCTGCCCCATCCAATCAGAGAGAGCTTCCAAGCAGCCTTTCCTTGCTGAAGGAAGTCAGGAAGATTATCACTGTTTGCTTTGCTGTGAACCCTGGGAACTACTTTCAACCAGAGTCCTACCTTGGATCAGAATCAAAACAGAAGTAACACTGAGGGATGTAAACATAGAAACAGATCCTGATCACTTTGTGGGGGCCCTGTACAAAGCTGTTCCTGAGCACAGTGCACACCCAAAGGTGCGGGCACAGAGTCTCCTTGCCTCTGCTAACCGGGCTGTATTTTCCACCAGGTGCATAAATTCTAGCATATCTTTTCAACATGTAGATGTTGGGTCATATATTATTAAGGTAAATCTGCCCTCATCCCTAATTATTTCCTTAGGCTATTTTCCCAGGCTTGAAACCATTAAGTCATATGCTTTATTTTCAAGGCTTTTGTGTACATATTGTCAAACTGCCCTCCAGAAGTGTTGGACTATTTATTCACTCACACAATGTGTGAGTGATTTTCTCACCACTTAATCAATAGATAACAATGATGTTTTGAAAGGCTTTTTACTTTGGTAAGTGAGCTAATCTTACATTCTAATATATGAATCATGTCTACTTTACAATCATAGCCCTGGGGCATACTGCAAGGCTCATTCCTACCCAGGTGTCCAGTGGTGCTGTGGGCCTTGGGAGCCACGCCCATCTGGCTCCTCCCTGTGCCTACTGCAGACCTTCCTAAAGTGGAAATGTGCCACTTGAGGACGCTCAGCAGCAGCTAAACCTCACTTATGAGACCAGTTGAGTGACTGAGTGCACTCCAGGTGCAGAACTGGAGATCAAAGGATCATTGATTTACCCTGAGCACTTATCTGGGGTGAGAGCAGTGATCACAGGCCAGTCTCATGGGGGATCCAGAGTGCGCAGAAGCACTCAGCTTCTGGAGAGAGTGGGGTTCCTCATGGGGCCCAGGACCCACGTGTGCAAGCCATGGCATACAGGTAAAGAGGCAGCAGCCACACCCGCAGAGGACCTGCTGCTCCAGGGTGGGCCCTGCTGTGGTCCTGACGCCCAGCCTCCCTCATTCCAGCCCATGTGCCAGACCAGGTTCTCCAGTCCTCCTGGTGATTCTGTGAGTTCCCCAGATTTTTTAAATAAATCCCTTTCCTGATTAAACAACCAGCCTATTTCTTTTGCCTACGATCAAGAGCCCTGGCTGGTATAGTTACAGAATCTCTCAAAACGTAGGTTTCCAAATCTTGAAGTGGGCAAGCCACAACCCATCTGAGGACAAGCCTGATGGCAGGTCCTGCTGAACAGACAGAGCCTGGGGAGGGAAAGAAGGAGGAAAAAAGGAAGGACTGACGGACTGTGAGAGGGTAGTGAAAGTCCCCTCCTTCCAGCTTCTGCATCAGTTTCACTCCCTCATAGAAGCCTTCAGGACTCCAACTGATCCAAGCCCATTTTTTCCCTTGATAACAAATTCAAAATTTGAATTTAACTAGAGGTTTCTCAATTATTCAAAAGTAGAATGTTCCTATGAAATCTTTCATAAGCTGAAATGGCGAAAAGCGAAGAAGCAATTACCTTAGGACACATCTTGCTAACAAAATAAATCGAGATAAACACAGATGCTCACAGACACAGTCCTAGGCTGTGGGTGCTCGATGCTGAGATGCTGAGTGTAGTTCCAGGGAAGGAGTTCGGGGGAGTCACTCTTGCTGCTCCTTGGGGGGTACTGCCTATATGACAGTTGCCTACAAAGCCAGTGCTGTTCTTTGCTTTTGCCTTTTATTTTTGTAAAAGCGAACATCCTCTTCAGACTTCATTTTGATTAACAAAATACGTACTGATGTGATGGATTTTTCACAAAAGTGAAGTGGCATAAATTGATCTTTTGAAAAGTGGGGATACCTGTATTTACTTTGTTAAAATATTTGTTCTATGTCTGGTCCCCACAAGGGTGACATGTCAGGGATGGTAATAATCAGGTTCACTCCTGATAATAACATCGGATAATAACATCCATTCACTCTTATTCTGCAGTATCTGGAGCCGTGCTCAGTGAAGGTATGTTAATGAATATTGTAATGCAGATTCCTGATTCCTTCAAAAAGAGTCTGTTGTCACTTTGAGTCTCTTTTGTCATCACCCACCTCTTGTTACTTGAAAAGTGAATTTTATTCTGGTTCCCCCATATCTCATTACCTTGAATTTCATTGAATGAAATGACCTTTCTCTTGATCTCAAGGGGCCTCAGCCTGCTGAGGCTTGAATCAGGGTTTCAGTTCCCAGTCAGAGACTGAGGTCAGGTTGTGGCAGTGAGAGTGCTGAATCCTAACTGCTAGGCCAGCAGTCAGTGACATGGCCCTGGCCCTTCAGCTTTGCAGAAAAGATAAAGACAGAAAGTAGTGAAACAAGTATTAATTAGGAGGCAAAATAGTACATTACGTGTGGATAAATACACAGGCAGACTAAGAGAGTCAATCACACTGTCATGGCAGTTTGAATCACTTTTATGAAGCATTTGTTCCATGTTTCCTTTGGCCTGTCATTTTGATTTGCCTGGTTCTGAGTCCATATTTATTTTATCTCAAGGTCTTCCTCCTGTGTGCACATGCACCCCTCAGCCAAGATGGATTCCAGTGAAGAGGCCAGTGGGTAGCTTTGACATCATTCCCATTTGACCTCCAAGGAACTTTCTAGTCAAGAAGGTCTCCTTGACATCAAGAATGAGAAATACGTGGTCTCTTATCTTTTATTTGGGCAGGGCTCAGCCTCCTCTCTAGACTGTCCTGCTGTTGCTATGTCGGAGCTTCTGTTCACAGGGAATGAACTCCAGTGCTCACCCTCAGAGGGGTGGCATCTATCTCCTGTTCACTCACTTTGAGCAATCTAGTTCCTCCACTGTCCCTCCCATTCCTTTAATTACTGTGGTTAAAATAATAGATCAGGCCCCAACGCTTTCGTAACATAACTGATGTTCTCTCTGTTCACAGCCTGCAGGAGACTGACCACCTCTGCATCACGTATGAAACCTGCCAGAGCTCCAGGGCACGTTCGCATAACCTTGGGGATGCATCTGTTTCTTTATAATGAACCACCCCAAAGACAATAATGCCCTTTCATTTGGCCACAGGGACATTTGTCTCTGTTACCCCCTAGTGTAAACCATCAGTTGGTGGGGACTCAGAGGCTGGGCTGGAACCCCTGAAGTCCTGCTGTGTCCCTTATGTGGTCCCTTATGTGGTCAGAGCAGCCCAGATGGGGCTGGAGCTGGAGCCTGGAAAGTGGCCTCCCGCATGGCTCCTTAGCTTCCTCACAGTGTGGCAACCGGGTCCTTGGTGAGCTGCCCAAGGTGGAGACTGTCCTATATCACCTCATAGGACCGAGCCAAGGAAATCCAATAGCATCACTGTGGCCATAGGCCCTCCAGGTCCAAGAGGAAGGGGATCTATGTCATTGTAGGAAGCACAAGTCGGGGGAGGGGAAACACATCAAGGATCTATAGGATACACCTACTACCTGCCACACAGGTTGTCACCCAAGGATGGGAAGGGCTAGGAGACAGCAGCAGGTGCACAGGTAGAACTGGACAGACATGATTTTGGTCATAATAGATTACATTTGGCCACCTGACCTTAGATGTACTTTTCAGGTGCGTTACATAAAAGTCTTAAGATCTCTGTTGGTGCCCAGAGACACCAATTCTCTGCATGGAGAATTATACCAGAACTTAATGACTTGAAACAATATACAGTTATTATCTCATGGCTCCCATGGGTGAATAATCTGGGCACAGCCCAGCTGAGTACCTCAGGGTCTGTCACAGGCTACACTCAGGGGCCGCAGTCCCATCCCAAGGTTGGACGGGGAGGGCTGCTTCTAAAACCACTCACCTCACTTGGTTCTCACTGGCTATAGAGCCAATGGCCTCACTGTCTTGCTGGCTGCTGGACAGAGGCCACCCTTAGCTCCTTCCACACAGACCTTGCCAAGAGAGCAACTTGCTTCATAAAGTGTAAAAGCCTAGAGGCATAGAGAAAATAGCATCCTGGTCAGAGATATGCCCTCTTTTCTCCATATGCTAAGGGTTAGAATTGAGTCTGGGTCCAATCCACTCACTAGCGAGAGTGGGGCCTTATCAGACACTGACCACCTCAGGGTCCCAGGAAGCTTTTCCCATCCCTGACCAGGTATCCTCACCGCATACTTCAATTGATGATGAAATAGATGTGAATAAATTATAGGAACACTTCAAACACTCTTTGGATTGAATTATGATGGTGGGCCAAGAGTCTGGATGAATGAATTATGTTAAATTTTACACAGTTTAGTTTGTGGAGCTCTTTAAAAACCTGATACACTGTCATTACCCTTATTTCAGTTGAATTTTAATCCTAATCTCTTCCAATTCAATATTTTAAAATTTACCAACCATATTAAGACATGCACAGAATAGAAATGTGACTACCAAACATGTTCATGACTGCAAGTCTTATTTTAAGACGTTAGAAATCTCTATTTACATATTGCATTAGATGTATTTCTTAGACATCACAACTTTCTATGAGATTATTTCTATTCCTTAGATATGCAACACCCCTTTCCTCCTTTGCTCGGTGATTCTGCAGACCTCTTTTGTGTAACATTTGTTCTCCAAAGGCTAAAAGCAGCATTCTAAGCATAGTTTCTTGTCCAGAGCTTTCTTGAATTGGGCCTGACCTGCT
Organism: Bison bison bison; assembly: GCF_000754665.1. NCBI lineage: Eukaryota > Metazoa > Chordata > Mammalia > Artiodactyla > Bovidae > Bison > Bison bison. The sequence goes on along the minus strand of NW_011494660.1, from coordinate 1,366,514 downwards.
CCTTG
>NW_011494660.1:1353419-1366409 GCF_000754665.1 Bison bison bison | reverse complement strand
GGTTCCTCACACCACGGTAGTGTCAGGGCCTAGGGAACAGGAAGTGCTCTCAGGCTAGAGGACCAGCCCACTCTGGCCAGCAGCTCCCTGGAAGCATCCCAGCTGAAGCACCAGTTTCTCCCTGCTGCCCTGGCTTCCCTGCATCCTCCCTGTGGCCCTGTGTATTCTTACTCCCAGTGCAAGCCCAGGTTCTCCTTATCTCTAAAGAATGGGCCTTCTGATCTCACCCTTCTCTCCTCCCCCTCCTCCACTGTTTTCCTGACTCACACTTACTCATGGTTGGACATCCTTAGGCCTATGTTTATATCATGCTTTCAAATTTTGAAAACACTTCCAATTTAACAAAACAACAACTGATAATTGTGAGCTCCTTTGTCCCCAGATTTCTATAGCCTCAGCACTGTGTTGGAGAGAAATTCCAGTTGTCTTACTCAGTCCTTATTTTCTTTTCTTTTTTTTTTCAACTTTTGATGTTTAAAATAATCACAGATATTTAGGAAGTTGCAAAACCAGAATGGAGAAGATTTTCAAGAGGGCAGTGGAGTAAGATGTGGATATCATCTTTATCCCCACAAATACATCAAAAATACATCTGCATGTGGAACAACTCCTACAGAACACCTACTTAATTCTGGCAGAAGACCTCAGACTTCCAAAAAGGCAAGCTAATCTCCACATAATGGGAGATTAGAAATTAGATTAGGGAAAAAAAAATAAGTAAAAAAAAAAAGGGGGGAAAGGAATTGAGACAAGAGCTGTGAAGGAGTAAAAGTTTCTGCACACGTGGAAACCCCTTCACAGGCAAGGGCGGGGAGGAGCTTTGAAATTTCAAAAAGGTGTGGAGCAACACATGCACAGAAGGCAAAGTAGAGAGAATTCAGCACAGAGATCAGTGCCATCCAGCACTTCCCAGCCTGAGACACTTGTCTGCATGCCTACAGCAGATCCAGAGACCTTTGTAGAAATACTGGAGGTCACCCTGAGAAGGCAAATTGCCTAAAGCTCATTGAGTAGCAAGGACACTGACAGCTCAAGCCACAAGAAAATATTCTTACAACCACTCTCCCTCTCTATATTTTTTGGTCTTTTTTTCTTTTTAATTTTGTTCTATGATTATTCTTTTCTATTAATAATCTCATTTTTTATATTTTTACTTCTTTTTCGATGCTTTTATTTTTAAATATATTTCTTTTATTTTTTCCTATTTCTACAGTACTTTTTCGTTATCTTACATTTTTCCCATGTTTTTGGTTTTGTGTTGTTGTTAGTCTAGTTTTTAGTGTTTGTTTTCATTTATGGAGGACTTCCCTGGAGGCTCAGATGGTAAAGCGTCTGTCTACAATGAGGGAGACCCGGGTTCAGTCCCTGGGTTGGGAAGATCCCCTGGAGAAGGAAATGGCAATCCACTCCAGTACTATTGCCTGGAAAATCCCATGGACAGAGGAGCCTGGTAGGCTACAGTCCATGGGGTCACAAAGAGTCAGACACAACTGAGCGACTTCACTTCACTTCACTTCACTTCATTTATGGGCTTGTGTGTTAGTTTTATTGCTCTATTCTTTTTGGTTCCTCTCTTATTTTTCATTTTTTCTCCTTTCTCGTCATTTTGTGAGTGTGAGTGTATGGGTTTCTTTGTCTGTTCTTGTCTCTTTAGTGTTGATTTTACTATATGCCTTGGGGTTTTATCTGTCCTTTTTTGTTAGTATGTTAATATTTAATGTATGTTTTATATTACTTTATTTTTCTCTTCTGTGCTCTGTGGCTGGTGGAGTCTGGTGTTCAAGCGAGAGGTCAGGCCTGAATATCTGAGGTAGAAGACCCAAATCCAGGACATTGGACCACTAGAGAACATGTGATTCTCTGAAATACTAATTGGCAAGAGCTCTCCCAAAGGCATCCATCTAAACACTAAGACCCATGCAAGGCCAGCAAGCTCCTGTTGGACACCTCAATCCAGCAACTAACAAAGTTAGTAAGTTAGTCACTCAGTCATGTCCAACTCTATGTGAAACATGAACTATAGCCCACTAGGCTCCTCTGTCCATGGAACTATACAGGCAAGAATACTTGAGGGTAGCCATTCCATTCTTCAAAGCATCTTCCCAACCCAGGAATTGAATCTGGGTCTCCTGCATTGCAGGCAGATTCTTTACCATCTGAACTACCAGAAAAACCCAACAACTAGCAAAACAACTTAGCAGACAGGCTGCCCTGCTCAAAGATATACCAAGCTCACAGATAACAACACACTACTAGACATGGCAGTGCCCTTCAGAGAGACAAGATCCAACTTCACCCACCAGAACACAGGCGCCAGTCCCCCTGCCCCAGCAGAAAACCTTCAGAAGACACTGGTCCAACCTCACCCACTGGAGACAGACTTCAAAAGTAAGAGGAACTATAATCTTTCAGCCTACAAAAAGGAGACTTCAAACACAGTAAATTAAACAAAATGAAAAGACAGAGAAACATGCAGATGAAAGAGCATGGTAAAAACCCACAAGACCAAATAAATGAAGAGAAAATGGGCAGTCTGCCTGAAAAAGAATTCAGAGTAATGATAGTAAAGATGATCCAAAACCTTGGAAATAAAGTGGAGCACAGATAAATAGACTAGAGGCATGGAACAAGAAGATACAAGCCATGTTTAACAAGAACCTAGAAGAAATAAAAAACAGACAATCATCAATAAGCAACACAATAGCTGAAATACAAAAAACAACTGACAAAGAATTAATCTCCAAAATATACAAGCAGCTCATGAAGCTCAATACCAGAAAAACAAACAACCTAATCAAAAACTGGGCCAAAGGACTGAACAGACATTTCTCCAAAGAAGACATACAGATGGCTAACAAACACATGAAAAGATGCTCAACATCACTCATTATCAGATAAACACAAATCAAAACCACAATGAAGTACTATCTCACTGGTCAGAATGACTGCCATCAAAGTCTACAAACAATAAATGATGGAGAAGGTGTGGAGAAAAGGGAGCCCTCTTACACTGTTGGTGGGAAAACACTTACAAAACATTAGCCAGACTAACAAAGAAAAAGAGAGAGAAGATCTGAATCAAAAAAATTAGAAATGAAAAAGAAGTTGCAGCAGACAACACAGAAAAACAAAGGACTGTAAAAGACTAATTTAAATAGCTATAAGCCAATAAAATGGACAGCCTGGAAAAAAATAAACAAATTTTTAGAGAAGCACAATCTTCCAAGACTTAACCAGGAAGAAGTAGAAAATATGAATGGATCAATCACAAGCACTGAAATTGAAACTGTATTTAAAATCTTACAAAACAAAAAAGCACAGAGCCAGATGGCTTCGCAGGTAAATTCTATCAAACATTTAGAGGAAAACTGAGAAGGGGACGACAGAGGATGAGATGGCTGGATGGCATCACTGACTTCATGGACGTGAGTCTGAGTGAACTCTGGGAGTTGGTGATGGACAAGGAGGCCTGGCATGCTGCAATTCATGGGGTCGAGGAGTCGGACACGACTGAGCAACTGAACTGAACTGAATTGAAGACCTATCTTGCTCAATTCTTCCAAAAAAAAAAACAAATGCAAAATAGGGAAAACTTCCAAACTCATTCTAGGAGACCAGCAAAACCTTAATACAAAAAACCAGAAGTTCAGTTCAGTTCAGTCATTCAATTGTGTTCAACTCTTTGCGACCCCATGGACTGCACCATGCCAGTCTTCCCTGTCCATCACCAACTCCCGAAGCTTACTCAAACTCATGTCCATTGAGTCGGTGATGTCATCCAACCAACTCAACCTCTGTAACCCCCTTCTCCTCCTGCCTTCAGTCTTTCCAGCATCAGGATTTTTTCCAATGAGTCAGTTCTTCCAATCATGTGGCCAAAGTTTTGGAGTTTCAGCTTTAGCATCAGTCCTTCTAATGAAGATTTAGGACTTATTTCCCTTAGGATCTGCAAGATGGGATCTCCTTGCAGTCCAAGAGACTCTCAAGGGTCTTCTCCAACACCACAGTTCAAAAGCATCAGTTCTTCGGTGCTCAGCCTACTTTATAGTCCAACTCTCACATCCATACATAACTACTGGAAAAACCATAGCTTTGACTAGACAAACCTTTCTTGGCAAAGTAACATCTATACTTTTAAATATCTCTATGCTATCTACACTGGCCATAGCTTTTCCTCCAAGGAGCAAGTGGCTTCTAATTTCATGGCTGCAATCACCACCTACAGTGATTTTAGAGGCAAAAAAAAATAAAATAAAATCTGTCACTGTTTCCATTTTTTTCCCGTCTATTTGCCATGAAGTGATGGGACTGGATGCCATGATCTTAGTTTTCTGAATGTTGAGTTTTAAGCCAATTTTTCACTCTCCTCTTTCAATTTCATCAAGAGGCTCTTTAGTTCCTCTTCACTTTCTGCCATAAGGGTGGTGTCATCTGCATATCTAAGGTTATTGATATTTCTCCCGGAAATCTTGATTCCGGCTTGTGCTTCATCCAGCCCAACATTTCTCATGATGAACTCTGCATATAAGTTAAATAATCAGGGTGACAGTATACAGACTTCACATACTCCTTTCCCAACTTGGAGCCAGTCTGTTGTGCCATGTCCAGTTCTAACTGTTGCTTCTTGACCTGCATGCAGATTTCTCAGGAGGCAGGTAAGGTGGCCTGGTATTCCCATTTCTTTAAGAATTTTCCACAGTTTGTTGTGATCCACAAGTCAAAGGCTTTGGCATAGTCAATAAAGCAAAAGTAGATGTTTCTCTGGAACTCACTTGCTTTTTCAATGGTCCAACAGATGCTCGCAATTTGATCTCTGGTTCCTCTGCTTTTTCTAAATCCAGCTTGAAGATCTGGAAGTACAAAGTTCACACACTGTTGAAGCCTGGCTTGGAGAATTTTGAGCATTAATTTCCTAGTGTGTGAGATGAGCGCAATTGTGCAGTAAGTTGAGCGTTCTTTGGCATTGCCTTTCTTTGGGATTGTGATGAAAATTGACTTTTCCAGTCCTGTGGCCACTGTTGAGTTTTCCAAATTTGCTGGAATATTGAGCACAGTACTTCCAAAGCATCATCTTTTAGGATTTAAAAAGCTCAACTGGAATTCCATCACCTCCACTAGCTTTGTTCATAGTGATGCTTCCTAATGCCCACTTGACTTCGCATTCCAGGATGTGTGGCTCTAGGTGAGTGATCACCCCATGGTGGTTATCTGGGTCATTGAGATTTTCTTTCTGTGTAGTTCTGTGTACTCTTGCCACCTCTTCTTAATATCTTCTGCTTCTGTTAGGTCCATATCATTTCTGTCCGTTATTGTGCCCATTTTTGCATGAAATGTTCCCTTGGCATCTCTAATTTTCTTGAAGAGATCTCTATTCTTTCCCATTTTATTGTTTTCCTCTATTTCTTTGCATTGATCTCTGAAGAAGGCTTTCTTATCTCTCCTTGCTAGTCCTTGGAACTCTGCATTCAACTTGGTATATATTTCCTTTTCTCCTTTGCCTTTAGCTTCTCTTCTTTTCTCAGCTACTTGTAAGGCGTCCTCAGACAACCATTTTGCCTTTTTGCATTTCTTTTCCTTGGGGATGGTCTTGATCACTGCATCCTGTACAATGTCATGAACCTCCATCCATAGTTCTTCAGGCACTCTGTCTATCAAATCTAATCCCTTGAATCTATTTCTCGTATAATCATAAGGGATTTGATTTAGGTCATACCTGAATGATCTAGTGATTTCCCCTATTTTCTTCCATTTAAATCTGAATTTTGCAATAAGGAGTTCATGATATGAGCCATAGTCAGCTCCTGGTCTTGTTTTTGCTGACTGTAATAGAGCTTCTCCATCTTTGGCTGCAAAAAAATATAATCAATCTGATTTCAGTATTAACCATCTGGTGATGTCCATGTGTAGAGTCTTCTCTTGTGTTGTTGGAAGAGGGTGTTTGCTATGACCAGTGCATTCTCTTGGCAAAACTCTGTTAGCCTTTGCCCTGCTTCATTCTGTACTCCAAGGCCAAATTTGCCTCTTACTCCTGGTATCTATTGACTTCCTACTTTTGCATTCCAGTCCCCTATAATGAAAAAGACATCTTTTGGGGGGTGTTAGTTCTAGAAAGTCTTGTAGGCCTTCTTAGAACCATTCAACTTCCTCTTCTTCAGCATTACTGTTTGGGGCATAGACTTGGATTACTGTGATATTGAATGGTTTGCCTTGGAAACAAACAGAGATTATTCTGTTGTTTTTGAGATTGCATCCATGTACTGCATTTTGGACTCTTTTGTTGACTATGATGGCTACTCCATTTCTTCTAAGGGATTCTTGCCCACAGTAGATACAATGGTCACCTGAGTTAAATTTACCCATTTCAGTCCATTTTAGTTTGCTGATTCCTAAACTGTTGATGCTCACTCTTGCCATCTACTGTTTGACCACTTTCGATTTGCCTTGATTTATGAACCTAGCATTCCAGGTTCCTATGCAATATTCCTCTTTACAGCATCGGACTTTACTTCCATCACCAGTCACATCCACAACTGGATGTTGTTTGTGCTTTGGCTCCATCTCTTCATTCTTTCTGGAGTTATTTTTCCACTGATCTCGAGTAGCATATTGGGCACCTACTGACCTGGGGAGTTCACCTTTCAGTGTCCTATCTTTTCTTCTTTTCATACCGTTCATGGGGTTCTCGAGGCAAGAATACTGAAGTGGTTTGGCATTCCCTTCTCCAGTGGACTACATTTTGTCAGAATTCTCTACCATAGGTCTGTCTTGGGTAGCCCTACACAGCATGGCTCATAGTTTCCTTGAGTTAGACAAGGCTGTGGTCCATGTGATCAGATTGGTTAGGTTTCTGTGATTGTGGTTTTCAGTCTGTCTGACCTCTGATGGAGAAGGATAAGAGGCTTTTTGAAGCTTCCTGATGGGAGAGACTGACTGAAGGGGAAACTGGGTCTTGTTCTGATGGGCAGGGCCATGCTCAGTAAATCTTTAATCTAAATTTCTGTTGATGGGCAGGGGTGTGTTCCCTCCCTGTTATTTGATCTGAGGCCAAACTATGGTGGAGGTAATGAAGATAATGGTGACCTCTTTCAAAAGGTCCCATGCACACACTGCTACATCAGTGCCCTAAACCCTGCAGCAGACCACTGCTGACCTACATCTCTGCAGGAGACTCCTGGACACTCACAGGCAAGTCTGGGTCAGTCTCTTGCGGGGTCACTGCTCCTTTCTCCTGGGTCCTGGTGTGCACAAGGTTTTGTTTGTGCCCTCCAAGAGTCTGTTTCCCCAGTCCTGTGTAAGTTCTGGTGACTCTACTGTGGGGTTAACAGCGACTTTCTCCAAGAGGATTTATGCCATACCCAGGTCTACTGCACCCAGAGCCCCTGCCCCGGCCACAGTCCACTGCTGACCTGTACCTCCACAGGAGACACTCAAACACAGTTCTGTCTCAGTCTCTGTGGGGTCTCTGGGTCCTGGTGTGCACAAGGTATCTTTGAGCCCTCCTAGCATCTCTGGAGGGTATGGGGTTTGATTCTAAACATGATTTCACCCCTTCTACTGTCTTGCTGGGACTTCTCCTTTGCCCTTGGATGTCAGGTTCCTCCTCAAAGTCACTCCAGTGCCACATAGCTGCTGCTCCGGCACCACATAGCCACCTCTCCAGTGCCACCAGCCACCTCTCCAGCACTGCATAGCCACCGCTCCAGCATCTACCATCTTGTTGGGGCTTCTCTGTCCTTTGGATGTGGGGTATCTCCTCACAGTCGCTCCAGCACCATGCAGCCACCACTCCATCACTGTGGGACTTCTTAGTCCCCATAATTGCATTAATCTTTCTCCCATAATAAATTTCTATCTATCCATCTATCTCTCCTATTGTTTCTATTTCACTGTAGAACCTCAACTAATACAAGGAAAAACCCAAATAAACTCATGCCAAGATACATTATAATCAACTCCTGAAAACTAAAGATGAAGAAAAGAATATGTAAAACAGTAAGAAAGAAAGAACTCTTCATTTAAAGTAGGGGAAAAACAGAAAGATGGTAGATTTCTCATCAGAAACTATGTAGATCATAAGGAATTGGTACATCTTTTACATGCAAAAAGAACTGCCAACCCCACATCTTGTTACCAGTAAAAATCACCAATAGGAATGAAGGGGAAGTCAAGACATTCTCAGATGAGGAAAAGCAAAGAGATTCTGCCACAAGCAAACCTACCCTAAAAGAATGACCAAAGAGAGTTATCTAAACAGAAATAAAAATATATAATACAAAATCTGGAACATTGGGAAAAAAGAAAGAACAACTAAAAGAGAAAAAATGTAAGTAAATAAAATAGACTTTTCAGATTCTAAATTTGATGATTGAAGCAAAATTAAAATATTCCCTGATATCACTCTTAAAGTATGTAGAAAAAATATTTAAGATAATTATAAATGGGAGAAGATAAAAGGATTAAGTGAGGGTAAAGTTTTTATATTTCATCCAAACTGGTAAATATTGACACCATTAGACTGTGACAAGTTATTTATGTATAATTTAATTCAACATGTAGTTATATATACAGTATTTAATAATTAAATATAATTTAGTAATTAGTGAGCAACCATAAAATATCTATCCAAATATAGACACTCAAAGTACTTCACTGATATATCAAAATGGAATTTTAAAGAAAGCACAAACAACTCACAAGAAAGTAGGATAAAGGAAATAAATAAAGAAGGAAAGCAACAGAAAATGAAGATTAAAATAACACACTTTATTGCTAACATTTAACAACTATACTAAATGTAATTGGTATAAATATACCAATTAGGTGACAGAGATTGACAAAGTGGACTTAAAAATGATCTAAATATGCCATTTACAAGAAATTCATTTCAAATACAATGATACAGGAAGGTAGAAAGCAAAGACTGGAAAAAGATATACCATGCAAACTTTCATCAAATGAAAAATACATAAGATTAATAAGCTATAAGAATATATAGTACAACACAGAATATAGTCAACATTTTATAATCAGTATATTGTATACCTGAAACTTATATAATATAGTATATCAACTATATCTCAACAAAAAAGTATGAATGACTATATTTATATCAGATAAAGTAACTGCGAGCAAAAGAAATTACTAGAGACAAAGACAGACATCACATATTGATATACAGATCAATCCATCAAGAAGATATAGCAAACCTAAATGTGTAATGTATCAAACAACAAAGCTAAGAAATATGTGAAGCAAAAATTATAGATTTGAGGAAAGAAATACAAATCCTTGACTATAGTTGGAGACTGCAGTACTCTTCTTTCAAAAATTGATAGAATATGAAGACAGAAAAGTAAGTACATAGAATATTTCAGCAACACCATCAGTCAATAGCATCTAACTGACAGTTATAAGATATTTCATTCACTAACAGAAGAATGCACATTCTCCTCAAGCGTTCATGGAACATTTACAGACTATTCCATATCTAGGGCCAAATAAACTTTAATGAATTTAAAGTATTATAATCATACAGTGTACATTATCTGACCACATGGGAGTCAAACTAGAAATGAGTAACAGAAAATTACAGGAAAATAAACACTTGGAAACTAAGCAAGACAATTTAAAATAGATCACTGATCAAAGGCAAATAAAAAATACATCAAACTGCATGAAATAGAAATACAACACATCAAAATTCATGGGACAAAGTGAAAAGAGAGCTGAGAGGAAAAACTTAGAACATTAAACATTTGAATTAGAATAAAGGAAATAGTTTAGTACCCTAAGTTTTCACCTTATAAAGCATAGGAAAAATGAGCTATATAAATCAAAGAAAGTATAAAGAAGGAAACAATAGAGATAAGAGCAACAATCAATGTAAGTGAAAACAGGAAAAAAAGGGGGGGGAGGGAATTAAAGCAACAAAAAGCTGGCTTTTTGAAAAGTTCAATAAAATTTACAAACTCTAACAAGACTCTATCATTCTGCTTATTTAATTTACATGCAGAGTACATCATGCAAAATGCCAAGCTGGATGAAGCACAAGCTAGAATCAAGATTTCCAGGAGAAATATCAATAACCTCAGATATGCAGATGACGCCACACTTATGGCAGAAAGCAAAAACGAACTAAAGAGCTGCTTGATGAAAGTGAAAGAGGAGAGTGAAAAACTTAGCTTAAAACTCAACATTCAAAAAACTAAGATCACAGCATCCAGTTCCATCACTTCATGGCAAATAGATAGGAAACAATGGAAACAGTGACAGACTTTATTTTCTTGGACTCCAAAATCACTGTAGATGGTGACTGCAGCCATGAAATTAAAAGATGCTTTCTCCTTGGAAGAAAATATATGACCAACCTAGACAGCATATTAAAAAGCAGAGACATTTCTTTGCCAACAAAGGTCTGTCTAGTCAAAGCTATGGTTTTTCCAACAGTCATGTATGGATGTGAGAGTTGGACTCGCACAGCTGAGCGCCAAAGAATTGATGTTTTTGAACTGTAGTGTTGGAGAAGACTCTCGAGAATCCATTGAACTGCAAGGAGATCCAACCAGTCCATCATAAAGGAAATCAGTCCTGAATATTCACTGGAAGGACTGATGTTGAAGCTGAAACTCCAATATTTTGACCACCTGATGTGAAGAACTGACTCATTTGAAAAGACCCTGATGCTGGGAAAGATTGAAGCCAGGAGGAGAAGGGGATGACAGAGGATGAGATGGTTGGATGGCATCACTGACTCAGTGGACATGAGTTTGAGTAAACTCTGGGAGTTGGTGATGGACAGGGAGGCCTGGCATGCTGCAGTCCACGGGGTTGCAAACAGCTGGACACGACTGAGTGATTGAACTGAACTGAACTGACTGAAAATACTTCAAAAAAAAAAAAAAGAAAGTAGGGAGAGTCAGTCAATTTGGTTTTAAGATTTTTATGCTATGGTAATCAAGACAACATGTTATCAGTCCAAGGATGAAGACAGATCAATAGAACAGAATAAAGAACCCAGAAACAGCTCCACACAAGTATAGCAAGTTGATTTTGACAAAGGCACACAAAATGTTCAATGAAAGAAGATAATTTTTCAATAAATAGTGCTAGAGAAATTATCATAGCAAAAAAAAAAAAAAGGAACTTAATGACAAAATTAGTTCTTAATGGATCCTAGAAATAAATGTAAAATGTGAAACTATCACACTCATAGTAGAAGATCTTTGGGACTTCGACTTTAGTGAGAAGTTTTCAGACATGAAGAATCAATAACTCAGGCTCTATCAAAATTAAAAGATTTTTCTCTGTGACTAATCATGTTAAGGAGGATGAAAGGACAAGCTATAGAATAGGGGGCGGGGGGGGGAGTGGAACTTGCAAGCCACAGAGCTGACAAATGATTTGTGTCCAGAATACTTATATAATTTTCAAAACTTGACATTAAAAAAGCACACAATCCAATTAGAAAATGAGCAAAAAAAAAAAAAAAACATGTAGAGACAATTGACTGAAGAACATATATAGAGGGCAAATAAGCACAAGAAAAGATGTTTAGCATCACTGCACACTAGGGAAGTGCAACTTAAGACCACGTCATGATGAGATCTAATTCCTCTTCTGTGTCCTGCTACTGAAACAGATGAAATAATTTTTTAAATAATAATAATAACAATACCAAATGCTGGTAAAGATGTGAGGATTCTGCATCTCTCATAACTGCTGTGAGCATGTAAAAAGATTCAGCTACTCTGGAAAAGAATTTGGCAGTTTTTTTTAAGATAACTGTGGCTAACTTACACAGTAATCATTTGGGGGCATTTATCCCAGACGAAAAATCACACACTCCCAGTGAAACAAAGACACTCCCGTTGGGTATGGCAGAAACGACCTCCCAGAATCCAGGGCAAATGCCAGGCATCTCTTTAGCCAAAGAAGGAGAAACTCTATGCAGTCAGCAAAAACAAAATCTAGAGCTGACTGTGGCTCAGATCATCGGCTCCCTATTGCAAAATTCAGGCTTAAATTGAAGAAGCTAAGGAAAATCACTAAGCCACTTCACCTAAATCAAATCCCTTATGATTATACAGGAGACGTGATGAATCAGTTCAAGGAATAGGTCTGGTAGAGAGAGTGTCTGAAGAATTACAGACAGAGGCTCATAACATATAGGAGGCAATGACCAAAACCATTCCAAAGGCAGGGGGTGGAGGGGAGGGTGGTGTGTGTGGCAGGAATGAAAGAAGGCAAAGTGGTTGTCTGAGGAGGGTTACAAATAGCTGAGGGAAGGAGAGAAGTGAAAGGCAAAGGAGAAAGGGAAAGATATACCCAACTGAATGCAGAGTTCCAGAGAATAGCAAGGAGAGATAAGATGGCCTTCTTCAACAAACACTGCAAAGAAATAGAGGAAATAATAGAATAGGAAAGATTAGCGATCTCTTCAAGAAAATTAGAGATACCAAGGGAACATTTCATACAAAGATGAGCTCAATAAAGGACAGAAATGGTATGGACCTAGCAGAAGCAGAAGATATTAAGAAGAGGTGGCAAGAATACACAGAAGAACTGTACAAAAAAGATCTTCACGACCCAGATAATCACGATGATATGATCACTTATCTAGAGCCAGACATCCGGGAATGTGAAGTCAAGTGGGCCTTAGAAAGCATCACTACGAACAAAGCTAGTGGAGGTAATAGAATTCCAGTTGAGCTCTTTCAAATCCTGAAAGATGATGCTGTGAAAGTGCTGCACTCAATATGCCAGCAAATTTGGAAAACTCAGCAGTGGCCACAGGACTGGAAAAGGTCAGTTTTCATTCCAATCCCAAAGAAAGGCAATGCCAAAGAATGCTCAAACTACTGCATAATTGCACTCATCTCACATGCTAGCAAAGTAATGTTCAAAATTTTCCAAGCCAGGCTTCAGCAATATGTGAACCGTGAACTTCCTGATGTTCAAGCTGGTTTTAGAAAAGGCAGAGGAACCAGAGAT
>NW_011494660.1:1352971-1353319 GCF_000754665.1 Bison bison bison | reverse complement strand
ATCATGGAAAAAACAAGAGAGTTCCAGAAAAACATCTATTTCTGTTTTATTGACTATGCCAAAACCTTTGACTGTGTGGATCACAATAAACTGTGGAAAATTCTGAGAGAGATAGGAATACCAGACCACCTGACCTGTCTCTTGAGAAATCTGTATGCAGGTCAGGAAGAAACAGTTAGAACTGGGCATGGAACAACAGACTGGTTCCAAATAGGAAAAGGAGTACATCAAAACTGTATATTATCACCCTGCTTGTTTAACTTATATGCAGAGTACATCATGAGAAACGCTGGACTGGAAGAAACACAAGCTGGAATCAAGATTGCCAGGAGAAATATCAATAACCTC
>NW_011494660.1:1348762-1352499 GCF_000754665.1 Bison bison bison | reverse complement strand
GGGAAACAGTGGAAACAGTGTCAGACTTGACTTTATGGGCTCCAAAATCACTGCAGATGGTGACTGCAGCCATGAAGTTAAAAGACGCTTACTCCTTGGAAGGAAAGTTATGTCCAACCTAGATAGCATATTGAAAAGCAGAGACATTACTTTGCCAACAAAGGTCCATCTAGTCAAGGCTATGGTTTTTCCTGTGGTCATGTATGGATGTGAGAGTTGGACTGTGAAGAAGGCTGAGCGCCGAAGAATTGATGCTTTTGAACTGTGGTGTTGGAGAAGAAGACTCTTGAGAGTGCCTTGGACTGCAAGGAGATCCAACCAGTCCATTCTGAAGGAGATCAGCCCTGGGATTTCTTTGGAGGGAATGATGCTGAAGCTGAAACTCCAGTACTTTGGCCACCTCATGGGAAGAGTTGACTCTTTGGAAAAGACTCTGATGCTGGGAGGGATTGGGGGCAGGAGGAGAAGGGGACGACAGAGGTTGAGATGGCTGGATGGCATCACTGACTCGATGGACGTGAGCCTGGGTGAACTCCGGGAGTTGGTGATGGACAGGGAGGCCTGGCGTGCTGCGATTCATGGGGTCGCGAAGAGTCGAACACGACTGAGCAACTGAACTGAACTGATTCATTTATTTAGTTGTATCAATCTCACTCCCCCAGAATATGAGCCCCATGAAGTCAGCATGTGTACTATTTTATTCACAAGGATCTTCATAAGCAAGGGTCTTAGTGTCTGCCATGAAGAGCTTTCTTAATAATTTGCTCCACAAATGGAAGAAGATAGAGAAAGAAGAGACAGGATAGAGGACTTAATAGAAGGTTGAGGGGGAGAAAGAGAAGAGGAGGAGGAAGAACCACTGCACCACTGTCATCCAGCAGCCAGGTTGTGAAAATGTGGTGAAGTGAAGTGAAGTGAAAGTTGCTCAGTCATGTTTTGCAACTCCATGGTCTATACAGTCCATGGAATTCTCTAGGCCAAAATACTGGAGCGGGTAGCCTTTCCCTTCCCCAGTGGCTCTTCCCAATCCAGAGATCAAACCCAGGTCTCCAGCATTCATACGTGAGTGATGGCAAAAAAGCAAACAAACAAAAAACCACACATAGGATAATGCAGGGTGCTAAACCTCTGAGAATGGCTCTCAATTTCACCTGAACACCAGAATCACTAGGAGTTTCTGTATAAACACCAGTGCGGGGCCACACCCCAATCAGCTGTGTTTACAGCTCTCAGGGGTGGGAAATGAATCTATTCTGCCAAGCTTCCCAGGGATCTTTTTGGGCAATCAAATTCAAAACATGGACCCAGGAAGGGAGGGGACATGCAGAGAGAGAAAAGGGCAGGAGGACAAGCTGCCCTTGCAGGGCTGCCCCAGGGAATGGGAGACATATTCCTGCCTCTCTGCCTTTGAGCCTCTCTTCCCTTCTTCACAGGATAGAGACCTCTACTGTCCAGACACTTTTCCATTAGGGAGGAAAGGAGCTTGTCCAGGGACTGGTGAAATTATGTCCTTTGCCCCCTATCAGCACCACAGGACCATCATCTGGGTCATGGTTAATGTCATCTTGACTGGGCTATTGTTCAGTCACTCAATCATGTCTGATTCTTTTTGATCCCATGGACTGCAGTACACCAGGCTTCCCTGTCCTTCACTGTCTCCCAGAGCTTGCTCAAACTCATGTCCATTGAGTTGGTGATGTCATCCAACTATTTAATCCTCCATCATCCCCTTCTGCTCCTGCCATCACTCCTTCCCAGCATCAGGGTCTTTTCCAGAGTCAGCACTTGCCCTCAGGTGGCCAAAGTATTGGAGCTTCAGCTTCAGAATCAGCATCAGTTCTTTCAATGGATATTCAGGATTGATTTCCTTTAGGATTGACTGGTTTGATCTCTGTACAGTCCAAGGGAGTCTCAAGAATCTTCTCCAGCACCACAGTTTGAAAGCATCAATTCTTCAGTGCTCAGTCTTCTTTATGGACCAATTCTCACATCCGTATGTGACCACTGGAAAAACCATAGCTTTGACTATATGGACCTTGTAGGCAAAGTAACGTCTCTGCTTTTTAATATGCTAAGTTTTTCATAGCTTTTCTTACAAAGAGCAAGCATCTTTTAATTTCATGGCTGCAGTCACCATCTGCAGTGATTTTGAAGCTAAAAGAATAAAGTCTGTCATGGTTTCCATTGTTTTCCTCTATTTTCCATGAAGTGATGGGACCAGAGGCCATGATCCTCATTTCGTGAATGTTGAGTTTTAAGCCAGCTTTTTCACTCTCTTCTTTGACCTTCATCAAGGGGCTCTTTTGTTCTTCACTTTCTGCCATAAAGATGGTGTCATCTGCACATTTGAGGTTATTGATATTTCTCCCAGCAATCTTGATTCCAGATTGTTTCATGTGTGATTCAAACTGTTTCTTCTTGACCTGCATAGAGGTTTCTCAGGAAGCAGGTAATGTGGTCTGTTGTTCCCATCTCTTTAAAAATTTTTTACAGTTTGTTGTGATCCACACAAAAGCTTTAGTGTAGTCAATGAAACAGAAGCAGATGTCTTTCTGGAGTTCTCTTGCTTTTTTCATGATTAACAAATGTTGGCAATTTATTGATCTCTGGTTCCTCTGCCTTTTCTAAATCCAGCTTGTATATCTGAAAGCTCTCATTTCACATGCTGTTGAAGCCTAGCTTGAAGGGTTTTGAACATGACCTTGCTAGCATGTGAAATGAGTGCAATTTTGTGGTAGTTTGAACACTCTTTGACACTACCCTTCTTTGGGATTGGAATGAAAACTGACCTTTTCCAGTCCTGTGGCCACTGCTGAGTTTTCCAAATTTGCTGGCATATTGAATGCAGCACTTTCACAGAAACATCTTCTAGGATTTGAAATAGATCAGCTGAAATTCCATCACCTCCATTGCTTTGTACTTAATGATGCTTCCTAAGGCTCACTTGTTTTGCACTCTAGGATGTCTGGCTATAGGTGAGTGATCACACCATCATGATTATCTGGGTCATTAAGATCTTTTTTTTTTTATCATTCTTCTGTGTGTTCTTGCCTCCTCTTCTTAATATCTTCTGCTTCTGTTAGGTCCATACCATTTCTGTCCTTTATCGAGCCCAACTTTGCATAAAATATTCCCTTGATATTTCTAATTTTCTTGAAGAGATCTTTCCCATTCTGTTGTTTTCCTCTATTTCTTTGCATTGATCATTGAGGAAGGCTTTCTTATCTGTCCTTGCTATTTTTTGGAACTCTGCATTCAGATGCTTATATCTTTCCTTTTCTCCTTTGCTTTTCGCTTCTCTTCTTTTCACAGCTATTTGTAAGGCCTCCCCAGACAGACATTTTGCTTTTTTGCATTTCTTTTCCAAGGGGATGGTCTTGATCCCTGTCTCCTGTACAATGTCACAAATCTCCGCCCATAGTTCATCAGGCACTCTATCTATCCGATCAAGTCCCTTAAGTCTATTTCTCACTTCCACTGTATAATCATAAGCGATTTAATTTAGGTCATAACTGAATGGTCTAGTGGTTTTCCCTACTTTCTTCAATTTCAGTCTGAATTTGGCAATAAGGAGTTCATGGTCTGAGCCACAGTCAGCTCCTGGTCTTGTTTTTGCTGAGTGTATAGAGCTTCTCCATCTTTGGCTGCAAAGAATATGATCAATCTGATTTTGGTGTTGACCATCTGGTGATGTCCATGTGTAGAGTCTTCTCTTGCGTTGTTGGAAGAGGGTGTTT
>NW_011494660.1:1348044-1348662 GCF_000754665.1 Bison bison bison | reverse complement strand
TTCATTCTGTATTCCAAGGCCAAATTTGCCTGTTACTCCAAGTGTTTCTTGACTTCCTACTTTTGCATTCCAGTCCCTTATAATGAAAAGGACATCTTTTTTAGGTGTTAGTTCTAAAAGGTCTTGTAGGTCTTCATAGAACCATTCAACTTCAGCTTCTTCAGCATTACTAGTTGGGGCATAGGCTTGGATTACAGTGATATTGAATGGTTTGCCTTGGAAACAAACAGAGATCATTCTGTCATTTTTGAGATTGCATCCACGTACTGCATTTCGGACTCTTTTGTTGACCATGATGGCTACTCCATTTCTTCTAAGGGATCCCTGCCCACAGTAGTAGATATAATGGTCATCTGAGTTAAATTCACCCATTCCAATCCATTTTAGTTCGTTGATTCCTAGAATGTCAACGTTCACTCTTGCCATCTCCTGTTTGACCACTTCCAATTTGCCTTGATTCATGGACCTAACATTCCAGGTTCCTATGCAGTATTGCTCTTTACAGCATCAGACCTTGCTTCTATCACCAGTCACATCCACAACTGGGTATTGTTTTTGCTTTGGCTCCATCCCTTCATTCTTGCTGGAGTTATTTCTCCACTGATCTCCAGTAGCATA
>NW_011494660.1:1321338-1347857 GCF_000754665.1 Bison bison bison | reverse complement strand
TCAGACCTCTCCACCGTGACCCGCCCATCTTGGATGGCCCCACAGAGCATGGCTTAGTTTTGTTGAGTTAGACAAGGCTGTGGTCCATGTGATCAGATTGGCTAGTTTTCTGTGATTATGGTTTCAGTGTGTCTGCCCTCTGATGCCCTCTAGCAACACCTACTGTCTTACTTGGGTTTCTCTTACCTTGGACATGGGATATCTCTTCACGGCTACTCCAGCAAAGCGCAGCCACTGCTCCTTACTTTGGATGAGGGGTATCTCCTCATGGCCACCCTCCTGACCTTGAATGTGGACTAGCTCCTCTTGTCCCTCCTGCACCCGCACATCCACCGCTCCTTGGACGTGGGGCTGCTCCTCTCAGCCGCCACCCCTGACCTCAGGCATGGGGTAGCTCCTCTAGGCTGCTCCTTTGCCATCGCAGCCTGGTACCCTCAGTCACTGCCCCTGACATTGGGTGAGGGGTAGCTCCTCTTGGCCACGCTTCTACGCAGTCCGTGGCAGCCGGCACGCTTCTGCACCATCCCTCGCAGCCGGCGCACTTCTGCCCACCAAATAGAAGGTGTTTGCATTCTTCATACCAGAGAATTACCTCTTGAGACAATATTAAAGGAGTGCAGGCCCTGCATACACCCTGATCCTTATCAGTAAGGATCTTGAACTTACTGTTGAACTATTACTATAAAATTCCTCACCAAATCCTTCCACATTGGCACACACAGCTTTTGAGGGACAAGAGCTCACTGTGCCTGGAAAAAACAATAAAATTATCCTTTTCTACTCTACACAAAACTGTCTCTGATATTCAATTCAGCACTGGTGCACAAAGGCTGTTTTCAGCATCACAGGTGCACCTGCTGGTATTCAGAGCAGAAGCACCCTCTCTCAGTCTGTTGGTACCTTCCCAGCTGCCCTCCCCTGAGAAAAGGAGAAGCAGGGGCTGTTTTTCTTGGCCTTGTCTGCCTCATTATAGTAGAAAATGAGGAATGAGCATGGCTTGGCCTGGGTGGGGCACAGAGGCTCAGGAAATGGCTGAAGAAAAAGAACAGTGTGGGCCCCAGTAGTTCAGGAGGGCTTTCCAAGGGAGGTGACCCATTCACTATGATTAGAAAGGGCAGAGAGAGTGACTCCCTGCCTGCACTGCATCCTTGAATTGAGCCTAACTCATGCCTAATCCCAAGGACGGGGGAGCCTGGTGGGCTTCCGTCTCTGAGGTCACACAGAGTCAGACACGACTGAAGCGACTTAGCAGCAGCAGCAGCAGCATGCCTAATACGAGCTACTCCTTGATCTCCCTCCCACGGGTGAGTGAAGAAAGAGGAGGAGCCTCCTCTGTTGGTGAGCAGAGCTCTTCCTTGCTGCCCACCTTCAGGGTACACCCTTGTCTATGATGGGGGTGGGGCACTGCCCACATTAGCTCTTACCTTGCTATTTCCATGGCACTGCCCTTGTGAAGTGTAGACAGGTTCCAGCTGGTGGAGGCTCTCCTTGTCAGAGATCAATGGCCCACCTGCCAACAGCCATGATCCACTTTCTGCCTGACATAAGTTTGTCAGGATGGTTTGATGTGTTTTCTAGAAAGTAAATGAAAAGTTTTCTTCTTTTCTTTTTTTTTAAACAAAAAAGCTTTACCTTGGCCCCTTCATGTACATGAGTGGCCTGAATTCCTGTGCAAAGAGAGAAGATGAGAAGTCTCAGGAATTTCCTGCTCATTGGAACAATGTGACAGTGCTGCAGGCTGCCCGCTTCAGGTGGGCTGAACATAGAGATGGATTTTGAGGGCAGATTCTGAAGCCCCTCTCTTAAAGCCCACCTAGAGCTCTACCTGGAAATGGAATATTTTCTGACATATTACTAAACAAGGATGTTGCAGCCATCAGGGATTCCAGCCCTCCAAATGTGAATTTCTGAGCCCAGGCAGAACAATGCCTGGTATCCAACAAGTTGCTTCCACTCCCTACAGTGAGCAAGGAATTAAGGATGTGAATAATCAAATCACAGCATGCTGGCCCCAGACAGCTGAGATACATATGAAAGGAATGATTTCAGTAACCCCAGACTCTTGCATTTTCCCATACATAGAAAAATGTTAAATTCCTCAGCTTGAAATATCTGGGTTTTCTTAGTTAACAATTTTTGATGTTCAGACTACCCACCCCTTGCTGCAAGTTTCTATATAACTCCTCCCTCTCCTTGAATCAATTTTCTCAGTCACTTGAGATGCTGTCTCCTGGGAGCTTGAAGTCCTAAAAATTCCCACCAAATAAAACATAGCTCTCAAGTTCTAGGTTGTGACTACTTTTTTAAGCCAACAGTTTTGGCAACCACCACGAAGGGACTCAGAGCAGATTCCTCTCCTCTGCCTGAACTCTGTGAGGATACAGGGCGTTGGTACCAGCAGAGGTCCCATGCTTGTTCTCAGTTTATATCCTCCAGGTCAGACACTTCCTTCTAAAACAAAAACATTTTAGTTAGAGATAGTGATGTACTCAGCTGAAAATAACATCCCAACCTGTAGGGATGGTGCTTTCTCAACAGCCAGTAAGAGGTAGGCAAAAGTCCTGAGGTAGTCACCCTTCCTCAATTAAACATCAATAGCAACAACAATATAACCTTCTCTCTCTTTTGAAACATGTGAAGCCTAGAGGAGCAGCAGCCACCTTGTGATCATAAGGCAATGCTTGCGGTCACAAACCACATGCAGAGGACAAAAAGCAAAAGGAGAGAGAGAGCCTGCTTCCCAGGGCAAGGCTGAGCCAAGCACCTGTCATGGACTCCCTGTTGTTGGACCTTTTGCTGCTTGAGACAAGCAAACTCTTCCCTAGTCCTGCCACTCTCATCATTTCCCTGAAATGCAATCTGATATGGATCACTGACATGCTTCTCTGTCACACTGGTGAGACTTCAGGCTCTTTTTCTCCCTGGTGCTCTTTCCTTCTAGCAGCTTCACAGACCTTTCTCATTCTTCCTGTCACTCCTTATTTGCCCTTTAAATCATTGTTCCATCAAAAGTGTCTTGTTCTTTCCTGCCTCAGGGCCTTTGAATAAGCTGTTCCCTCTGTCTGGACTTCTACCCTTTCTCGTCTAGGTTAAACTCTGATTTGTTTTTAGGATTTGAGAGAAGCTTCAAGAGGCCCCCAGTTAGGTCAACACCCATCATATAATCCCATGATGAATGCAACTTTCCTTGGCAACATCGCCATGTTCACAGTTCAATGCTGCTTCCCAAGGGATCAGAAGTCCTTAGACAAAGGGACCAGGCTTTTGTGTCCCATGCTATGTCCCAGCATCAAGCACAGGTCCCAGCACATAGCAGATGCTCAATAAACTACTGTTGGGACTTCCCTGATAGTCCAAGTGTTAAGAATCTGCCTTCCAATGCAAGGGACATGGGTTCAATCCCTGGTAGGGGAGCCAAAATCCCACATGCCTTGGAGCAACTAAGCCCTCACACTAAACCAGAGAGACCGCATATCGCAACTACTGAGCCCACACACTCTAAAGCCCATGCTCCACAGGAGAAGCCTGTGCACCACAACTAGAGAAACCCTCACCTGCCATATTTAGAAGAAGCCTGAACATCACAACAAATAGCCTCCAGACTGCAACAAAGACTCAGAAGAGCCAAAAAAAAAAAAAAATTTAATGGCATTTGAAAAAATTAATTTAAAAATAAATTACTGTTGAATGAATCAACAACCATGCCATCACACACTGTGATGAAAACATGTCACACTGTGAAAGCCCCTATCACGCTCACCTGCAGGGGAGGCTCAGCCTGGAGGGAAGGTGGGCTCTGAGAGGCAACAGGGTTGAAGGCAGAAAAAGACTGTTAGGTCAAGAGAAAGACACAGAACACCCAAAGGCCATGCAAGGAGGGTGGTTTGGTTGACAACAGCAAATGAGTGGAAGATGGTATGGATCAGGCAGTAAGACCAGGCTACACAGGCCTTGGGGACCTGGCCAGCCAGCTACTGGTTCTGGAGATAGTGGAGAGCAACTTGTAGTGTGTTATGCTGATTCAGTGACCTCAGCATGTCTGTGTTTTCAAAGCTTCCCTCTGCCCTCAGGGTGGGAATGTTAAAGAATTGAAAGGGGACATGCAGACCCCCAGGCTGTCCCCTACAGTAACCCAAGTGTAAGCATGGGAGACACCTCCGCTCTGTTCCAAGAGTTTTGCATGTATCAGGTCATCTCACCACCAACATCTTGGGGTGGAGGAAATGGAGGCATGGGCAGTTTAGAACCCATTCAGGTCATATGGCTGGACAGTGGGTGAGCCTGGATTAAACTGCCTCAGGGTGGCTGCGAACACAGGGTCCTGGTCTCTATGGCAGGGGCAAGGGCACAATAGAGAATATTACAGAGGAAATGAATTAGATGGGACTGTGAGAGAGGAGCATCTTAAAAGAAAATCTGAACCAAATAAGGAACAATGGTAAGATTTACTAAAACTGGATATCACCACATGTTTTCCATGCCTGAAACTGTGTGTGTGTGTGTGTGTGTGTGTGTGTGAAGGTGTGTACAGACACACAGCATTGTTGCTCCTTGGAGGTCATCAGGGGATCTTGGAAACAATTGTTTCCATGTCTTGCTGGGACCAGACAGCAGATGAGAGCAGGTTGAGGAATGTGTGGAACTGAGAATACAGAGACAGAAAGTCTAGACTACTCTTTGGAGAAATTTAACTCTAAAAGGGAGGAGAGAAAAAAGTCAGTAGCTAGTGATATGTATAGAATGGAGATTTAATTTTAAGAAATTAGACACTGCAGACAGACTTGAGTCTCCTGTGAACCTCTCCTCAACCTCCTCCTCATCCTCAAAGGTATTGCTGTCTGGAACTTGCTGTTTGTCACTGTCATGCATACAGGTATAGGGGAAGTAACGTCCACAGCAAGTTCAAGAATCTCAAAACTGAAGTCTGATGACAGAAAATCAATGGATGAAATGAGGAAAACAATCCTTCAGTTGCTATTTTACTTTTTTCTTGTCATTCTGGGAAAATGGTCTCAGGAGTAAAGGAGTAGAAAGCCAGACAGAAACAGGAGGCAGATGTGGGGCAGCTGTGACTAGTCTCTTCTTTAATGGGTAGCTCGTGAAGATGGCCTGGGGAGGTCCCTCAAGTGTGCTTCTAGGCTCTATCCTTTACTTTGTCTTCACAGCCACTGAGTCTTCGATGACTTGTGTGAAGTCATGTGAAAATTGCTTTCAGGTAGTGTGCAGAGTAGGACGTAGGACAAGGGCTGAGGCTTGAGTCTGAGTAGGAAAGCACAAAGGGAAGAGGAGTTATAAGACTAGAACGTGGGCCTTGGAGGACAGATGAACTTCAGAGCACTACAAGTCAGCTGGACTGGTCCAGGGCTCCATGAAGACAACTGGGGGAAGTCTTCATGGCAAGTCCCCTTTGACAAAGCCCCTGCATCCCTGTGGAAGTGGACAATCCAAGGAGAAAACCAGAAAAGGATAATCTAGGAGTTGTTGAGGAGATAATAGTAATGAGAAGAGGGTGAATTGTCAGGAGTGTGAACTAAAGAGCTGTCCAGGTGTGAGCATGGCATGCCAGCCAAGAGCTGGGTTCAGGGCAGGCTTCCACAGACACTGACGTTTTGACGTTTTGAAGACGGTGGTGCAGGAGTGATTGGAAAAACCCAAGCTAGATCTCCAGGTCCTCTAGATCTGATATTTGCTAACACCCACAGATGTACAGAAGCTACAGGGAGGAAAGTGTATGATAGAAGACAACTCAAGTTGCAAAATGGTGTGCTGGAGAAATAGACTAGATCCAGTTAGCACAGCGGTTCATAAGGATAAGCATCAGGGGTCCTTGGGGCTAAAATCCATCATCTGAGTAGAAGATGGGGAAGATACTGCTTAACAATAGCATGTTTGACAAGTTGGGCTTTTATTCATGTAGTCAGCAAACATACTGATTCTGCAAAGGCTAATCCAAACCTGGGCTACACTCTCCAAGGTTAGTACCTGGCACAATTAGGTCTTTGTAGACTCGGCACAGATTAGCCCACATCTGGGGAATGAGTCTCAATTCATGGAGTCCCACTTGTAGAAGAATTTGAGCAGACACCTGGTGGCAAGGACAACTTGTCAGGTTAAAAAAAAAGTGAAAATACTGGGGAGATTTCACCTGAGACAAGAAGACTCAGAAAGGATTTAAGACCTGTGTGTGTGTGTGTGCTCAGTTGTATCAGACTCTTTGACCCCATGCACTGTAGCCCACCAGGCTTCTCTGTCCGTGGAATTTTCCAGGCAAGAATACTAGAGTGGGTTGCCATTTCCTACTCCAAGGGATCTTCCCTACCCAGGGATGGAAACTACGTCTCTTGTGTCTCCTGCATTGGCAGGCTAATTTTTTACCACCACTCCACTTGGGAAGCCCAATCTTCACATAAATGAAGGCAATAATGATTCAGACTAACCAGTCCTAATCCGAGAACTAGCATTAGGACCAAAGGGCTGGAGTCAGAGGACAGACCCTTCAGGTCTAAAAAAGAAATCCCTAGGACCACTTAAAGCTGCTTGAAAGGGAAAAACTGTCTCAGTGTACATTGTATTCCCTAGCAAAGGACAATCTGGCAGCAGATGAGGCAGAGGGGAAAAGATGGAGCTAAACCAGAGGAATGACAAATTAACCTCCAACTCCAAAGGCAGATTTCATTTCTGAAAAATTCTCTCCAAATATTTAAAGATGATATTCATTCCCTGATGACAACAGACAAATGATGCAACATCAGTTTATACTGATGAATTAACACAAATGTCATTTAAGAGAATTTTCATTTATCCATTTAAATAGGTGTCAGAAAACAGAGGAGAAATAAAATACGCTGTTTCATGTCAGGTGCTGTGGCTATATGTATTTTTTTATCTTTACCTTTATTTTTTTATTTATTTTAATTGGAGGCTAATTACTTTACAATATTGTTGTGATTTTGCCATACATCAACATGAATCCACCACGGGTATACATGTGTTCCCAATCCTGAACGCCCCCTCCCTCCTCCCTCCCCATACCATCCCTCTGGATCATCCAAGTGCACCAGCCCCAAGCATCCTGTACCCTGCATCAAACCTGGACTGGCGATTTGTTTCATATATGATATTATACATGTTTCAGTGCCATTCTCCCAAATCATCCCACCCTCTCCCTCTCCCACAGAGTCCAAAAGACTGTTCTATACATCTGTGTCTCTTTTGCTGTCTCGTATACAGGGTTATCATTACCATCGTTCTAAATTCCATATATATGTGTTAGTATACTGTATTGCTGTTTTTCTTTCTGGCTTACTTCACTCTGTATAATAGGCTCCAGTTTCATCCACCTCATTAGAACTGATTCAAATGTGTTCTTTTTAATGGCTGAGTAGTACTCCATTGTGTATATGTACCACAGCTTTCTTATCCATTCGTTCTGCTCTTGGACATCTAGGTTGCTTCCATGTCCTGGCTATTATAAACAGTGCTGCGATGAACATTGGGGTACACGTGTCTCTTTCAATTCTGGTTTCCTCAGTGTGTATGCCCAGCAGTGGGATTGCTGGGTCATATGACAGTTCTATTTCCAGTTTTTTATGGAATTTCCACACTGTTCTCCATAGTGGCTGTACTAGTTTGCATTCCCACCAACAGTGTAAGAAGGTTCCCTTTTCTCCACATCCTCTCCAGCATTTATTGCTTGTAGACTTTTGGATTACAGCCATTCTGACTGGTGTGAAATGGTACCTCATTGTGGTTTTGATTTGCATTTCTCTGATAATGAGTGATGTTGAGCATCTTTTCATGTGTTTGTTAGCCATCTGTATGTCTTCTTTGGAGAAATGTCTGTTTAGTTCTTTGGCCCATGTTTTGATTGGGTCATTTATTTTTCTGGAATCGAGCTGCAGGTGTTGCTTGTATATTTTTGAGATTAGTTCTTTGTCAGTTGCTTCATTTGCTATTATTTTCTCCCATTCTGAAGGCTGTCATTTCACCTTGCTTATACTTTCTTTTGTTGTGCAGAAGCTTTTGATTTTAATTAGATCCCATTTGTTTATTTTTGCTTTTATTTCCAATTTTCTGAGAGGTGGGTCATAGAGGATCCTGCTGTGATGTATGTCAGAGAGTGTTTTGCCTATGTTCTCCCCTAAGAGTTTTATAGTTTCTGGTCTTACATTTAAATCTTCAATCCATTTTGAGTTTATTTTTGTGTATGGTGTTAGAAAGTGTTCTAGTTTCATTCTTTTACAAGTGGTTGACCAGTTTTCCCAGCACCACTTGTTAAAGAGATTGTCTTTTCTCCATTGTGTATTCTTGCTTCCTTTGTCAAAGATAAGGTGTCCATAGGTGCATGGGCTTATCCCTGGGCTTTCTATGTTGTTCCATTGGTCTATATTTCTGTCTTTGTGCCAGTACCATACTGTCTTGATAACTGTGGCTTTGTAGTAGAGCCTGAAGTCAGGCAGGTTGATTCCTCCAGTTCCATTCTTCTTTCTCAAGATTGCTTTGGCTGTTCAAGGTTTTTTGTATTTCCATACAAATTGTGAAATTATTTGTTCTAGCTCTGTGAAAAATACCGTTGATAGCTTGATAGGGATTGCATTGAATCTATAGATTGCTTTGGGTAGTATACTCATTTTCACTATATTGATTCTTCTGATCCATGAACATGGTATGTTTCTCCATCTATTAGTGTCCTCTTTGATTTCTTTCACCAGTCTTTTATAGTTTTCTATATATAGGTCTTTAGTTTCTTTAGGTAGATATATTCCTAAATATTTTATTCTTTTCGTTGCAATGGTGAATGGGATTGTTTCCTTAATTTCTCTTTCTACCAAAAATTTAGAGAAGAGCTAACACCTATCCCACTCAAACTCTTCCAGAAAATTTCAGAGGAAGGTAAACTTCCAAACTCATTCTATGAGGCCACCATCACACTAATACCAAAACCTGACAAAGATGCCATGAAAAAAGAAAACTACAGACCAATATCACTGATGAACATAGATGCAAAAATACTTAACAAAATTCTAGCAATCAGAATCCAACAATATATTAAAAAAATCATGCACCATGACCAAGTGGGCTTTATCCCAGGGATGCAAGGAGTCTTCAGTATCTGCAAATCAATCAATGTAATACCCCACATTAACAAACTGAAAAATAAAAGCCATATGATTATCTCAATAGATGCAGAGAAAGCCTTTGACAAAATGCAACATCCATTTATGAGAAAAAAAAAAAATCTCCAGAAAGCAGGAATAGAAGGAACACACCTCAACATAATAAAAGCTATATATGACAAACCCACAGCAAACATTATCGTCAATGGTGAAAAAATGAAAGCATTTCCCCTAAAGTCAGGAACAAGACAAGGGTGCCCACTTTCACCACTACTATTCAACATAGTTTTGGAAGTTTTTGCCACAGCAATCAGAGCAGAAAAAGAAATAAAAGGAATCCAAATTGGAAAAGAAGAAGTAAAACTCTCACTGTTTGCAGATGACATGATCCTCTACATAGAAAACCCTAAAGACTCCACCAGAAAATTACTAGAGCTAATCAATGAATATAGTAAAGTTGCAGGATATAAAATCAACACACAGAAATCCCTTGCATTCCTATATACTAATAATGAGAAAATATTTTTATCTTTAAATTAATCCTAAACATGTGTCCCCCATCCCTGTTTCATGATCTGTTTCACATATGGTAATATACATGTTTCAATGCTATTCTCTCAAATCATCCCACCCTCACCTTCTCCCACAGAGTCCAGAAGTCTGTTCTTTATATCTTTGTCTCTTTTGCTGTCTCTCATATAGACACATGTACACCCGTGGCTGATTCATGGCAATGTATGGCAAAAACCACCACAATATTGTAAAATAACTAGTCTCCAAATAAAATAAATAAATTAACCTTAAAAATTAATCCTAAACAACCCTATTAAATAAATATTTCTATGTGCCTTTAATAGATCAGAGAACTGTGGCTCATAGAGGTTACACACTTTGAAATGAGATTGGATAGACCATAATTGAGAAATCAAAAACTTAAAATGAACTTCATGGGAATTCAAGCTTCTGATTAGGATATGAAGAAACTGGAAAAAGCATTGCTCTCACTTTACAACCAAAAAATTCTGGACAATTTGCAAAAATCATGATTTTTCTTGAATAAGTAAGAGGTCTGAGATTGGAACAAAACAATTAACCCAAAATCTAAGGGAAAGCAAGCACCTCCAGTAAGAGATAGGGCACAAGCACTTATTTGCATCAGACAATGGACACAGTATAAAATGCTAAGATCTCATCTAAAAATTTTAATGAATATCTAAAGGTTTGTGCATGTACTCAATCGTGTCTGACTCATTGTGGCCCCATGACTGTAGCCCGTCAGGCTCCTCTGCCTGTGGAATTTTCCAGGCAAGTAAATACCAAAGTAAGGTGCCATTTCCTTCTCCAGGGGATCTTCCTGACCCAGGAATTGAACCTGTAACTCTTGTAAAGACTGTGCATTCCCAATACAGGGGGGCCCGGGTTCAATCCCTGGTCAGGGAACTAGATCCCACGTGCCAGGACTAAGAGTTCACACACTGCCACTAAAAGATTCCACGTGCCACAGCTAAGACCTGGTGCAGCCAAATCAATAGATACACGTTGTTTAAAACCTTGATGGAAACTAGAGGGTAGGGAAAACACTACATACAGAGGAACAAATAAAAGAATTACAGAAAACGTTTCACCAGAAACTATATGAGCCAGAAGGCAATAGAGTGACATATTTAAAGGGCTGAAAGAAAAAAAATTGATTATAAATCCAATAAAATATCTTTTTAAAACAAAGGAGAAATAAAAACATTCATCAAACAAAACAAAAAATATATTGCCAGTACAACTACTCTAGAAGAAAATTCCTCAGATAGAAAAAATGTGATACAACAACCTAGATCTACACAAAGAAATCAAAGTGCTGGGATTATCATTATATGTTACATACATTGTACTGCTCTAAAAACTAGTTTATATATGACCCAAAGTCAGTACAATTTCTCTGTAAAGGATCAAATAGTAAATGTGTTGTACTTTATGAATCACACATGGTCCCTGTCATGCATTCTTTATTTTTTGCTCTTGTTTTTGTTTATTAGGTTTTGTTATTTTTTTCTAGAGCACTTTAATGCATACAAACCATTGTTAACTTGCAGACCGTACAAACAGAGCTTTCAGGGAAGATGAAATAAACAAATGCCTCTCTATTCTCCAAATATTTCTCTGCTAAGTACACTAAAACCCCTGGATGCTATGTATAAAATAAATAGCAGAAGACTCTGAAAAGTGAGGAGAAGAAAAAAGATGAGCTGAGTGTGTCCTGTCAGGTAGATTTGGTTTCAGTAGAATATGTCCACCAGAAAATTGCTAAAGTCAATTCTTAAAAGAGTTTAGGTCCCTCCAAAAAACACTGGGAGAGGCTACTACAGCCCCAGACACCAAAATGGGTATGAATGCTTTTTTGACAAAATAGTGGTCCTATAGTGCCAGTCCTAATTTTCAGCAAAAGGAGATCAGGAACAGGAAAGAAACAATGCCTCAATTTTGTAAAATGTAGTTTTTAACATGTGCATTGGTTTTATTTTTTATTGAAGTATAGTTGATGTACAATATTCTATAGATATACAATGCAGTGATTCACCATCTTTAAAGGTTATGATCCATTTGTAGCTATATTACTCCT
The DNA here is from genome assembly GCF_000754665.1 of Bison bison bison. Lineage (NCBI taxonomy): Eukaryota > Metazoa > Chordata > Mammalia > Artiodactyla > Bovidae > Bison > Bison bison. The sequence continues at coordinate 1,336,127 of NW_011494660.1, read as the reverse complement.
TGGAAGGAAAGTTATGACCAACCTAGATAGCATATTCAAAAGCAGAGACATTACTTTGCCAACAAAGGTCCGGCTAGTCAAGGCTATGGTTTCTCCAGTGGTCGTGTATGGATGTGAGAGTTGGACTGTGAAGAAGGCTGAGCGTCAAAGAATTGATGCTTTTGAACTGTGGTGTTGGAGAAGACTCTTGAGAGTCCCTTGGACTGCAAGGAGATCCAACCAGTCCATTCTGAAGGAGATCAGCCCTGGGATTTCTTTGGAAGGAATGATGCTAAAGCTGAAACTTCAGTACTTTGGCCACCTCATGTGAAGAGTTGACTCATTGGAAAAGACTCTGATGGTGGGAGGGATTGGGGGCAGGAGGAGAAGGGGGTGATAGAGGATGAGATGGCTGGATGGCATCACTGACTCGATGGATGTGAGTCTGGGTGAACTCCAGGAGTTGATGATGGACAGGGAGGCCTGGCGTGCTGTGATTCATGGGGTCGCAAAGAGTCAGACACGACTGAGTGACTGAACTGAACTGAACTGAACTGAAAGTGTTGGCTATATTCCCTATGTTGTACAATATATCCTTGCAGCTTATCTTACACTTGATAGTTTGCACCTCTCAGCCCTCTACCTCTACATTGCCCCTTCTCCCTTCTCTCTCTCCTCTTGTAACCACTAGTTTGTTCTCTATATCTGTGAGTCTGTTTCTTTTTGTTATATTCACTAGTTGTTATATTTTTTTGGATTTCACATATAGGTGATATCATAGCATATTTGTCTTTCTCCGACTTGTTTCACTAAACAGACTTGTGCATTCATTTTAAATTCTAGGATGGCTTTTACACTCTGTTGAGTTGCTCTGGAAATCAGAAAAGCAAATCCTCCCCTGAAAGGGAATATGCGGTCTGTCATGCCTGGAATGATGGTGCAGGAGCTCACTCCTCAGTGCCCATTCAGCCCATGGAGCCTCAGAAATACAGGCTAAGGTGGCTTCAAGGGTCTTGGGATCCAGGCTCACTCACTCCCCTGACCAGTGGGGAAGTATGAGCACATTGTTGTTCAGAGTGTGCATATGAGCATCTCCTCATAAACTCTCTTCTTCTCTCCTTGCTGGGTGTCACACTGACTACTCCAGCCCCAAGAGATGCCTTAAGTTGGGGATACACCAGGCCCTATAGGGGGCTCCCAGGTAGCTCCGCTGGTAAAGAATCTACCTGCAATGCAGGAGACCCCCGTTCAATTCCTGGGTAGGGAAGTTCCCCTGGAGAAGGGATAAGCTACCCACTCCAGTAATCTTGGGCTTCCCTTTTGGCTCAAACTATTAAAGAATCCACCCTCAATGAGGGGGATTGGGTTCGATCCCTGGGTTGGGAAGATTCCCTGGAGAAGGGAATGGCAAGCCACTCCAGCATTCTTGCCTGGAGAAGCTCCATGGCCAGAGGAGCCTGGCAGGCTGCAGTCCATGGGGTCACAAAGAGTCGGACATGACTGAGCAACTAAGCATAGCACAGCATAGGCCCTGGAGGAGGCAGAGAGGAAGAAGTAAGCTGGCGCCCCATTCTCACAAAGCCAGCCTCTGAGATGGAGACAGGGGCTCCAAACATGACAGAGAAAACCACATACAGTTATCTTCCTGCAGTAGAATCGGTGCTGGAGCTGACCCTGGACAACAGGGGCTCCAGGAAACCAGGCCGGTGGAGCCCACAGTGACAGCTGCACAGGTGTGGTAGGTTTAGCTTGGGGACGGTCAATCAGTGTTTTGTGGGCAGACTGAATTCCAGCACCATCACTCAATAGCTGGTGATGCTAACTACAAATTTCTTCCTATTGCCTCAGTGTCCTCATCTGTAAATCAGGTATCACCGTGGGAAACTCAACATGGCATTAACCACATCAGAACCATACAATGAGTACAAAAGCACACAGAGTGAGTCAGAAAGCCCAGCCCCTCACCAGGCCTGACATACCCCTGTCAGCCTCATTCCTTAATGGCCTATGGGAGTCACAGGTATTTAATTCCAAGAATTGGGATCCCCTGAGAAGAGGGCTCCTACATTTGATGAATCAGCCCACAGCTCCCTGAGGGCACTGTTCAAATCAGACCTTAGATGGGATGTCTGGCCTCCACAGAGACCAACGAGGGTCAGAGAGGACTCCTGTGGGTCAAGCAGTCAGGCTCAGATTGGCCCAGCTCCAAGACTGGCAGAACAGCCAAGGCCTGCAGGCTTGGTGGCCTTGAGAGGAGAGGCAGGAGAAGAGGGGTCCACCCACTCCTTCCAACTCTCCTGCAAACAGTTACTGAGAGCAGGATGCAGTGCCACTGAAAATTTCATTTTCCATGCAGCCCATGGCTTTGGGGGATGGGGGGATTTACCTTGATTTCCACTGTTATTCTGCTACTTGCTGTGCATGTGATTACTTTTCTCCATCTCTGCAAGGCTCAGCTTCTTCTTCTGTAAAATGAGGTCGTCATCCTCACCTCTTCTGAGGTACTGACTGGGTTAAATGATGTGAGTTCAGAGTAAAGGGATCCAGTGCAGGCCTGGGACAGAGCAGAGCTGGGTGTTTCTTGTTGTTAAATGAGCATAGAGAGAAAGAGCACACACTCCATCCCCACCACTTCTGACCTCCTTGTCCTCCCCTTCCATCCAGCTGGCCCCCAGAGCCCCAGCCTAGACCCTCTTCCATGTGACCTCCAGATCTGACCATGGCACTCCTCTGCTCAAAATCCCTCAGTGGCTCCTAAGTACCATGAGATAGGACCTGGGCGCCTAACTGAATAATCAGCCTTTCTGGGGGTGGGGCCTGCCACACTCACCAGCTTATCCCACCCAACTCTGGCTGACCCCCTGCAACCCAGATCTTGAGCACTGTGTGCGCCCCCACAAAGACCCTCCCTGCCAGTACACCTGGAGACAGACACATCCCAGACTCAGCTCACGGGTGTCTTATCTTCTGAGGCTACCTGGGGTCTGCTAGATCCTTCCCACTTAGTGCCCCCACTGCAGCCAAGGAAATAACCTGCCTCCATCACAACATTTAGAGCATCTTGTCAGAAGTGCACCTTTTCAAGTCTGTGTCACACTCAGGTAATGAATAATTTGTTATCAAGCTTTATGTCTTCTTTATGTAATCTCAGCCAGCAGAGCTCTGTGCTTTTGTGTTGCAGGAGTGTTCAGGGATGTTTGTGGAAGGGAGGAATGAATGGAGAGAGAGAGGGAAGGAGGAAGGAAGGAGAAAGTTAGCTAGTTAGTCTGATTGCTGAAATGTAACCAAAGAAGGCCATTTGACCCACGGGAGTAGAATCAAACTTGACTTTGTGAGCCTGAGCTTGAGCAAATGAATCACAGCCTGAGAAGCAAGTTCTTGCTTGGCCTTGATGCCAAGAAATGAAAGGGCTCAGATCCATCTTGCGCCTCTCTTTTGTTATCCAAATTATACCATGAAAGCAGAAGCAACATAAGGAGGCCCTGTGCATTCTTGGAGGGGGAGGGCAGAGTAAGAAACAAAGACCCCAACATTCCAAGAAGGAGGCTTCCTCATTTTCTAGGCAGCCCCAGCTTCCTTTCAAAGCAAGAAAGGAGCACAAATCTACCACCATGGCAACCACTCCTAAGCCATCCTGGGGGGTGACAGCTTACTGTAAGTGCTCCAGAAACCAGGCTCCCCCAATGTCCAGGCTACACAAAAACAGGGGCCCTTTAAGAGGAGTGACAGACCAGACCTTTCAATCCCCAGTCCATACGTAATGATGGATGGGAGCCCCTGTTCTCACCCACCACCTGCTCCACTGTGGAATATAATTTCCCTGCCCTGAACTCCAATTTGAAAGTAGCCTGGAACTATAAACCCAAAGAGCTGCTAATAAAGGCTTACACATAAATAGACAAAAGCAGACATCACCTCTTACCTAGCTCACACTGACCACTGAACTGTGACTGGCAGAAGGAGGCAGCAGATGCAGGCTTCTCTGGGTCCTCCCCAGGAGCCGATGTTCACCCAGCAGTTACTGGGGCCCATGGGGGCCAGGTCTAGTATAGACATGGGGCAAATGACCTTGGTCAAAGTTTCCTTGGCATTGTAGCAAGTGAAAGTGTGAAAGTGTTAGTTACTCAGTCGTGTCTGGCTCTTTTCGACCCCAAGGACTGTAGTCCATCAGGCTCCTCTGTTCAGGGAATTCTCCGGGCAAGAATACTAGAGTGGGTAGTCTTTCCCTTCTCCAGGGGATCCTTCCAATGCTGGGATCGAACCCAGGTCCCCTGCATTGCAGGCAGATAGGAACCCTATGTATATTCTCATTTACTCATTGTCATGGCCCTACTGAGAATGTATCATAAATGAGTTGTGTACATTGCACAACTGCTGCCACAGAAATAGCTATGGGTCCACCAGAATCCATTCTTCCCTTCCTTTTTAATAATATAACTGTAGCCTACCACATAGTTATAGCCAGGCAGCAACATAACACACCAGGGGTCTCCTATACTCAGGCAGGGCCCAAAGAGAGTAGAAGAGGTGAGGCCACTTGTGAGCCAAAACCCTTGTAACAAAGGGCTTGCCTCCTACACAATCTCTTTCCTCTTCCTACAAACCTCAGCCTAGGAGAACTCAGGACCCAGCCTGGATCATACAGATGAGGAACCTGGGCAGGCATGTGACAGGCGGATGGACTCTGTCTCAGTTGAGCCTGTGCCTCTGGGGTCTAGCTGGTGCAGCAGCAGGCATTACAAGAGCAGCAAGGTCCAAACCACATGTAATTTCATCTAGCTTCAAAGCACACAGTTTATGCTGGTTATATCACCCAGCATCCAGTCCGATGAACAGAAGGAGAATTTAGTGTGAAGCATCAGTTACAACAGTATAGGAAGCCTGGAGAATGAGGAAGGAGAAGTTGAGGTCCCTCAGAGGCTATTAACCATGGGAAGTTGCCAGAACTGGAGAAATGAGACAAGACAGTACAGCTTGAAGATGAAATGCCTCCCAGGAGCACATGCTGACTCCACTGCCGCTGTCAGAGCCCTGGTCCCCACCACTTAGCAGCAAAGGAGAGGTCCTCACTCCCTAGGATAGCGCAGGAGCCAGAGCCCGTGAGCTAGCCTGCCGCAGCTGAAACCAGTCCACCTTCCAAAATCCAGGAGCCTATTACAGCTGCCAGAGGCAGCAGTAGACCGAAGAAGAAAAATGATGGTTTCTCTCTGCCTCTGCCTTCCTCTCTCTTGCCAGGGCCTCCCATAGACTGGACTGAACGGATGGCAGCTAGCAAGTCATTCTGGGCAATGTAGTTTCCAGGCTTCCAGCCCCACTGTGACACAGAGGAGCATGTAGAAGGATGTGGCTGGGGCTAGGAGCCAAGGACAAAGATCCAGCACGTGGGTCTAAGAAAGGTCTAGTACCAGGTGGGCAAAAGTCCCAGGTTCCAGATCTCAGGCCCCTTCTGACTGATGGACAGTGGCTTTCCATGAGGCTGCAATGACAATGCCTTTCACTGACGGCGAGAAGGTCTCTGTCCAGGCCTGGGCTCAGTAGGAAACAGGCTGTTAAGCTGTTAACAGCACCTGGAAGGTGACCCGGAGAGTGGTAGAGTGTGCATTTTCTATTTGTCACCTTCACTGCAGCTTGAAAGCTTCCAGCGCATGGACCCACATAATCTGATAAAGGTCCACATGGCATCAAATCATCAAAACACATCGGTGCTTCATCAATGTAGTCACAGGAACCACTCTCTGCTGAACAGCTCCTGAGTGCCAGACATCAAGCTGCATGTTCCTCACTTAATCCTCCTGATGGTCCCATTCAAGAGGCATTTGTGCCCCCATTTTACAATTAAGGACATTGAAATATATGAGGTGGTGTAAATTTATTCAAGAAGAAGAAATAAAGAATTGGATTCCAAATACAACTTACAGCTTTTTCCTTAGGAATCCGCCTCCCACCAATTCCCATGGCAACCTTCCCAGTTCAGGCTCCATCCACATTCAGGGAGACTGGGGGCCTGCATCCCTGGTGTTTTCTCTGCTTCTAACCATGTGAGTCCCTAAGTCAGGCTCATCTCCTGTCACCTCCCCCACCCCACACTTAATACAAATGCAGTCACGAATCACTTCATGCCTTTCTAGACACTTCCTGCTTTGCTCCAGAGATTCTGCCTCAGCAAATCTTTGGGAGAATCTATAAATCTGTCATTTTCAAAGTTCCCAAAGAGCTCTGGAGACCCCAGGGCTGGGGGCCACATGGCATCTGAAGCCTTCTAATCCTGCTTCCTGCCCCCACAGCCTCACGGCTCAGCCTTTCCAGCCTAGAAGTTGGGGCCCAAGTAAACCTCAATAGGCTTCCTCCCCTCCCCTCCCAGGACACGTGTCTTCTCTCCCAGGGGCTCCCTCCTCACCTCTCCCCCTCCCGTGGCCCCTCTGCCTTGTTCTGCAAGACTCAGAGCCCACCAGGCCTGTGAGGGAGCGACCCTGCTGTACGCTCTGAAAACCGGCTGCCCTCTCCTGCAGCAATGCCCTGACTACCCCCTCCCCCGCCCCCATCAGCACACGGCAAGCCCTTCAGGCCGACCATGGCCTGCTGGTCTCAGTGTCCCCACACCACGCACAGGGTCAGCACCAAGAGAAGCTTACAAATACAGGCAAGACTGAGCTCACCTAGAAAATGCAGACCGTGTGCTCTAATGCACAGGACGGCAGCGAGAATAAAGGGCCGTGGCTTATGTGAAGCATCACGCGCTCAGCGGGCCTCTGTGAGTGGAAGATACTTCAAGAGTTATGTCTCTGCCTCTAAAAATGACCTAAGTCCCTCCCCACTCCTCCCAGCTTCCCCTTTCTGAGAACTTCTTTATCCAGCACTTGGCATTTTGCCAAAGTGATCCATGACTCACAGGGGTCTGTGTATGAGATAAGACAGCCCCCAAGGCCTTGTAAACAGGGATGAGGGATACAGAAGAGTAATTGCGGCTCAAGTGGGCAGAGGCCCCGTTTCTCCTGACTCTGTGACCCATGCCATTGCATTCATCACAGAGTTTTCAAACCGTTTCCTTGGTAAACCCCATAAAACACAGAGGGAGAGTGAAAGAGAGACTTGCTCTCTCCACCCACAGATGGTCTTGGGCAGCAGGCATTGGTGTGAAAAGTCACTGCACATAGACACCTGTGTCTCCCATGCAGACGGATGCAGGACAGGTGTGGACCAGCTTCCAGCTACTGCTGGGCACCTGGATGCTGGTGGTAGTAGACTTTGTGTGATTATATCACTGGTGATATTTATTCACCAGGACAGTGAAAGAGAGAATGTTGACCCTAGACACAGCTGGAGTATTCTGGCCAGGCCATTGTCGTTCAGTGGGGAGAACTGGTCTCGGGTCCAGAAGGCCAGGCCTCCCTCAGGCTCTGACTTGGACCTGGGATCTCAGGGAATCTATTCTCTGAGCATAGCCTTCTTCTTCAGTCTGCAGAGGGAGTCTGCCCATTGCTGGCTGGTTCTGCAGGTAACCTGCCCACTCAGCCTGGGAAATAGGTTTACCTTGTGACAAAGATTCTTTCCTTGACCAGAGGATGCTCAGACGACCCTGAGCTTTTCCACGAGGCTCACTTCCGTGTTCCTCTCTGCATTGTTCAATTTTAGCAAGAATCCTGCTAAGTCAGTATTAATACTCAGTGTGAACCCCCTCCACATTTAAGAGTTCCTCATCCCTCACCATACCCCAGCTTGTGTCTGATCACCCTGGCTTGTTTTACCCTTTAAGTTCCCACTGCAGTAATCTTCCACCACTGACCTGCACCATGCTCCTTGGCTATAATTCCTACCTGCCCAGGCTGTATTTGGAGCTGAGTCCCACCTCTCTCCCCCACTGCCAGACCCTATTGCAGTGATCCCTACACAGACCACCTAGGCCCCCATCTAGTAAAGTCTGATTACTGTCTCTGGCAAGTGTCATGAATATTTTCCCCTTTAATATCTGCACAGGGCATGTGAAGAACATGGCCTTGACCTCAGGCATCCCTGTACTAGGGTCTCCAGGTCATAGAGAAACCAAGACTCAGCCCTCAATCTCCTCCCAGCTGCTTTATGTCTCATCACAGATCTGCAAAGGGCTTGGGTGAGGGGAGGAGATGGAAAGCTAAGGGTTGGCCATTGGCCAAACCCAGTACCACCACAGCCCAGCTCACGTGCTGGGATCTGGTCCCATGACCCCTGATGTTAAATCTGTGATCACTACTGTAACTCACAGTGCATCGGAAAAGACTACATGGGAGTCCACACTATCAATACACTTGCTGTACAGTCCAGGCCCTGATGAGCACCCAGGAGGCAGGGTACGTGGAACCCCCCACCGACACAGGAGGACAGGGCGGACATCACAAAGCCCTGAGAGGCTTCTGACTTGCCCAAGATCCCTTTCTAGGATGTGGCAGTTGTCTGAATGCCATGCAGAGGCCAAGGCTTTGGATGAAAGGATAAAGGACTGTCCAGTTGTAAGGTGCTACCATCCTAATCTCAAGTCATAGAGTCACATGATAGGCATCCTGTTAGGAGCTGCCAGGCCTTGTCTGAGCTATCATCCTATACTCAAGAACCAATATGTGGATGCTGTTTATTACTAAGTCCTTTGTAAAGCTCAGTGACAGTGCATTTTAATTGCCTACAACCCACCATGAAAAGCTGTGTTCCTCAGCTCTCCACTCTGGGCCATGTCTTTCATTTCTTGTCAAAATACTGTAACTGACCTATATCTGCCAACCCTTTGGAAATGCCCATCACAGCTCTAAATTTTAAAGATTACTTGACCATTAAAACAAAAATTCTAACTAAATAGGAAATAAAATTGCATGAGCTTCTTATTGTACCTTTAATAAATGACCACAAACTTGGTGGCTTAAAATAATACTAGTTTATCATCTTACAGTTCTGGAGGCCAAAAGTCTAAAGTGAGTCTCCCTAAGCTAAAACCAAGGTGCCAGTGAGAATGCACTCCTTCTGGAGGCTCTGGGAAAGAATTATTTTCTTGCTCCTTCCAGCTTCTAGAGGCCATGGGCATTGGCTCACAGCCCCCTCTCTGTCTTACAACAGTGGGTTGATTCCTCCTCATGCTGCGTGTCTCTGACTCTTACCCTCTGCCTCCCTCTTCCACTTATAAGGATTCTAGTGAGCAGTTCTTTGGGCCACAAGATAACCCAGGATAGTCTCCCTATTTCACAGTCAGCTGATCAGCAACCTTAACTCCATCTGCAACCTTGACTTCCCTTTACTGTGCAACATATTCCTCAGTTCAGTTCAGTTCAGTTCAATCGCTCAGTTATGTCCGACTCTTTGCGACCCCATGAATTGCAGCACGCCAGGCCTCCATTAGGATGTGAGTATCTTTGGAAGCCATTATTCAGCCATTCATTCAACCACAGGGATGAATACAAATGCTTGATCCATGAAAGCTTTTATGGATATTTGGTCCAGTCATCTCACAAACCCAAAAACTCCTTCCCCAGCATCCCCAGCATGGCCATTATTCAGCCATTCATTCAACCACAGGGATGAATACAAATGCTTGATCCATGAAAGCTTTTATGGATATTTGGTCCAGTCATCTCACAAACCCAAAAACTCCTTCCCCAGCATCCCCAGCATGGCCATTATTCAGCCATTCATTCAACCACAGGGATGAATACAAATGCTTGATCCATGAAAGCTTTTATGGATATTTGGTCCAGTCATCTCACAAACCCAAAAACTACTTCCCCAGAGTAATCATGAAATCTCTGCTTGAATACAACCAGCAACAGCATACTCACTACCAAAGGGCAATTCAACAGCTCTCTGGGTACTCCTAAACCAGAGCCTTTCTCCTGCAACCAGATCTGAGCTCTGTGCTTCAGGAGGCATCAACATGCATCATACTTCCACCTCTCCTCTGCAGGCACATAGGGTGAGGCGACCCAGGGGACCTCCCCACCTCCTACCATTCCAGGCATCCCTCTATCGCTCCACTTCCACAGGCAATATCTTACCTTAAACGTGGCAGCAGAAGAAACAAAACAGTATAGATGTTACTAAGCTCCTACTCTGTGCCTATGCCAAGCTTCAAGTGACGTCAACTAGAGCCTATGAGGTGGAGAGGTGGAGACATTCAACCACTATCATTCAGCTAAACCACTGAGCGGGGACTGCATCTGGATTTGCTCTGACCTCAAGCCTGTGTCTGTCCATTGCATCTCATCACCCCTGCCCTTAGCCCATACTTGTCGTTAGAAAGAGCACTGGAAGTTGAAACTAGAGATCTGGGTTTCATTCCCAGTGAACTAACTTGTAGCGTGTAACTTGCATTCCAATTTTTTTTTACTATGAATGGGGCTGCCAATAACTTTGCAGGGCAGGGGCCATGTTCAGACAGACCAGCAGGGAAAGCTTGTGAACCTATTAGGGGTCCAGGGAAGAATCTGGATCCTTGCTATAGTAGCAGTGCATCTTGTGCCCCATTTGCACCAGTTCTCTGGCAGGCTCATCTTGCTTCTGGCATCTACAGAACTAGTTGTTCCTGAAAACCCCCAAAGTCATCAAGGTAATGCTCATCCATCCAGCCCTGAAAGCTCCATCACTGACAGGTCACCAAAAATACTTGACAGTCACAGGGAGGGATTTAGTTTCTGGGAGTCCCACCCAGAAGTCTCCAACATTTTTGGCCTTTAAATATCCTATTTCCACCCAGCAAACTCTATTTGTACCCAAGCATTGTGGAGGTACCAGAAAACTGGAAGTGATAGAGGCCACTGCCTCCTCTAAGGATCAAGACAAGTATGTGAACAGCTTATTTCAGCAGAGTGCTGATCACAGAGGAACCTGGGAACAGGGAGAAGGGCCCTTCACCCTGCCAGTGGGGACCTAAGAAGATGCAGAGGAGAAACATCTGAGTGGGGCCACCTGGAAGAACAGCAGCACCGTGCATGCCAGCCTGGAGGAACAGTCCATAGATGAGCTCTGCCTGTGCCTAGACCTGAGCTGGGAAATGGCCTGAGACAGCAGTGCCAAGGCAAGGGTGGGGCTCAGGGCTTCAGACGGAGGTTTTGCCTTTGATGAAAAGACTTCCAAGTGAGCCTTCTTCTTCTCAGGTCACCATTGAACTGTCCCTTATTTATTCCCACAGATGCTGGAGTTTACTGTGAATCTCAGAAAATGCAGAATGGCACAAAACCTTCATCTTCATATGAAATACACTTAAAACCAGTCTCAAAATGGGATTTTCTTTTGTCCCAAATGAACTGAAGGAAATCAGTTCATATTTTGATCAACAACCCAATGTACTTCTCCCTAGGCTCTTATAGAAAGCTCTCCAGATTCAGGTTTGGGTCCACGGTAAGTGGATGCTGTGACTGCTGCTTTATCCTTCTCTCTGACACCTGGCATCATTGGGACTGAAGCTGAGAGGTGATGGTGACCCCATCAGAGAGTTATTTCAGTTGCTCAGTCCTGTCCGACTCTTTGTGACCCCATGGACTGCAGCATGGCAGACTTCCCTGTCCACCACCAACTCCTGGAGTTTCCTCAAACTTATGTCCATCAAGTCAGTGATGCCATCCAACCATCTCATCCTTTGTCGACACCTCCTCCTCCTGCCTTCAATCTTTCCCAGCATCAGGGTCTTTTCCAATGAGTCAGTTCTTCACATCAGGTGGCTAAATATTGGAGTTTCAGCTTCAGCATTAGTCCTTCCAATGAATATTCAGGACTTATTTCCTTTAGGATTGACTGGTTTGATATCCTTGCAGTCCAAGAGACTCTCAAGAGTCTTCTCCAACACCACAGTTCAAAAGCTTCAATGCTTTGGCACTCAGCTTTCTTTATGGTCCAATTCTCATATCCATACATGACTACTGGGAAAACCATAGCTTTGACTAGACTGTTCTTTGTCAGCAAAGTAATGTCTCTGCTTTTTAATATGCTGTCTAGATTGGTCATAGCTTTTCTTCCAAGGATTGAGCATCTTTTAATTTCATGGCTGCAGTCACCATCTGCAGTGATTTAAAACTCAACATTCAAAAAAATAATATCATGGCATCCAGTCCCATCACTTTATGGCAAATAGATGGAGAAACAATGGAAATAGTGACAGACTTTATTTTCTTGGGTTTCAAAATCACTGCAGATGGTCAACTTGGAACAAGTCTGTTGTTCCATGCCCAGTTCTAACTGTTGCTTCTTGACCTGCATACAGATTTCTCAGGAGGCAGGCAAAGTGGTCTGGTATTCCCATCTCTTAAAGAATTTTCCAGTTTGTTGTGATCTACACAATCAAAAGCTTTGAAGTAATCAAGAAAGCAGAAATAGATGTCTTTCTGGAGTTCTCTTGCTTTTTCTATGATCCAACAGATGTTGGCAATTTGATCTCTGGTTCCTCTGCCTTTCCTAAATCTACCTTGAACATCTGGAAATTCACAGATCACATACTGTTGAAGCATGGCTTTGAGAATTTTGAGCATGAGATGAGTGCAATTGTGTGGTAGTTTGAACATTCTTTGGCATTGCCCTTCTTTGAGACTGGAATGAAAACTGACTTTTTCCAGTGACCTGAGGCCACTGCTGAGTTTTCCAAATTTGCTGGCATATTGAGTGCAGCACTTTAACAGCATCATCTTTTAGGATTTGAGACCCCATGGGGTGAGGCAAAATTGTATATGAGGGGAGGGAAGAGGCTTGAGGTGCTCTGCATTTCCTTCCCATCTAACCATTATGAATAAAACTTCATCAAAGCCTTTACAAGAAAATATAGAAAGAAAAAAGTGATAGCAAGTACATAACAATATCAGATGAGTGTTCCTATTGTACTATCCCTCCCCCAAAAAAGAACAAGCATTGGGTTTTCTGTTCACCACTGCAAAGAACCAGGGAGAGTCTGCCTTTGGAGGGGAAGGCAATGGGAATTGAGGGAAATTCTGACTGTACTTCTACAAACTAGCAACAAACAATTGGAAATTAAAATATATTGGATTGGCCAAAAAGTTTGTTTAGGTTTTCTGTACTATGTTGCAGAAAATTCAAATGAACTTTTTGGTCATCCCAATACATTTTAAACATTTTTTAAAATACCACTTATCAAAGTATTAAAAAATGTCAAATACTTAGGGATAGAGCTAACAAAACACATGTAAAATTTGTATACTAAAAATCCCCAGACGTTGGTAAGAGCAATTAAAGAAGATCTAAAACTACAGAGAAATATAACATGTACAGTTTGGAACACTCAACATTGTTAAGATGACAGTTCTTCCCAGATTGATCTGGATTCAAGGCAAAGCCATTAAGAGTGTGTATAGGCTTTTATGAAGAAATTAACTAGCTGATTCTAAAACTTATATTGAAAGTTCCTGAGTAACCAAAACAATTTTGAAAAAAAAAAAAAAGTTGGAGGAATCTGACAACTAGCCTAAATATTTGCTATAAAGCTCCTATAATCAAGACAGTGTGATGGGGCATATAGCTAGATGCAGAGAGCAACAGAAGAGAATTGAGAGTCCAGCCACTGATCCATCGATCAGTTTTCAACCAACACGGCAAGCAATTCAATGGGGAAAGGAGAGTCTCTTCAACAAACAATGCTAGAACAATTGGACATCCTTATTTTTTAATATATCATGATTCTTTCACCATATACAAAAAAAAAAAAGACATGAAACTAAAATAGAGCTAAACCAAACAGTGAAACTCATTAAAACACACACATACACACACACAAGAGAAAAATGTCTGTGTTCCTGGATTAGGCAAAAAATGTTTTAAGTAACACCTAAAAACTCATAGACCATAAATGAAAAAAAATTATAAATTAGACTTTCACAAAATTGAAACCTGTTTTTAAAATATGAAAATAAAGCTACAGACTGGGAGAAAATATTTTCAAAACATTTGTCTGATAAAAGACATTTCCAAAATACATAAAGAATGCTTATAACTTCATAATAAGAACAACAACTCAATTTTTTTAATGGGCAAAATATTTGAACAGGCACATTACCAAAAACAGATATATGAATAGCAAACAAGCACACAGAAATGCACGATGTCACTACTCATTAGAGAAGGGTGTCAGTCTTCTGAGCTGCCATAATGAGTAACAGATCAGGTGGCTTGAACAACAGAAATGTACTGCTTACAATTCTGGAGACCAGAAGTCCAAGATCAGGGTGCCAGAGAGTTAGTGTCTCCGGGGCAGCTGTCCTGGGTGGTCCCTTGCAGCATCTCCCTCTTCACTGTGTCCTCACCTTGCCTTTTTCTCTGTGTATGCATCTCCCTGGTATCTTTCTTTTTTTCTTTCTTTTTTAAATTTTTTGAGGTATCAGATCAGATCAGATCAGATCAGTCACTCAGTCATGTCTGACTCTTTGCAACCCCATGAATAGCAGCACGCCAGGCCTCCCTGTCCATCACCAACTCCTGGAGTTCACTCAGACTCACGTCCATCGAGTCAGTGATGCCATCCAGCCATCTCATCCTCTGTAATCCCCTTCTCCTCCTGCCCCCAATCCCTCCTAGCATCAGAGTCTTTTCCAATGAGTCAACTCTTTGCATGAGGTGGCCAAAGGACTGGAGTTTCAGCTTTAGCATCATTCCTTCCAAAGAAATCCCAGGGCTGATCTCCTCCAGAATGGACTGGTTGGATCTCCTTGCAGTCCAAGGGACTCTCAAGAGTCTTCTCAAGAGTCTTCTCCAACACCACACTTCAAAAGCATCAATTCTTTGGCGCTCAGCCTTCTTCACAGTCCAACTCTCACATCCATACATGACCACAGGAAAAACCATAGCCTTGACTAGATGCT
>NW_011494660.1:1318298-1321077 GCF_000754665.1 Bison bison bison | reverse complement strand
TGACACTGTTTCCACTGTTTCCCCATCTATTTCCCATGAAGTGATGGGACCAGATGCCATGACCTTCGTTTTCTGAATGTTGAGCTTTAAGCCAACATTTTCACTCTCCACCTTCACTTTCATCAAGAGGCTTTTGAGTTCCTCTTCACTTTCTGCCATAAGGGTGGTGTCATCTGCATATCTGAGGTTATTGATATTTCTCCCAGCGATCTTGATTCCAGCTTGTGTTTCTTCCAGTCCAGCGTTTCTCATGATGTACTCTGCATATAAGTTAAATAAACAGGGTGACAATATACAACCTTGACGTACTCCTTTTTTCCTATTTGGAACCAGTCTGTTGTTCCATGTCCAGTTCTAACTGTTTCTTCCTGACCTACAATAAACTGTGGAAAATTCTGAAAGAGATGGGAATACCAGAACACCTGATCTGCCTCTTGAGAAATTTTTGAGGTATAATTGACATTTAACACTATATTAGTTTCATTTGGTTACATTGTAAACTGATCACCACAATAAGTCTGTTTAACATTTATCACCTTACATAATTACAAGTATGGGTTTTTTTCTGTGATGAGAACTTTTAAAATCTACTCTATTAACAGCTTTCAAATATGCAGTATGGTCTTATTAACTACAGTTATCATGCTGTACCTTACATGCCTAGTACTTATTTATCTTATAATGGAAAGTTTGTAACTTTTGACCTCTTTGAGCCATATCTCCCTCCTCTAACACCCACCCCATCTCTGACAACCAACAAGTTTGATGTGTTTTGGGGGGAAGGATGATTCTTTTATTTTCTGTCTCACAAATAATGAGATCATGTCATATTTGTCTTTCTCTGGCTTATTTCACTTAGCATAATGCGTTTAATGGCCATCCATGCTGTCACAAATAGTAAGATTTTGTTCTTGTTTATGGTTCAACCACATTCCATTATGTGTACATGTGTGTGTGACATTTTCTTTATTCTATTCTTTATTCTGTTGTTGGACATTTATTGCTTTCATATGTTGGCTATCATACATGATGCATTGAACATGGGGTACATGTATCTCTTAAAGTTAGTGTTTTCGTGTTCCTAGGTAAACACCCTGAAGTGA
This sequence comes from Bison bison bison, assembly GCF_000754665.1. NCBI lineage: Eukaryota > Metazoa > Chordata > Mammalia > Artiodactyla > Bovidae > Bison > Bison bison. Next base: position 1,319,974 of record NW_011494660.1, on the reverse strand, counting down.
AATTGCTGGTTCATATGGTAGTTCTATTTTTAATCTTTTGGAGAATCTCCATACTGTTTTTCCATAATGGCTACACCCATGTACATCCCCACCAATAGTACACTCCACATCTTCACCAAAACTTGTTATTTCTTGTCTTTTCTTTTTTAAGATATTTTTTTTCCTTTTTTAGCCACACCACAGCATATGGGATCTTAGTTTACTAACTGGGATTGAACCCAAGCAGTGGAAGCACAAAGTCCTAGCCACTGGATGCCCAAAATTTCTCTTCTTCTCCTTTTAATAAAAGCCATCCTAGCAGAGGAAACAGAGGTCATATTGCCAACATCTGGATCATAGAAAAAGCAAGAAAGTTCCAGAAAAACATCTACTTCTGCTTTGTTAACTATGCCAAAGCCTTTGACTGTGTGGATCACAACAAACTGTGGGAAATTCTGAAAGAGATGGGAATACCAGACCACCTGACCTGCCTTCTGAGAAATCTGTATGCAGATCAAGAGGCAGCAGTTAGAACTGGACATGAAATGGCAGACTGGTCCCAAACAGGGAAAGGAATACGTCAAGGCCTTTTATTGTCACCTTGCTTGTTTAACTTATATGCAGAGTACATCAGGAGAAACATTAGGATGGGTGAAGCACAAGCTGGAATCAAGATTACGGGAGAAATATCAATAACCTCAAATATGCAGATGACACCATGCTTATGGCAAAAAGTAAAAAGGAACTAAAGAGCCTCTTGATGAAAGTGAAAAAGGAGAGTGAAAAAGTTAACCCCAATGTTCATCGCAGCACTGTTTATAATAGCCAGGACATGGAAGCAACCTAGATGTCCATCAGCAGATGAATGGATAAGAAAGCTATGGTACATATACACAATGGAGTATTACTCAGCCATTAAAAAGAATACATTTGAATCATTTCTAATGAGGTGGATGAAACTGGAGCCTATTATACAGAGTGAAGTAAGCCAGAAAGAAAAACACCAATACAGTATACTAACACATACATGTGGAATTTAGAAAGATGGTAACAATAACCCTGTATATGAGAAAGCAAAAAAGACACTGATGTATAGAACAGTCTTATGGACTCTGTGGGAGAGGGAGGGAAGATTTGGGAGAATGGCATTGAAACATTTAGAATATCATGTATGAAACAAGTCGCCAATCCAGGTTTGATGCACGGTACTGGATGCTTGGGGCTGGTGCACTGGGACGACCCAGAGGGATGGTATGGGGAGGGAGGAGGGAGGAGGGTTCAGGATGGGGAACACATGTATACCTGTGGTGGATTCATTTCGATATTTGGCAAAACCAATACAACATTGTAAAGTTTAAAAAATAAAATAAAATCAAAAGTAAAAAAAAAAAAAAAGAAAAAGAAATTAATGGAGCTGGAAATTAAACTTAGAAATTTTTTCTTACCCCAAACTGCAAGCTTATACTACAACACTGCATTAAATTAAAATGTCTAACTCGTCTCTGTATTAAATCAGTTAAAGCTAACTGATTAACCACAATGAAGAAGATACTTTTTATTTTTTATTTGCCTATGTTATATAAACTGTTTCAGAGATTTAAAAAATAAATCCTCAAAGGCAAGAATTACATAGGAAATATAAAATACTTTATAAATATTAAAAATACATAGAATTACAAAAAAAAAACCTCAACATT
>NW_011494660.1:1316206-1318037 GCF_000754665.1 Bison bison bison | reverse complement strand
TGATGTGAAGAAATGACTCATTGGAAAAGACCCTGATGCTGGGAAAGATTGAAGGCAGGAGGAGAAGGGGATGACAGAAGATAAGATGGTTGGGTGGCATCGCCAAAGTGATGGACATGAGTATGAGCCAGCTCTGGGAGTTGGTGAATGGATATGGAAACCTGGCATGCTGCAGTCCATGGGGTTGCAAAGTGTCAGACAGGACTGAGCAACTGAACTGAACTGAAAAGGTGTGAGGTTGTCAACTTAAAAAAAAAAAAAATACACAACTTGAGAGTTGAAGTTAAGCTTTATTTGGGGTAATATGAGGACTGCAGCCTGGGAGGCAGCACCTCAGATAGCTCTGAGAAACTGTTCCAAAGAGACACAGGGGAAAGACAGTACATATATGATTTTGGTAAAGGGTGAGTACATGCAATCAAGCACGTTTGTTTTTTAGAAAGTTTCCTCTTGTCTCATGAACTTCTGCAAGTCATGAGAAATAGTTGTCACCATGAAGGATTTTAGTTCTTTTCTAAATATGAGATATAAGAACTGGGCTTATAAAACCAGCTCCTGAGAATATCAATGTATCTGAAGACCTGTCCTGCCAGTTTTCTGGAAGCACAGAGTGCCTTATTTCTGTTCTCTCCTTCAGGGTGTGTTGGAGATCTGCAACAGCACATGAGTTAATCCTTGCAGAGATAGATGGCAAATACTCGTGGCAAGTGACAGTTTGTGGTTGATAGGGCTGCCTCATGGTAATAAATTCAACGATACTTTGGGAGACATTTCATCCTGCACTGCTAGAAAGTCACATTTCCAGGTCTCACAAAGATTTCTCAGACATGCCACTGAATGTGCTATTATTGGACTAGGTCTTACCAACAGGAATCAAAGGGCTCTGACTAACCTGTCTTAGTTAAACTGTTATAGTTTAGGAAAATTTCTCTCTTGTTGTATCTTCCCATATCTTCAGTTACACTATTATAATCATTGGTTTCACAGAGAACTATGTATTTGATCAACTGCTTCACATTGCCTCAGATCAGATCAGTCGCTCAGTCGTGTCCGACTCTTTGCGACCCCATGAATCACAGCACGCCAGGCCTCCCTGTCCATCACCAATTCCCGGAGTTCACTCAGACTCACGTCCATCAAGATGGTGATGCCATCCAGCCATCTCATCCTCTGTAACTCCCCTTCTCCTCCTGCCCCCAATCCCTCCCAGCATCAGAGTCTTTTCCAATGAGTCAACTCTTCGCATGAGGTGGTCAAAGGACTGGAGTTTCGGCTTTAGCATCAGTCCTTCCAAAGAACACCCAGGACTGATCATCTTTAGAATGGACTGGTTGGATCTCCTTGCAGTCCAAGGGATTCTCAAGAGTCTTCTCCAACACCACACTTCAAAAGCATCAATTCTTCGGCGCTCAGCCTTCTTCACAGTCCAACTCTCACATCCATACATGACCACTGGAAAAACCATAGCCTTGACTAGATGGACCTTTGTTGGCAAAGTAATGTCTCTGCTTTTCAATATGCTATCTAGGTTGGTCATAACTTTCCTTCCAAGGAGTTAGCGTCTTTTAATTTCATGGCTGCAGTCACCATCTGCAGTGATTTTGGAGCCCCAAAACATAAAGTCTGACACTATTTCCACTGTTTTCCCATCTATTTCCCATGAAGTGATGGGACCAGATGCCGTGATCTTCATTTTCTGAATGTTGAGCTTTAAGTCAACTTTTTCACTCTCCTCTTTCACTTTCATCAAGAGGCTTTTTAGTTCCTCTTCACTTTCTGCCATAAGGGTGGTGTCATCTGCATATCTGAGGTTATTGATATTTCTCCCAGC
>NW_011494660.1:1315456-1315800 GCF_000754665.1 Bison bison bison | reverse complement strand
GGTGGTGTCATCTGCATATCTGAGGTTATTGATATTTCTCCCAGCAATCTTGATTCCAGCTTGGGCTTCTTCCAGTCCAGCGTTTCTCATGATGTACTCTGCATATAAGTTAAATAAGCAGGGTGACAATATACAGCCTTGACGTGCTCCTTTTCCTATTTGGAACCAGTGTGTTGTTCCATGTCCAGTTCTAACTGTTGCTTCCTGACCTGCATATAGGTTTCTCAAGAGGCAGGTCAGGTGGTCTGGTATTTCCATCTCCTTCAGAATTTTCCAGTTTATTGTGATCAACATAGTCAAAGGCTTTGGCATAGTCAATAAAGCAGAAATAGATGTTCTTCTGG
>NW_011494660.1:1309557-1315356 GCF_000754665.1 Bison bison bison | reverse complement strand
ATCTGATTTCGGTGTTGACCCTCTGGTGATGTCCATGTGTAGAGTCTTCTCTTGTGTTGTTGGAAGAGGGTGTTTGCTATGACCAGTGCATTTTCTTGGCAAAACTCTATTAGCCTTTGCCCTACTTCATTCCATATTCCAAGGCCAAATTTGCCTGTTACTCCAAGTGTTTCTTGACTTCCTACTTTTGCATTCCAGTCCCCTATAATGAAAAGGACATTTTTTTGGGTGTTAGTTCTAAAAGGTCTTGGAGGTATTCATAGAACAGTTCAACTTCAGCTTCTTCAGTGTTACTGGTTGGGGCATAGGCTTGGATTACTGTGATATTGAATGGTTTGCCTTGGAAATGAACAGAGATCATTCTGTCTTTTTTGAGATTGCATCCAAGTACTGCATTTCAGACTCTTTTGTTGACCATGATGGCTACTCCATTTCTTCTGAGGGATTCCTGCTCGCAGTAGTAGATATAATGGTCATCTGAGTTAAATTCACCCATTCCAGCCCATTTTAGTTCACTGATTCCTAGCATGTCGACCTTCACTCTTGCCATCTCTTGTTTGACCACTTCCAATTTGCCTTGATTCATGGACCTGACATTCCAGGTTCCTATGCAATATTGTTCTTTACAGCATCGGACCTTGCTTCTATCACCAGTCATATCCACAACTGGGTATTGTTTTTGCTTTGGCTCCATCCCTTCATTCTTTCTGGAGTTGTTTCTCCACTGATCTCCAGTAGCATACTGGGCACTTACCGACCTGGGATTCCTCTTTCAGTATCCTATCATTTTGCCTTTTCATACTGTTCATGGGGTTCTCAAGGCAATAATACTGAAGTGGTTTGCCATTCCCTTCTCCAGTAGACCACATTCTGTCAGCCCTCTCCACCATGACCCGCCCATCTTGCATGGCCCCACAGGGCATGGCTTGGTTTCATTGAGTTAGACAAGGCTGTGGTCCTAGTGTGATTAGATTGACTCGTTTTCTGTGATTATGTTTTCAGTGTGTCTGCCCTCTGATGCCCTCTTGCAAGTCCTACCATCTTACTTGGGTTTCTCTTACCTTGGACGTGGGGTATCTCTTCACAGCTGCACCAGCAAAGCGCAGCCACTGCTCCTTACCTTGGATGAGGGGTATCTCCTCACAGCCACCCCTCCTGACCTTGAATGTGGAGTAGCTCCTCTCAGCCTTCCTGCGCCCACGCAGCCACCACTCCTTGGACGTGGGGTTGCTCCTCTCCTCACATTGCCTAGTCATCATTACTTTTGTTGGAGGTTCAGTTGCACATTTGGTAATGCAAGAAACAACAATCTTGTAAAACAGGCAAAGTACAAATAGCACAGCAATATTATTAAAGCCATAAGTAAGAATTAAGCTGAGAACTTTTATTAGGTTGTCCCAGTCTAAGTCAGGTCATCTGACTTAGACTATTCTGTACCAATCTTTATCTTTCAAGAAAATTATATTGGCACTGTCCATAAGGTCCCCAGTCCAATTTCCTAATGTTGGGAAATTTCCTACACTGGTTATCTTTAGTATAGTTTAATCATTCCCAAGATAAAGGAGGATTTTAAATCTTAAATGACCGCAGCCTGCTGTTAACCACATAAATCCGTCCCATAATTGTGGGAGGTTTTATTCCTTGGCTGAATTTTTGCTTGTTGCTCTGATTGAGCTTGAATAACTTAGAAGAAAACTCATATAGTAGCCATGGTCAGAGCAGGCATTATTAATTGACCAGATGAGAGGATCCCACTTAGTAATATTAAAGGTAACCTGAACAGGACTGAACTTTCTTTCTTCTAGAATAAAAATTTTTTGAGTCATCCAGTTAGAGCCTTGGAGTGGAGAAATCCACCAAGGTAATCTAGAAGTACTAAACACAGGTCATTGGCCACAACTCAACAATAGGATTGATTTTTTAAACTAGCAAATTATTGTGTCCGTGATAGAAAAGAACTTGATTTATATGCAAAGCTCTAAGAAGTCAAGAGAAGGAAATGGCAACCCACTCCAGTATTCTTGCCTAGAGAATCCTATGGACAGAGGAGCCTGACAGGCTACAGTCTATGGAGTCACAAGAGTCAGACACGACTTAGCGACTAAACCAACCAACCAACCAGGAAATCAAGAAAACATTATAAATGATCCTATGAGTCAGGTCCAGCATCTTGGGGAAGCTGTCTACTTCTGATAGTCTTCTTCTTGTCCCTGTGTAGGTGTAGCGTCCTGTGTTTGAGCGTTGTTTTAAGGTGAGTGTGAGGCCAGCCATCCTCATTAGAGACTAGTCCAGTGTAGGGTCCTTTAGAAACTGGGGTTAATCCAAGAGTCAGTTTTCCTATCAGTCAAGAGTACCTAATAAGAAGTCCTTCCATCCAGGTGAGAGAGAGTCTTTTAAATCGTATCCTTTCCAGCATGCAGAGTATGGGGCATATGATCTTCATGCAAAGATAACTAAGATAAGCTTCAGAAACAAAGCTTAGAGTGTACGTTTAATGATTCAATTAACTTGACATTAATAGGGCATTACAGCAAAGAACTATCTGGAAAGTGAATCAGTAAATACATGCCTCCATTCACAAAACTGAGATTTAACATTCATTGAAACAATCTTTTTCTCTCTCAAATTACACTCATTTCCACCAAATATACTCAATTAACACTAATTTGTTGCAAAATAAGCTGGTCTCAAAAAAATCCTTGGGCTGATAATGCATATAATCATAACTGATCATAGACCTTTTTGCTTTGCTGAAACTTTTTTAAAGAGTCTCAGACTGAACGTTAAAAAAATAAAAACTTCTCAAAACTAGGAAAGTTATGGCAAAGCTTATCACAGGTTTAGCCTTACAGGTCTAAGTGAATTCCTCCCTTCTTAAGGTCCTCAAAATACCTGGAGATTTCTGTACTGATGAGGTAAGCCTTCCTTCCTAAGTTATCTGATAAAGCTGCTAGAAACCTATGAGTTTATAATCTCTGGAGGGAATGATAGAGAAAAAAAGACAAGTGTTTCTGTTTACAAAATTTTAATTTACCAAATTACTATTAAGTCATAATTAGTTTGAAGGGAAGGTTTCCTTATATCTGTAAAACACAGATTCAAACTAGCAATTTTGAGGGATGGTATGGGGAGGAGGAGGGAGGAGGGTTCAGAATGGGGAACACATGTATACCTGTGGCGGATTCATTTCGATATTTGGCAAAACCAATACAATATTGTAAAGTTTAAAAATAAAATAAAATTTTAAAAAAACTAGCAATTTTTCAGAAAAAAAAACATAAAAATTATAAGCATAATCACTAGTTCATTCAGCCCTTTCGTTAATCTTTGTGAAATCATCAGATTTCCCATTAGAATCCTTTAATTTCTTACCCAGTTCAGCATTATGGTCTGAAAGTCAGAAACTGTATTTATCCAAAAGTCCTTTCTATAAATTCTCTTGAAGAGTAAGCATTTTTACAAACACCCATCAGAATAAAACCGTAACTCTCTGTAATGACAAAAGACTAAGGCATGTTTAAAATCTGAAACTTTGTTACTGCTGTGACAACACTTTATGTTAGTAACTAGAATTATGACTGATAACAGTTTTATCAGAACATCAGAATTCTAGGAACTCCATATAATTTCTAGGATATCTATATTAGTAACATTTACCATACTATATAACCTGAGGAGATTTATTATTCATTTGACAATACTTTCCATGCAATTCAACATACCAAATGAATCTAATTAGATTAATATCTCTCTTTGGGATGTTTCATAGGCCCTTTGAAGCATCCCAGAGTCAGAGTTCAAAAAAGATTTCATTAGAATGTGATTTTTAGGAAGCTTTGTTAGAGAATATTGAAAGGATTTAGAACACTCAGTTAGCTAGGATCATATGTCACTTGTGAAACAATAGTTATTCACTTAGCCAAAGTAGCAATAAAAGATTTCAAAGGCAAATACAGAACAGATCATTTAAAAGGTAAACAGACTTGAAATCTATTATCATAGGCACCTCTACATCTGAAGAAAGCTTGTACCATTCACAGATAGAAAAGTCAAATTCAAGTTTTGCACCAGTTTAATTTAAACTCATTTACTCAGTTAAATTTATTTTAATCTTAGTCAAAACTGACCATACACAAAATTCATTTTCCCAGGGTCCACTTTCCACAAAATCTTTATCACTTTCTTTATTCATAATATTACTTTCCCACTCAGAAAAAGATACCTGTAAGTCAGACCTACTTCCTTTTCCATTAACAAAATGCATTCTGATCAGTCGCTCAGTCGTGTCCGACTCTCTGCGACCCCATGAAATGCAGCACGCCAGGCCTCCCTGTCCATCACCAACTCCCAGAGTTCACTCAGACTCACGTCCGTCAAGTCAGTGATGCCATCCAGCCATCTCATCCTCTGTCAGCCCCTTCTCCTCCTTGCCCCCAATCCCTCCCACCATCAGAGTCTTTTCCAATGAGTCAACTCTTCGCATGAGGTGGCCAAAGTACTGGAGTTTCAGCTTCAGCATCATTCCTTCCAAAGAAATCCCAGGGCTGATGTCCTTCAGAATGGACTGGTTGGATCTCCTTGCAGTCCAAGGGACTCTCAAGAGTCTTCTTCTCCAATACCACAGTTCAAAAGCATCAATTCTTTGGCGCTCAGCCTTCTTCACAGTCCAACTCTCACATCCATACATGACCACAGACAAAATGCATTACCATTCCTCCTACCTTCTTTTCTAAAGACACACATCCTACTTCCTTGAGCAACCATGAGCTATCGTTTATATTAGCATTCTGTAGATTGGTGAACATAAATACCAGTGGCAATTTCTAAAAACATTTGCTTTCCTATAGAGAACATCTCAGGATGGCACCAAACATCATTAATTAATAGTTAAATCTCTTTAGTTTCTCTGTAAGAGGAAGCTACGCTACTGTTCAGTAATTAATGTTTCAGAATCTTATTTTATTTGGAATGACCTATCTATTCAATAAACTTCCATTTCGCAGTTTAGAATAACCCTTAGAAATTCAAGTTACCCAAATCTGGAAAGACTATTTTAGACAGACATTCCTAAAGTATAATTATACTTAATTAATAGAGTTTATCTAAAAGCTATCTCATTTACATTTTCTTTCCTTAAAAGTTTCTTCACTCAAGTTAATTTCCTTGCTGACAAACCTGTAACAGACATAACGTATTAAACCTAGGCACAACGAAAATGTTATGCTTACTATTAATGACTCTTAGAGGTGCCTACATTAAATAAATCAACAAACAAACATTAAATCAGTACAGTTCAGTCACTCAGTTGTGTCTGACTCTTTGCGACCCCATGAATCGCAGCACGCCAGGCCTCCCTGTCCATCACCACTTCGGCGCTCAGCTTTCTTCACAGTCCAACTGTCACATCCATACATGACTACTGGAAAAACCATAACCTTGACTAGATGGACCTTTGTTGGCAAAGTAATGTCTCTGCTTTTCAATATGCTATCTAGGTTGGTCATAACTTTTCTTTCAAGGAGTAAGCATCTTTTAATTTCATGGCTCCAATCACCATCTGCAGCGATTTTGGAGCCCAAAAAAATAAAGTCTGACACTGTTTCCACTGTCTCCCCATCTATTTCCCATGAAGTGATGGGACCAGAAGCCGTGATCTTCGTTTTCTGAATGTTGAGCTTTAAGCCAACTTTTTCACTCTCCTCTTTCACTTTCATCAAGAGGCTTTTGGTTTCTCTTCACTTTCTGCCATAAGGGTGGTGTCATCTGCATATCTGAGGTTATTGATATTTCTTCTGTCAT
>NW_011494660.1:1291523-1309457 GCF_000754665.1 Bison bison bison | reverse complement strand
GTAATCTTGATTCCAGCTTGTGCTTCTTCCAACCCAGCATTTCTCATGATGCACTCTGCATATAAGTTAAATAAGCAGGGTGACAATATGCAGCCTTGACGAACTCCTTTTCCTATTTGGAACCAGTCTGTTGTTCCATGTCCAGTTCTAACTGTTGCTTCCTGACCTGCATATAGGTTTCTCAAGAGGCAGGTCAGGTGGTCTGGTGTTCCCATCTCTTTCAGAATTTTCCACAGTTTATTGTGATCCACACAAAGGCTTTGGCACAATCAGTAAGGCAGAAATAGATGTTTTTCTGGAACTCTCTTGCTTTTTCAATGATCCAGCAGATGTTGGCAATTTGATCTCTGGTTCATCTGCCTTTTCTGAACATTTCCCAGTTCATGTGAACCTGAAATTCATTTAGGTTAATTCTCTTGTATTTAGAATTGTTGGATTTGTAAGCTCACTTACTCTTCTTAGCTCATTCACAAGTTAACGTCAGTAATATATCCCAAACACGAATACACATACTGAAAGTGAAAGTCACTCAGTCATGTCTGACTCTTTGCGACCCCATGGACTGTACAGTCCCTGGAATTGTCCAGGCCAGAATACTGGAATGGGTAGACTTTCCCTTCTCCAGGGGATATTCCCAAGCCAGGGATCGAACCCAGGTCTCCTGCATTGCAGGCGGATTCTTTACCAGCTGAGCCACAAGAGAAGCCCAAGAATACTGGAGCGGGTAGCCTATCCCTCCTCTAGCGGATCTTCCCAACCCAGGAATCAAACTGGGGTCTCCTGCATTGCAGGCGGATTCTTTACCAATTGAACTATGAGGGAAGCCCTTTTAACCTGTCCCTTCTTTAGGGGATCTTCCCAACCCAGAGATTGAACCCAGGTCTCCCACATAGACATACACATATCCAGACAGAATGTGAGATCTAGTTTCATTTTCTACACATCACAGTATAAAATATATTAACTGTAAATCACAGTTGGAATAAATTTAAAAGGCTTCATTCCCGTTTTATTTCCTTCTGTTTCAGGAATTCAGTTCAGTTCAGTTCAGTTCAGTTGCTCAGTTGTGTCTCACTCTTTGCGAGCCCATGAACTGAATACGCCAGGCTTCCCTGTCCATTACTAGCTCTCAGAACTTGCTCAAACTCATGTCCATCGAGTCAGTGATGCCATGCAACCATCTCATCCTCTGTCATCCCCTTTTCCTCCTGCTTTCAATCTTTCCCAGCATCAGGGTCTTTTCTAATGACTCAGTCTTCACATCAGGTGGTGAAATATTGGAGTTTCAGCTTCAGCATCAGTCCTTCCAATGAATATTCAGGACTGATTTCCTTTAGGATTGATTGGTTTGATATCCTTGCAGTCCAAGGGACTCTCAAGAGTCTTCTCCACCACCGTTCAAAAGCATCAATTCTTCAGTGCTCAGCTTTCTTCATAGTCCAACTCTCACATCCATACATGACTACTGGAAAAACCATAGCTTTAACTAGACAGACATTTGCTGACAAAGTAATGTCTCTGCTTTTTGATATGATGTATAGGTTGGTCATAACTTTTCTTCCAAGGAACAAGCATCTTTTAATTTCATGGCTGCACTCACCATCTGCAGTGATTTTCAAGACTAAGAAAATTAAGTCTGTCACTGTTTCCATTGTTTCCCCATCTATATGCCGTGAAGGGATGCGACTGGATGCCTTAATCTTTGTTTTTTGAATGTTGAGTTTTAAGTCAACTTTTTCACTCTCCTCTTTCACTTTCATCAAGAGGCTCTTTGGTTTCTCTTCACTTTCTGCCATAAGGGTGATATCATCTGCATATCTGAGGTTATTGATATTTCTCCTGTAATCTTGATTCCAGCTTGTGCTTCTTCCAACCCAGCATTTCTCATGATGCACTCTGCATATAAGTTAAATAAGCAGGGTGACAATATGCAGCCTTGATGTACTCCTTTCCCAATTTGGAACCAGTTTGTTGTTTCATGTCCAGTTCTAACTGTTGCTTCTTGACCTGCATAGATTCCTCGAGAGGCAGGTGAGATGGTCTGGTATTCCCATCTCTTTCAGAATTTTCCAGTTTGTTGTGATCCACACAGTCAAAAGCTTTGGCATAGTCAATAAAGCAGAAGTAGAGGTTTTTCTGGAACTCTCTTGCTTTTTCTATGATCCAACGGATGTTGGCAATTTGATCTCTGGTTCCTCTGCCTTTCATAAATCCAGCTTAAACATCTAGAAGTTCATGGTTCGTGTACTGCTGAAGCCTGGCTTGGAGAATTTTGGATTTTCAGGAATTAGCTGGTCTAGATAAAATAAGTGATCCTGAGAGATCTGGTCTCAAGGCATAGTGAGTTAAGTCAGGTTCTCCTAGTAGGAGTTATTCCCTCAGGGCAAGAATTCTAAAGAGATTTTTTTTTTTTTTTCTTTACGCTTTCTTAGACTGAGATACCAAAATAAGCATTCCATTTAGTCTGTTTGATCTGACAGCCAGCGTTTTCTATTAATAAATGTGTTCACAATAATATGAATTTTGGAATATCAAAAGAACCCCAATTTGGCTATTTTAGGTTGAGATCCCCTTCATAATTTCCCCCAACAAGTAGGTACTTGCAAGTATAATTTTTTACACACAACCATGGCTGGAGTGCTAGAGGCTGCTTTCTGATTTCCCTTGTTTCTGTGTTTGAGAGGATCTATTTCCCATTTGGGGCTTCCCTGGTGCCTCAGAGAGTAAAGCATCAGCCTGCAATGAGGGAGAGCCAGGTTCGATCCCTGGGTCAAGAAGATCCACTGGAGAAGGAAATGGCAACCCACTCCAATACTCTTGCCTGGAAAATTCCATGGATGGAGGAGCCTGGTAAGCTATACAGTCCATGGGATCACAAAGAGTTGCACACAGCTGAGCAACTTCACTTCTCATTTCCCATTTTAGAGCTTCCTGGTAGCTCTCAGCTGGTAAAGAATCCTGCAATGCAGGAGACCCTGTTTCAATTCCTGGGTTGGGAGGATCATCTAGAGAATGGATAGGCTACCCACTCCAGTATTCTTGGGCTTCCTGGGTGACTCAGTTGGTAAAGAATTGAGAGGGTAACAGGCAGGAAGGCTAGGGGTCTCTAAGTGGAGGAAACAGGCTGCAAGTGTCAGATGTTTTTTTATCTCTCTGTTAAGCAGCAGGAAGAAACAAACTACAAGTGTAAGATTTTTTTCCTTCTCTATACAAAATTAACACTCCAGTATTCTTGCCTGGAGAATCCCATGGACGGAAGAGCTTGGTGGGCTACAGTCCATGGGTCCCAAAGAGTCGGACACGACAGTGATTTCACTTTCACTTTCACTTTCTCTTACAATTCTGTGTTGCTGTGATGACACCTGGTTCCACCTGAACTGAACTTTTCTCAAACCTTGAGCTAACCAATTCATTTTTCTTATGGAAGTGTTTTTCTTAAGCTATGTTAATGAACTGTGTATTACCCTAGACTCTGTCTTCCTTCAAGTTGGTTGGGTCTAAGACTCAGAACCAACCTAACAAATCAATACGTTTTATTCATACAATTGTTCTCCTAATCTATGTTAATGAAATTATGTATTTGCTTGGAAACCTGCCTTTCTTCAAGATTCATGTCAATTGTTTTACGGCCCAAGACAACTCACCTTGTGCCAATGTTATCTCAAAATGCGTGTTGTGTGTGAGGGGCCAGATATGAGTGTCTGAGTTTTAAGACATTCCCTTTCACTAATAAGCAGCCTGCTAGTAGCTATATAACATCGGGCTAAAAACTAGCAGGGGGGCACTCTTTCTGCTCCCTTCTGCTGTCTGTGTCAAAAGTTTTCCCTATCTGTTTCATACTTTAATAAAACTTTAATACTCAAAAGCTCTGAGCAATCAAGCCTCCTCACTGGCCCCGGATTGAATTCCTCTCCTCTGGAGGCCAAGAATCCTGGCATCTTTCATGGCTCAGCAACAACATTTCAGAATCCACCTGTAATACGGGAGACCTGGGTTCAGTCCTTGGGTTGGGGAGATCCCCTGGAGGAGGGCATGGCAACCCACTCCAGTATTTTTGCCTGGAGAATCCCCATGGACAGAGGAGCCTGGCAGGGCTGTAGTCCATGGGTTGCAAAGAGTGGGACATAACTGAGTGACTAAGCACATACATTTCCTATTTTAAGTCAAGGAAAAGTATTATATCAGCCTCTTACCTAACTACTCAGCACAGACAACTCAGTTTCCTACAACTGAGCAAACTTGGTGTTTCTCAGCTGAGCCAGTGACACTGAGAGACACTGAGTGAGTGGGTATACCTTGGTGTATTTCGACTGGCCCCCCACAGTATCTTTCAACTGGGATGGGGCAGGTAACCTGCTCCACTGCCAAATAAAACTCAGGATCTCAACCAATACAGGAGATCCAAGAACCAGAAGAGACCCAGATTCGTCTGCACTCCCTGAGAAGGCAGATGGGCACAAGGGGCTGCTGCTGGTTCCAACACTCTGGTTCCTTAGAGTTGGTGAAGGAGGGAAGTCTACTCTGAGACACTTCATCAGTTGCCACAACTGTTGGCTTTTAAAAAATGCATAACATGAGAGTTGCAAGTTAAGTTTTATTTGGGGCAATATGAGGACTGAAGTTTGGGAGACAGGATCTCAGATAGCTCTGAGAAGCTGTTCTAAAGAGGTAGGGAAGGACACTATATATGTGATTTTGGTAAAGGGACAGTATATGCAATCAAGCACATTTATTTTTCAGCAAATGTCTGCTGGTCTTGTGAAGCTTCTGCTAATCATGAAAAATAGTCATCATCATGGATTTTAGTGCTTTTCTAGATAGGAGGAGATACAAGAATTGGGCTCATAAAGCTCCTGAGAATATCTACCTAACTAAAGACCTGTCCAGCCAATTTTCTGGGAGCACAGAGTGCCTCATTTCTGCAAGTCACCCTGAACTCCTCCATGCGGTGTTGGAGGTCAGCAGCAGCACATGGTTTAACCCTTGTAGAGACAGATGGCAAGCACTTATGGCAAGTGTCAGTTTATGGTTGTGGTTTTGATTTGCATTTCTCTAGTGGCTTCCCTGGTGGCTTAGAGGGTAAAGCGTCTGCCTACAATGTGGGAGACCTGGATTCGATCCCTGGGTCAGGAAGAGTTGGACATGACTGAGCGGCTTCACTTCACTTCACTTAGCAAGGTTGAGCATCTTTTCATGCTCCTACTGGCCATCTGTACATCCTCTCTGGACCTGGTGTCTCTTTGTGTCCAAATTTCCTCTTCTTACAAGGGCATCAATAAGACTGGATTTGGGCCCAAATCACTTCTGTGATTACTTTAAAGGTTTGTCACCAAATGCAATCACATTCTGAAGTACTGGAAGCTAGGAATTTAACATATGAATTGTGTGTGGGGAAGGTGCATGCAATTCCATTCATAACAGGAAATGAAATTAAAACTACGGTGAAGAATCACAACATACTCACTAAATGGCCAAAATTACAAAGAGTAAGCAAATCAAATTCTAGCAAGAATGAGGAGCAACTGGAACTCTCATACAGTGTTAGGGGGAATGCAAAATGGTACAGCCACCTTGGAAAAGAGTTTGACAGCTATTTACAATGTTATACATACCCTTATCATACAACCCAGCATTCCCGCTTCATTTCACAGCATTCACTCAAAAGTAAGAAAAGCATATGTCCACACAAAGATTATTCATAACAGCCGAAATCAAAGCTTTCCAAATGTCCAGCAACTAATGAAATAAACATTTGTGATGCAGGCAAACAGTGGAATACTATGCATCAATATAACTGAATAAAATGCTGGATGGCGATGGCATGGATGAATCTCACTAATGTTGTTAGTGAAATTATAAATGAAATTTATAAATGAAAGGAATGAAAAGCAAAGTGATAGTACTCTAAGTCTACTTTTAAATGACATTCTGATATATGGCAAAACCAATACAATATTGTAAAGTAAAAAAATTTAAATAATAAACATTAAAAAATAATAATAAAAATAAATAAATAAATGACATTCTAGAAAAGGTAAAATATAGGGAATAAATCAGGTCAATGGTTGTCAGGGGCTGGAGCAGGAGGAGGGAATTGATTGCAAAGGGCTGTAAAGGAACTTTGGGGAAGATGATAGAAATGCTCTGTATCTTGTTTGTGGTAGTGGTTATATGACTGTATATATTTGTCAAAACTCAGTGAAGGATACACTTTAAAAGGGTGAACTTTAAGGAAACTATACACTAATTACTCTGATTTCTAAGAAGTTTCCACTTCTTAGTATATACACACTTTAAAGTATACACACTTTAAAGTGAAGTATACACTTTAAAAGGGTGGACTTTAAGGAAACTATACACTAATTACTCTGATTTCTAAGAATAAGAAAGAAGTAAGACACACTTGGTACATTATACTTGCATAAATAATAATAATAATAATGGCTACAAATTTAACTACAAGGTTAGAAAAATAATGGCAAAATGTAACCAAGAAGAAGAAAGGAAATAACAGCAATAAATACAAAATTAGTGCAATAGAAAATAAATATAAAACCCAAAAGTTGTTTCATTGAAAGAGCTAATAAAATAGACAAATTTCTGCCAAGCATAATACAAAATTTTTAAAGGAGACATAAATAAAATCAGGATCAATCATAACTACAAATAGAGCAAAAATCTAAAAATAGAAAAGCAAATTAATAATTTACAAAGTCTTAGACAAATAAAACTTACCAAACAGACTTAAAAAGAATAAAAAGCCCAAAGAAAACCTGTATCACTAAAAAAATTAAAATGCTAGCTTAAAATCTTCTCTAGAAAAAAATCAGCAGGCCCAGATGATCATAAAGAGTCCCCAACACAAAATTCAGGTGAAGCCCCTGTATCGTGAAGAGGTGGCAGTATAAGAGTTGGGGGAGGTGGGAGGGAGTTTGCACAGGGCCCCCAGGCAGCTGGGGCCAGGGGTGGTGCTCATGTGGCTGGGGCTGGGTGGGAATGTGTCCCCACCACCCCTCAGGCCTCAGTAAGGATTCTGGTCTTGTCCCTGGGAACGAGACCACAGATATCTTTAAAGAGGATGAGATGCTCAGATGATGGTTTGGTGACTGGTAGGAGAGTGACGGCCAGACAAGGGTGAAGACAGGGGCGGTCAATCAAGGACTGGTGCTGACCTGGCCAGAGGTGGCTCAGTGCCCCCTCCGTCCCCCGAAATGTCCACCGGCAGAGATACCAAGGGTCCAAAACCAGGTGAACTAGGAGGAAGAGTGAGTATGGCTAATGGAAAAAACTGGACCGCTAAGGAACATCTTCCAGTAGAGGCATGAACACCAAAGATGTCCTCTGCACAGAGTGAACCCACAGGAAGTGTCAGCTGCTGCCTGCTGGTATAGGGCAAGGAGGAGAGGTCTGTCCTGCATAGGGGCAGATCCAGCTACAATCAACCCTGAGCTTAACACAGAGCTTGAAACACAAGAAACTCAACTATGAGAAGACAATCTATTTTCCTTTATGCCTGCTCTGGGCTCAGAATGTGTGATCAGGAATGCATTCCTCTAATATGCATCTGAGTACTCATTCCCAAAAATGACCATTTTCCAGGTGACAAAAATTAAAGTTCAGAGATGTTCAGTGACTTGTCCAAGTGTCTCAAGTGCTAAATAGAGGAATTGGATGTCTAATGTGTCCAAAGCTCCTCCCATAATATCACATAGGGCACCAAGCTTCTCTCCAGAGAATCAGAACCAATACTGCTACTGCTAAGTCACTTCAGTCGTGTCCGACTCTGTGAGACCCCATAGACGGAAGCCCACCAGGCTCCCCCATCCCTGGGATTTTCCAGGCAAGAACACTGGAGTGGGTTGCCATTTCTTTCTCCAATGTGTGAAAGTGAAAAGTGAAAGGGAAGTCGCTCAGTCATGTCCGACTCTTAGCGACCCCATGGACTGCAGCCTACCAGGCTCCTCCGTCCATGGGATTTTCCAGGCAAGAGTACTGGAGTGGGGTGCCATTGCCTTCTCCGTCAGAACCAATAGGCAGTATATATAGAGAGATATAGAGGGAGAGAGATTTATTATAAATAATTAATTCATGATTAAGGGGGCTTCCCTCATAGCTCAGTTGGTAAAGAATCCACCTGCAATGCAGGAGACCTGAGTTTGATCCCTGGGTTGGGAATATCCTCTGGAGAAGAAAAAGGCTACCCACTCCAGTATTCTGGCCTGGAGAATTCCACAGACTGTATAGTCCACGGGGTCACAAAGAGTCAGACATGACTGAGTGATTTTCACTTTCACGTTCATGATTATGGAGGCTATCAAGTCCAAAATCTGCAGAGTGAAAACTGCTAGAGAACCAAGAAAAGGTGATGTTCCAATTCCATGGCTACCAAGCAGGAAGAATTCTCTTTTGAGAGGGAGGGTCGACATTTTGCTCTATTCAGGCCTTCAGCTGAATGCACAAGGCCCATGTGCATTATGGGGAAGGAAACAGCAGCCACTCCAGTAGTCTTGCCTGGAAAATCCCATGGACAAAGAAGCCTGGTGGGCTGCAGTCACAAAGAGTCAGACACGATTAAGCACACACACAGGCACACACACGCATGTGCGGTACAGAGGGTGTGTGTGTGTGCACGCGCTCTAAATCGCTTCAGTAGCATCTGACTCTTTGCAACCCTATGGACCATAGCCTGCCAGACTCCTCTGTCCATGGGATTCTCCAGGCAAAATTACTAGACTGGGTTGCCATGCTCTCTTCCAGTGGATCTTCCTGACCCAGGGGTCGAACCCACATCTCTTATGTCTCCTGCATTGGCAGGCAGGTTCTTTACCACTAGTGCCACCTGGGAAGCCCTATTACAGAGGTCAATTTGCTTTAACTTCATCCAAACACACCCTCAACAGAAACACAGAATTGTATCTGACCAAATATCTAGGTACCTAGACCAAATAACTATGTCCCAGCCAAGTTGACATAAACTTATCCATCACACATAACTTCTCAAAAACAATCTTAAATGAACATGTGAAGACTTGCTTATTTAGAAAATAGTTAACATAATTTGAAAAGCTGCATTTTTTCTCAAAGAACCAAATTTTTCAGTCTTACACTTCCTTCCATGAAACCTTTACCTAGTCAGATTCTGAAAAATTTAGAAATCAAATAATAATCCAACAAAATCAGGACAGTAGCTTCCCATTGCTCAATCCATGAAGAGAGCTTCTACTCCAGAGGGAACTAAAAAGACAGTTTCCAAGGCCTTTTGCAGCATCAACAAAGAACCTGCTAATTACAAGCTATTCATGCAGTTGACTGAAGGCAGCAGGGTTGTGATAATTGTTAGCTTTCTTTGCCATGCATGTGACCCCCTTGGAGACAGGGTGCCAGTCTCCCTAGGCTGAGGCCTGGCTGATGCTCAGAAGACAGTTCTTGCTCTGAACATCCCAGAAAACTATATTGTTCAGTATCCACAGTAAACCAGACTGGCTCTTTTTCTGGGGAATTCTGTGAACTTTGCGAAAGTCCCTGTTGTTGTTCACTCAGTCATGTCCGACTCTGCAATCCCATGGACTGCAGCACTCCAGGCTTCCCTGTCCTTCACTATATGCTGGAGTTTGCTCAAATTCATGTCCATCGAGTCAGTAATGCCACCCAACCATCTCGTCCTCTGTCATCCCATTCTCCTTCTGCCTTCAATCTTTTCCAATCAGAGTTTTTTCTAATGAGTTGGCCCTTCGCATCAGGTGGCCAAAGTATTGGAGCTTCAGCATCAGCCCTTCCAATGAATATTCAGCATCGATTAGGATTCCTTTACGATTGACAAAGGTCCCAAAGAGGTCCCTGTGACCACTGAGAAATACTGCAGAAGAGAGAGCATGAATCCTAGAAAGAAAGAGAGTTGTGTCTGCCCATGGCCCATGTAAAGAGACATCTAGGGAGGTGAAACTCAACTGGCACGTTGAGCAAGGTCTTAGTCAGTTCAGATCATGGACACTGCGCTGTTAAGGAAGAGGGCAAAGGGGTGGGCTTAAAGGACAGAATCCTCAGTAGGAGCTGGCAGCCCATGGGAGGAAGCAAGGCAGGCTGTCAGCAAGCAAAGGTCTATCATTAGGATAATTATTATTTATTAAACATCTAGGAAGTGCCAACCACGTGCCAGCTATTGTCATAGCTCAAATCCTAGAATTAGATCCAAGGCCTCCATAAAATCTCCCTATCCAACTGGGCAGAATGAAAGCAGCCTGTGCTCCAGGATTGTGTGGGAGGAAAGGACACGCCATTGGACTAGAGCCCAGCCTCACACACCCAGAGAGCTTTCTCTCTCCAGGGACTTGAAGGCTGGTCATATAGGGTTATCTCTTTCTCATCTTTGGCCAAGGTCTTCAGATGACTCACATATGGATACTTCAGGGTAGCAGCTGGGTGGGGCCATGCCAGCTGCCCAACTCCTTTCAACATCCAGTGGTCAGGGCACAATTCTGCTTGGTCAGATCCTTGCCAATGGCAGCAGTTTGAGAAACAGCCAGTCCTTATCTGCAAGAACCAACCAGTTCTGGGGGAAGCTTTCCATCTTGATCTATATGTACGCTTGAGTTATAAGTATAGTTTCAGAAATGACATTGCCCTGTAAAAGAAAGTGAAAGTGAAAGTTGCTCAGTTGTGTCTGACTCTTTGCAATCCCATGGACTATACAGTCCATGGAATTCTCCAGGCCAGAATACTGGAGTGGGTAGCCTTTCCCTTCTCCAGAGGATCTTCCCAACCCAGGGATCAAACCCCAGTTTTCCACATTGCAGGCAGATTCTTTACCAGCTGAGCCACAATGGAAGCCCAAGAATACTGAAATGGGTAGCCTATCCTTTCTCCAGCAGATCTTCCCAACCCAGGAATCGAACTGGAGTCTCCTGCATTGGCCTGTGAGGGGTGCCTCAAAAGGCTGAATGCTGGCCTCCTCATCCCAGCCTCCCTCCTGCTGTGGTCTGCTGCACAGGTTCAAGGGCTCACAGTATCCAGAGGCTCTAATAGAGGCTCAGGGTAACCCCCTCCCAAAAAGAGCAGGCAGCTTGATTGCCAACAGTTTAATGCAGATGATATAGGAAATCTGTAGCTTGGAGGGGATATTAGTTCATTTCCAGCATTTAGCTATAAAACATAAACTGAGTTATGGTGTAGTAGGTTTCAAGCATATTCACACTGGCCTCCATTAAATTGTTTAAGGTTAAGAAATATATGGGATTCTGAGAGCATGTATTCCACTAACCAAAATTACACACTGGCCATTTGTCAATCTGCAAGTTCAGTTCAGTTCAGTTCAGTCACTCAGTCATGTCCAACTCTTTGTGTTCCCATGAACTGCAGTACGCCAGGCCTCCCTGTCCATCACCAACTCCCGGAGTTTACCAAACCCATGTCCATTGAGTTGGTGATACCATCCAACCATCTCATCCTCTGTCATCCCCTCTCCTTCTGCCTTCAATCTTTCCCAGCATCAGGGTCTTTTCTAATGAGTCAGCTCTTCACATCAGGTGGCCAAAGTATTGGAGTTTCAGCTTCAGCATCAGTCCTTCCAATGAATATTCAGGATTGATTTCCTTTAGGACGGACTGGTTGTATCTCCTTGCAGTCCAAGGGACTCTCAACAGTCTTTTCCAATACCACATTTCAAAAGCATCAGTTCTTTGGCACTCAGCTTTCTTTATATAGTCCAACTCGCACATGCATACATGACTACTGGAAAAACCATAGCTTTGACTAGACGGACCTTTGTTCGCAAAGTAATGTCTCTGCTTTTGAATATGCTATCTAGGTTGGTCATAACTTTTCTTCCAAGGAGTAAGCGTCTTTTAATTTCATGGCTGTAGTCACCATCTGCAGTGATTTTGGAGCCCAAAAAAGTAAAGTCTGTCACTATTTCCACCGTTTCCCATTTATTGATGGGACTAGACACCATGAACTTAGTTTTCTGAATGTTGAGTTTTAAGCCAACATTTTCCTCTCCTCTTTCACTTTCATCAAGAGGCTCTTTAGTTCTTCTTCGCTTTCTGCCATAAGGGTGGTATCATCTGCATATCTGAGGTTACTGATATTTCTCCCAGCAATCTTGTTTCCAGCTTGTGCTTCATCCAGCCAGGCATTCCTCATGAAGTACTCTGCATATAAGTTAAATAAGCATGGTGATAATATACAGCCTTGACGTAATCCTTTTACTGATTTGGAACCAGTCTGTTGTTCCATGTCCAGTTCTAACTGTTGCTTCTTGACCTGCATGCAGATTTCTCAGGAGGCAGGTCAGGTGGTCTGGTATTCCCACCTCTTTAAGAATTTTCAGGGAAGACCAACTGAAAACCACAATCACAGAAAACTAACCAATCTGATCACATGGTCCACAGCCTTGTCTAACTCACTGAAACTACAAGCCATGCAATGTAGGGCAACCTAAGATGGGTGGGTCTGACAAAACGTGGTCCACTGGAGAAGGAAATGGCAAACCACTTCAGTATTCTTGCCTTGAAACCCCATGAACAGTCTGAAAAGGCAAAAAGACAGGAAACTGAAAGATGAACTCCCCAAATCTGCAAGGGCATTCCTAAATCAAGGTAAATGCACACTTTGGAATGATCCTATCGGTGTCTTGGTCACGGCACAGTTCATCTGGGGTAGGAAGAGGGGGTCTGGATGGCCGGTGAGGTGACCATCTCTGCAGGACAGCACATGCTTAAGTGTCTGTCATGCAGTGGCCGAATAGCAAACAATCCCCATTACAATAAATCATTTTGTTTAATAGACCAAGCAAATCCCCGGGAACACAGCATTAGAATTGCAAATGTATCCCCTGGAAAAGCAGAAGGGAAGCAGGTTCCCACAGAAAAGGGAAATGCTTAGAAGCCAGAGAGCAGAAGAGGGCCTGCTCCTCCCAGCCATTCATCAGTACTCAGGATGTATGCGGTCTTGGCAGAAGCCCACTTTCCCAATACACACACAGATCTCCCAATGCCCACACCACGCCGGAAGCAGACCATGTGTTCAGAGTGTCAGAGCTGGGAGGGATCAGGGTCCCAGCACCTAGATTTTCAGATTGATACACTGAGGCCTTAGGATAGGAATGTGGGTTTTCAGCCTTCCTCTCAAGGAAAAAGTCACACCAGGTGCCCCCACTATACCCCCCTATTTCCCCGGGAAATCAGTTGGAATGTAGGTTAAGGTGGCTTTGGAAGATATAAAGAGTGATACTCAGGAAGACATTCTTCCTATCCAGGAGTAAGGGGAATTGCCTCCACTTCTCTCCTCCTCCTCCCCACCTCTTCTTCCCTCCCCTCCTCCTCCCTCTGCCCTCCTCTCTCTCTTCCTCTACTTTCTCTTCCTCCTGCCTCCCTTCCTCCTGCCACTGGTTGGAAACCACCCACCCTGGCCAGGCACAGTAATGACTGTTTACATGAATTGTCTCACAACAAGAAGTCCCAATAAGGAACATGGTGCTGTTGCCAAAAACTAACTGGGAGAATTCAGGAGGGGCCCAAAGAGGAAAGAGACACCAGCCCTGCCCACCTCCCAGAAGCCCTTGCACTGGAATCCTTCTTAGTTGAGAGATGCACATGCCACCAGGAAGGACCCTGAGTCAGATCAAATATGGGCCAAGCAAGACAACTGGCCAGAGACAACCTGGAAAGTTAACCCCACTATCCTGAGACTTTGAGCCACATGGCAGAGCAGTTTTCTTGGGTTCTTTACCCTGATGGTCTGCACCACAGCACCCCTTCCCAGTAAAGTCATTTACTTTACTCATTTCTGAGTGTAAGAGCCCATTCTTGGGCCCTGAGAGGGGTCCCAACACTCAAGCCCAAGGACAAGTAAATGACAAGTCCAAGGCAGGATTGTTTGCCCAGGACAAGACCAGCCCCATCTGGAAGGGGTTCTTTGTTTTGCTGTACAAAGAAGCCAGACAACCTCAGGGCCACTCTGGGCTCCAACTGGCTCTTCACCACCAAAGCAGAGGGACCGAAAAAGAAGATCTTGCCTGAAACACATCGAGCCTTCCCTGCTTTTGTCCGAGGCATCTGCCTCTCCCATCAGGGTGCTCTTTACAAGGGAGACAGAAGCTAAAAACCAGCTGCCAGTACAGTCTGCTTTCACAGGGAGACGAATTAACGTCTAGGTGCAACCACCTCTTTGTTCCTAACAAAACCTCTGGGTGGCTCCTTTAGTTATGCAAATATGAAGCCAAGGTGGGGAGTGCCCACTCCCGGCCCCCAGGAGACTCAGTGCAGAGACTGATTCTGAACACAGAAGCCTCGGACTCAACAGTTCAAGAATTCAAGCTGAGTGAAGGGATGCCTCATAGAGAAGCCGGGGTGTGTGTGCTCATGTGTATGTGTGTGTGTGTGTCTGTCTGTCTGTCTGTCTGTCTGTCTGTTTCCATGAGCTTCTCCGTGTCCCACCCCATCCGGGCTCAGAGTGCTCCTATTCATGACGGAGGACCACCCACACAAAGAGATAGGGACATCTGGCCAGACGTCTCTGCTTCTTTAGGGTCTTGGGACCAAAGAGGCAGGAGGAGGGGGAATGGGGCATCATTAACAAGAAGACAAGGCCCCTCCCCTCTCTCCTCTGGGAGGGGACCGGGGCCAGAGGTGTGTGTTTGGGAAGATGAGCACAGGGCAGGTCTGCTCCTCTCTAAGAGAAGGTTGGTTTGCCTTGGACTGTAGTGGGCAGAGATCCCTAAGGCAGGGCGAGGAGCCCTTTTGGAGTCAAGCCAGCACAGCTTTTGAAGGCTAAGACACCACTGTATCCTCTTCGTTAAAAATTTTAGTGGACAAAGAAAGGGGGAAAATACAGAGCAAGTCTGACATTTTCCTTCTCAAAACCATTTATCTCCATTGCATAATTTTCCCTGATGATTGAATCTTGCCCTAATTAATTAGCACTTTCGCAGTAAGCTAAGCAGCTCTTAGCAAAGAACAAAGAAACTGTGTGTGTGTTTCCCTCCCCCTTCCTTGGACCACAGGGGGGATGCAAATTGACTCAACAACTGCTGGACTCCACTTCTGAGAATGGGGAGAAATAGGGATGATTAGGGAGGGGAAAGGGGGAGCCTGGTGACCTGGTGAGAACTGGCACAGAACAGAGAAGCAGTGACTTGTCTAATCCTCATTCAGAGGCAGGGAGCAAAAATCCAAGGAGAAAAAGGAAACAAAGAACAGATTTCCCACATGGGGACACAGGCACAGAACTCCCACAATGATTAATGATGCAATCAGGCCTCAGAGGCTTCTCAGGTTTCTGTGCAAATGAAGAGAAAATTTTAAAAATGTGGCTGAAACCCAAGCCCCAAATGTCAGTGTAATCTGAGAAGTGTCTGCTGAGAACAGGAGAAAAATAGATCTCTGGGGGCTGTTCCACCTCTGCTCAGACCAAGTAGAGAGGTTCACAGTTCAGTGGGGATCCCCACCACAGGAAGGACCCAGGGCAGCTGGAACAGGGCAGGCTGCAAAATGTTTACTAAGTCACCCTCATCACCATCACCCGGAGGCCAAGGATAGGATGCAGAGGAGCCCTCAAACGTGGGAGGAAAAGCATCACATCTTTGTTTTCACTAACTTTAAGCTGAAATTAGTGCTTCCTTCCATGATCAATATGAGCAACAAACCCAAGTAGGCTTAGCGGTTCTGTGACTGTCGCTTTAAAAGATCTCGGGTATTTTCTCTGACATCACAGGTGTGGCAGACATCTCAGAATATCCTTTACCCCCTCGCTACTTTGAAATTATGGTAGTCATTGGAACTTACTTGTCAGTAGAGCTTGCTGTAAAATGTGTTAATGAAGAAACACATATGCTACTGAGTCTCAAACTTGCTTTTTAAGTGTTTTGATAACTATATTTCAATATAATTAGCTTTCTTTATAACCCTATGGCTTTTGTTTAATGCATTTAAACCATTATTTTGAGAAAGGGGGCTATCAGTTCAGTTCAGTTCAGTTCAGTCACTCAGTCATGTCCAACTCTTTGCGACCCCATGAATCGCAGCACGCCAGGCCTCCCTGTCCATCACCAACTCCCGGAGTTCACTCAGACTCACGTCCATCGAGTCAGTGATGCCATCCAGCCATCTTATCCTCTGTCATCCCCTTCTCCTCCTGCCCCCAACCCCCCCAGCATCAGAGTCTTTTGGCTTCAGCAAACCACCAAAGGTACTTAAAAACCTCGCAGAGTACATGGAGCCCAGCTTACCCTTGCTTTATTCTATCTGCTTGATGTATTTCTCCAACAAGATAAGAGCAAATGGAGCCTTCCCACCTGCATGGGGCAGGGACACAGATCCTGCTCTCCCTAACCCTGAGGCCAACCCACCTGCACCTACAGAAGCTTCTGGAGTGCAGGACTCACCTGTGGGCCCCTTCTCTCTCCTCCTCTGGGACCATCCACTCTTCTACTCCCCAGGGACCTCTCTGCTTCCCCCAAGGACTCACATGGACCTGATCCATTCTCAGAGCCAGGAAGTGTGTAGGCTGCATGAGTGGCTAAGGTAGCCTGAGGATCTTGCTAAGAATTCTTAGCCAGAGGGTCCAGGCAAGATCTGATCTCCATCAGCTGGTAACTTCCGTGGACTTATAGCACTGACAATGGCTAATGAATGTGTGCTGAAGGAATATAAGTGAGTATAGGCTAAAGAGAGAAAGAGAGAAGGTGTCATCAAAGCTTTTCACCTGCTCTGTGAGAGATGTCAGGTCTTCTACAGAAGGAGAGCCTAGGCCCATTCTTTGAGGTTCTGCTAGTGTAATAACCAGCTAGCACAAAAGACAGAGAGAGAAAAAGCATGTTGAAAGCCCTGGTCAGGTCCCATATCATGGATTTGAAGCATACTAACCAGAGCCTCTGGAACTGGTGGATTTTTAACAATGTTCTACGAGGGGGAAATGCTAGTCCACGTGAACCTTGAACTTTGCCATTTTCTCTCAGGCTTTACCACTAGACTGCACGCCTCCAGGTTTAAGACTCTGTTGCAGTGTTTTCTCTGCTCCCCCAGTGGCTGGCAAGCATCTAGCACACATGAGGAGCTTGGACAATGCAAATGAATGAATGCAAGAACTTATGCCATCTGTGGGTGGGAGTAGACTGCATTTTCAAGTGGCAGCACAATCTCTCCCAGCCCACATTCTCTTCCCCTAGTGTGACTTTGGCACTGAGAAGGTAGAGTCTGTGTTTCCATTGCCTTGAACCTGGGAAGGTCTGTGACTACAGGGAGATGATGCCACATGATTTCCAAGGCTAAGTCATAAAAACCAATACAACTTCCATCTGGTTCCCTGGGAACCCAGCTGCCACACTGTGAAGAAGCCCAGACCAGCCACTGGGAAAGCCCACGTGCCTAGGTGACCACTAGCAGCCCTAGCCAAGACCCCACTCAGAGCCTGCATCACACGCCAAGCACTTGAGCCTTCAGATGATTTAAGCCTCAGCCTTCAAGTCTTCCTAAGGAGACCCCAGACATACCCTCCCCACTGTATCCTGTCTGGATTCCTGACCCACAGAATCATGAGTCTTACTGATGGGGGTCATATGCCACTCAGTTTGGGAGGCCTGTGATACAACACGGTGACTGCCTCAGGTACAGAGGTGGGAGAGATGCCACTCTTACACAAGAACAGCCAGGGGCCCAAGCCTGGAAGGACCACAACAGAAAGGGAACACAGAGGGGCCCAAGAGGGCAGCACATGGGGTTTTCTGCCTGGATCCATGTGGCCCAATGTCCAGACATGGTGGCTGGGGAGAAGAGAAGAGGAGATGCAGGGTCCAGGAGGCCCCCTTCTATGCTCTCCAGGACAGGCACAGGAACCAGAGCTGAGAGAGCCTGTGTAGCTACTACCTGCCACTCCAGAGCCAGAGAGAGGGCTGGGTGCCTGGGCCCAGGTGACAGAGCACTCCCATGGATGGAGGGGTGC
>NW_011494660.1:1285248-1291423 GCF_000754665.1 Bison bison bison | reverse complement strand
GAGGGGTGCTCAGAGCCCAGAGGACCCCCAGAGAGGATCAATGGGGAGCCCAGGTAGGAAGGTCTGCAGCCTCCAGATCCCCAGCAGGTAGCTCTTACCCTCGAAGGACAGTTTCCAGAAACTGGAAGGGTCAGCAGGGGCCCCTTAGACCAGATCAAGACACGTAGGGAGGGTGCTTTGGAGGGGGAAAACCAGAGTCCCTCCTGGCTGGGCTGCCCTGGCCTCTCTGAGCCTCAGAACTTATCAGTGAAGGTGGTGGCACCACCTTGCCAAGACTGGAAAAGACAGTTATGCCAAGTAATTTTTGCAGAGCCTTACTAGCACTCCCTTATCTTGCTGAGAACCAGAGAAGTCAGAGAAGGAACGAGAAAATCAGCAGCCCAGCAGGTCCTACCTGAGGGGTAAGAATCCACCAGGACCTCAGGGTAACAGCCTCGTGGGGCAGGCCACCAGCTGGGAAGGCGAGTGTTTACTCAGCAGAGCTGAGGGCTGTTAAGGAGAGAGATGACTCCAGCCATCTCTCCACCTCCAGAGAGAGCAGCCTGGTGTGTGGTCAGCCAGGCTGTGTGTTCCTAATGAGAGGCATATTTCCATGGGCTCATTCTTGGCCCTCCTGCTGAGGAAAACGGCCCCACAATCCCACACCCGCCTCACATACCCCAGTGCCCTTGGCACTGTTTCTAGCAAGGCGAATTGCCCCGTGTTTCTCCCATCTCAGTGCTGTTGTCCAAGACGCATCTTTGCCCACGAATAGGCATCTGAAAGTGTCATCCAATGACCTCCATCACCTTATGACATCTTGGGGTGTTCATTTTGACTGAATTGTTTTAACATCCCAGCTGCTTGCCTGTGGAAAATGCAGTAGTGCTGTAGTCAGGGGTGAATCAGAGCTACAGTTCCTGGACACAGAGCAAAGGTGGGGTGCAGAAGCTGATGGGAAGAAGGAAGGAGAGAAAAGGCACACAGAGCAGAAGGCCCCGGGAAGAAAGGGCCATAAGTCCTGAAGGCACAAGGCTGAGGAGCCACAGGGGAGTCTCCTGGGGGCATCCACTGCCTTTCATGAGCTCCTAGCAAAGAAGCACCTCACTCTCACATAGCTCACCTGGCCAGCCCCATAGGATTAGTGGGGGCAGAGCGCCGCTCCTGATGTTCCCAAGGGCGGCTGGGAGGCAGCAGGGTCAGGACTGCAGACCCCAGTTCTCTTTCTGAGACTGACTAGACAGATTACAACTTTGATGCCGTTGCACTCAGGAAGAAGGAACCAGGTCTTCTCACTGAGTTGGATTGTTTTTCAGTCACTCAGTCATGTCCAGCTCTTTGTGACCCCATGGACTGCAGCACGCCAAACTTCCCTGTCCTTTACTACCTCCCGGAGTTTGCTCAAACTCATGTCCATTGAGTCAGTGATGCCATCCAACCATCTCATCCTCTGCCATCCCCTTCTCCTCCTAACCTCAATTTTTCCCAGCATCAGGGTCTTTTCCAATAAGTCAGCTCTTCCCATCAGGTGGCCAAAGTATTGGAGCTTCAGCTTCAGTGTCAGCACTTCCAATGAATGTTCAGGGTTGATTTCCTTTAGGATTGACTGGTTTGATGTCTTTGCTGCCCAAGGGACTCTCAAGAGTCTTCTCCAGCACCACAATTCAAAAACATCGAGTTGGATTGAGTGATTTTAGAACACATTTCTCTGAAAGAAAAATTAGCTGGTCCTGGGAGATGTAACAGTGCTTTCCACCAGGAGGGAAACACCTGCCAACTCTGCCCTGATGCTCAGAACCCATTAGTCAGCCCCTTCATTCACTCACGCCAGTGAAGGCCGAGCCAACGTCCATATCAAGGGCCTCCAGGGAAGGTAACATCTTAACTGATTAACCAGCTTGGTCCCCTTCAGAGTTTGTCTTTCTTTGCAACATCTATTGGTTTTCTATTGCTGCTTCTGTTGAGGAGTTCTCAGGACTTTCCTCAGTTGACTCACTATAAGGACTCACAGAACTCTGAAAAGCTATTAATATGGCTACGGTTTATCACATTGAAAAAATGCAGATTAAAATCAACAAAGGAAAAATGTTATATAGGACAAGTCTGGGAGAGACAAGTCACAAGCTTCCAGGTGTCCACTCCCAGTGGAGTCACATTCACAGCAGTTAATTCTCCCAGCTAAGGTGTGTGACCACATGTGTGGAGTTTGGCCACCCAGGGTGTTCATGGAGGCCAATCAGACAGGCATGGAGCCCACATGGCTGACATTAGCTACTCAGTTTCCAGCCCGTCCCCCTGCCCAAGAAGTCACACTACATATAGTATTGCCAAGGGTCTAGGCAAAGAAAGACAGACATTCCTCATTGTCATGGGCTGAATTGTGTCCCCTCCCAAATTCATATGTTGAAATTTTAACACCAGTACCTAGAATAGGACTGTATTGGAAGATACAGACTTTAAAGATATGATTAGGTTAAAATGAGTCTGGTAGTGTGAACCCTAATCCTATATGACCAGTGTCCTTATAAGAAGAGAAAATTGGGAAACATAGAGACTCCAAGAGGACACAATGAGAAAGCAGCCATCTGTAAGTCAAGGAGAGAGGCCTCAGGAGAAATCAGGTTTGCCAACATCCTGATCTTGGGCTTCCAGCCTCCAGAATGTGAGATGTTGCCTTTCAGTTGTTTGGACCACACAACCTTTGGGTGGTTTGTATGGTTATATAAGCCCTAGCAGACTGAAATAGCCTTAAATCGCATTGTTGACATAAATTGGCTCAAAGCCTCAGATAGCTCCTCTTAGCAGACAGGATATTCCAAGAACTCAGAAGTTATCTCCCAGGATCTGGGCAAGGGCAAGTGCAAGTCCTGAAGCCCTTTGGAAAGTGTAGGGTTTGGACAACCTGGGACTGCAGAGAGAATTCTTTACTATATGCTGCCATAACAAATCTCCACAGCTTTAGTGGCTTAAAATAACTCAAAGTCATTATCCAGTAGTTCTGGAGATCAGACATCCCCCTGGCCTGGTATCACAGGACTAAAGTCAAGGAATTGGCAAGGCTGGCTTCTTAGGAGGCTCCAAGGGAAGATCTGATTCCTGTGGTTGTAGGACCGAAGCACTTGTTTCTGGTTTCATTTGGTTTGGGTTTTGTTTTGCTAGCTGCAACTTCTAGAGACTGCCCATATCCCTTGATTTTTGGCCCCTTCTTCAAACCAATCTCAAACCCCTATCTTTGAACCAATGACAGCAAATTGAGTCCTTTTCATATTGTGTCTCTCTGACCTTCCTGCTCTGTCTTCACTTTTTTAAGGACTCACAAGATTAGACTGGACCCACCTGGATAATCCAGGATAATCTCTCCATTGCAAAGTCTTTCATTTAACCACATCCACAAAAATCCCTTTGCCATGTGAAGGAACATATTCATAGACTCCTGGAATTCAAGTGAGGATTTGTGGGGGAGGGGCATTATTCTGTCTGCCACTCTGTCACCAGCTAATAACAATCTGGGTGAATAGAAGGGGATGCCAGGGGCAGGTACCACACCAGCTATGGTCTCCCTAATGTTTAAATCTACAGAAGACTGGCCTGACCCATGCAAGCTCTGCTGAAGAGCTAAAGCCCTCAACATTTCAGGAAACTCTAAGGAGCTTTCTCATTCCTAATCCTCAAGAGCTTTGCCCACCTCCTCCCACCGAATTCTTTTTCTCATCTCTGGGATTTCTCAATTCTGAGTTTTATAGCTGTCCATGGTCATCACTCTGTAATGATAAATACCAAACTCAGCCCCTTCCCTTGATCTAGAAACACCCCAGTGGGCACATTACCACCAAACACAGGTCCTCTGGGTGACAGGCTTTCTGTCAGTCTGGGAAAACAGGCAGACCCTTATGACTGTACAGAACCCCTTGCCCCAACATAGTATCTACTCTTGGATTGCAGTCCTTCAACCAGGCCAGGCCAGACTGAAACTCTTCCCTCCAGTCTCTCCCCTGCCTCCACCCTACAGGAGACAAAGGCAGAGTGAAAGGGTTTCTGCAGAGCCTTCTTCTCTGCCATTTCCCACACAGCTTCCTACATTCATCCAGGGAGTGACTCAGGATACCCGAGTCCCCTTTGGCATCTGGCATGGAGGTTGGGGTGGAACAGCGACAGTACACCTGGGTACAAGAAACAAAACGGTGATAATCATAGTTTAAAATGTTCATCGTGTTTAGGGCAAGAAGTCTTAAATTGCGTTGTTTGGAGAGCCATTCTGTGACCCTGATTCTGTAACACATCAGGGCTTTGGGCCACTTGGCCCTTTCCTCGTGAGAACAGAATGGCTCATTATACCCTCACGTAACAGAAATCAGGAAGAAAGGTAGACAGTGACAGAAACAGCCTTCTTCCCATGAGCCTCAATGGTTTTGTAGTTGTTGTTTAGTCACTAAGTCATGTCCCACTCATTTGCAACCCCATGAACTGTAGGCTGCCAGGCTCCTCTGTCCATGGGATTTCCCAGGCAAGAATACTGGAGTGGGTTGCCATTTCCTTCTCCAGGAAATCTTCCCAACCCAGGGATCGAACCACATCTCCTGCATTGCAGACAGGTTCTTTACCACTGAGCCATCAGGGAAGCCCTCAATGGCTTTATGAGAGAAGAAAACATTTTCCCAGAGGTCCCCAGGTGAGTCTCTCAGGCCCCCTCCTCCAGAACTGAGTTACATGGCCCCCACCTCCCCATTACCACTAAACGAGCCCCGAACTGAGGAGTGGGATTATTGTGATTGATTTGAACCAATCGTGATGTACCCATCAGCCTGGGACCCACCATCTCCTAAGCACATTGCCGGAGCTGATATCTGAACAAAACAGGAGTGTTTGTAAAGGAAAAATGTGATGTACCCATCAGCCAGCATCTGAAATCAAAGACTCAACAGCCATTCACTGAATAAATATGACCTGTGGCATCTCCATGGGTCTTGGATTTCAGGGCTAAAAATACTTTATGAGCAAAATCTAGTCCTGGCCATAGCTTGGGGCCATGCAGAGCAAATACAGACCTGAGGGACTGGAGAGGGTCACAGAAGACACTCAGAAGTCCCCGCATAAACAACAAGGAAGCAGGGACTTGTTGGAGCTAGTTAAGAGGTTACTTTGGTCCAGGTAGTATGATGGTAGACGTGGTAGGAATGAAGGGAAGAGAGGATGTGGAGTTCTAGATGAAAAGAGCCTAACAGGCTTTGCTGATGGGTTGGATGTGAAGTAATGAAGAGAGAGAGACACGGAGAGAAAGAGAGAAGAGAGAAAGAGTGTCCAGAGAAATCCTCAGCATTCTCCCTGATCAGCAGTAAGGAGGCTTGCCCTTTACTGAGCTGGGAGAAAGAGGATGAAGGTGGGTCAAACCTGAGATGGCCATTAGACATCCAGATGGAAATAAGACAAGCAGTTAGGTGCCGAGTCCTGGGCTCAGGAGAGAGCTCCAGGCTGGAGGGACACTTGTGTCTCCAAACTATAAGCTCGAATGAAGCCCTGGAGTGAATGTGAGTGAAGATGGAGGAGAGAAAAGGACCAGGACACAGCCTCAGGCCTCCACATGTCTGACTTAGGAACATAACAAGAGACCAGGAGAAAAAAAAGTAAAAGGTGGTCATGGAGAGGGGCAGAGAGCGGAAAAGACAGGGGCAGAGAGCAGAAAGGACAGTGACTGGGGGATGACCAACTCTAGCTGTCTCGCTGGCACCCATGACAGTCCTCATCTCCTACAAGACTCGGAATAACGGCCCCTCTCACCTTTTCAGGTTTCCTGACCATGGACTTGTACTTTCCAGAAACCTGAGTTTCCAGGGTATCTATGTATCTCATTCTCTAATATGAGTGATCCCAGGACCACCACTCATGAAGAAAGCCTAGAAGAAGAGAATGGCCAAGCGAAAAAGCAACGCAGTCTCAAACAAAAGAACTGGAATTTAATAAACAGATCTCACACATAACTTTAAGAAGAGAGACATCCAATTAGTATTTTGGGGAGATCTGAAAAGATAAGGACAGAATTCCTGGAACAGGCTGCCATTTTAAAAAAAGATCAGGGACCAAGAAAATACTCTTGAATGCTACACACACTATGCCAAAATAAATAATTTATTAGAAAGACAACTACAAAAAAAATTTCCAAAATTTTAGACAGAAACATTAGCAAAATAAAGATAAATAA
>NW_011494660.1:1284909-1285148 GCF_000754665.1 Bison bison bison | reverse complement strand
CAACCATCTCATCCTCTGTCACCCCTTTCTCCTCCTGCCCTCAATCTTTCCCAGCATCAGGGTCTTTTAAAATGAGTCAGTTCTTTGCATCAGATGGCCAAAGTGTTGGAGTTTCAACTTCAACATCAGTCCTTCCAGTGAATATTCAGGGCTGATTTCCTTTAGAATGGACTAGTTGGATCTCCTTGCAGTCCAAGGGTCTCTCAAGAGTCTTCTCCAACACCACAGTTCAAAAGCAT
>NW_011494660.1:1275459-1284559 GCF_000754665.1 Bison bison bison | reverse complement strand
CACTGTTTCCACTGTTTCCCCATCTATTTCCCATGAAGTGATGGGACTGGGTGCCATGATCTTAGTTTTCTGAATGTTGAGCTTTAAGCCAACCTTTTCACTCTCGTCTTTCACTTTTATCAAGAGGCTTTTTAGTTCTTCTTCACTTTCTGCTATAAGGGCGGTGTTATCTGCATATCTGAGGTTATTGATATTTCTCCCGGCAATCTTGATTCCAGCTTGTGCTTCATCCAGCCCAGCGTTTCTCATGATGTACTCTGCATATAAATTAAATAAGCAGGGTGACAATATACAGCCTTGATGTACTCCTTTTCCTGGAGTGGAACCAGTCTGTTGCTCCATGTCCAGTTTTAACTGTTCTTCCTGACCTGCATACATATTTCTCAAGAGGCAGGTCAGGTGGTCTGGTATTCCCATGTCTTGAGGAATTTTCACAGTTTGTTGTGATCCAAACAGTCAAAGGCTTTGGCATAGTCAATAAAGCAGAAGTAGAGGTTTTTCTGGAACTCTCTTGCTTTTTCGATGATCCAATGGATGTTGGCAATTTGATCTCTGGTTCTTCTGCCTTTTCTAAATCCAGCTTGAACATCTGGAAGTTCATGATTCATGTACTGTTGAAGCCTGGCTTGGAGAATTTTGAGTATTACTTTGCTAGTATGTGAGATGAGTGCAATTGTGCAGCAGTTTGAGCATTCTTGAATGAAAACTGACATTTTCCAGTCCTGTGGCCACTGCTGAGATTTCCAAATTTGCTGGCATATTGAGTGCAGCACTTTCACAGCATCATCTTTCAGGATTTGAAATAGCTCAACTGGAATTCCATCACCTCCACTAGCTTTGTTTGTAGTGATGCTTCCTAAGGCCCATTTGACTTCACATTCCAGGATGTCTGGCTCTAGTTTGATGATGATACCTCATGGTTATCTGGGTCACGAAGATCTTTTTTTGTACAGTTCTTCTGTGTATTCTTGCCACCTCTTCTTAATATCTTCTGCTTCTGTTAGGTCCCTGGTGGCTCAGAGGTAAAGTGTCTGCCTGCAATGCGGGAGACCCAAGTTCAATCCCTGGGTTGGGAAGATCCCCTGGAGAAGGAAATGGCAACCCACTCAGCTACCCTTGCCTGGAAAATCCCACGGACAGAGAAGCCTAGTAGGTTACAGTCACAAAGAGTCAGACATGACTGAGCAACTTCGCTTTCAGTTTCCAAAAAGGTAGAGCAAATAAAATAAAGGGAAGAAAGATTATCCAGAAAGTAATACAGAGAAATTTGCTGGAGTCAAAGGAAGATACAATTCTTCTGGACAAAAGAAAACATCATCCAGAAAGATTCAAACATCTCAGCAACATCAGACACTTGAAACGCAGGATCCTGGAAGGTAGTGGAGGGTTCCTATGAGGTTCTGAGTAGAAATATGCAGCTGTACAAGTTTTTACCTAGACAAACTATCAGAAAATGTGAGGGCAAAATAAATAGATTTTTAGAACCACAATGCTTAAAAAAAAATTCACTCTAAAAATTTACTTTCTTAAGAAGTTTTTTCCAACAAAGTAAGAATGAAAACGAAGAAAAACAGAGAAACTAAGGTTCCAACCCAGAGAAAGGTAAAAATGACCCAGGAGAACAGCTGTGCTGCAAGGCTCAGACAGTCAGCCTCTCCCCTGTCCTACCCTCCAGGTATCAATTACAGAAATGCTGGAGAATCCAAACAAGTCTTGGGAAATCTTGGGGTAAAACACATAACGAAAAAGCTAAAAATGACAGCACAATAAGAGTAATAAAAGAAGCTACAAGAATAAGCATCTCAGCTGAAAGGCATGGTACAAATATGAAACAAACTAAAACTCATGTGGCCTGAGACATTAGGCAGCAGGGGGTACCTCTTTGAGCAGAGCCGTAGAGGTCCCGACACGACCAGGAAGCAGGAGAACCCCATCCCGCACCCCGGGTGGCAGAGTCAAAGGGAGGCAAAGTTGGGCATTCGTTCTCAGCTTAGAACCCATTTCTGGACCAAAATCAGCCAGAAATGGGGGCTCATTGTGGTCCTCATCACAGGCTTGGCCCTTCCCTCCAGAGACTCAGGCAGACATGCTTGCAGTGCCTCCAATTTACCCACCATCTCTGCCTGGCCTAGACACACCTTCTCCATCACATGCCTTGTCACCCATGCCTGTCACCTCTCAGACCCGAGCTGTCCTCCACATAACCCAGGAATCAGACTTGATGGCCAAGTTCCTCTCCCAGTCGCCATCCGGTCCATCAGTAAATCTGGATGGATCTGTCCTTGGAATACTGTCTACCCAGATCAACCTCTTATCTGAGTCTGCTCTCCATCCTATCCAAGCCCACCCTCATCTCAGGCCTCCTAACACATTTCCACACTTAAACCCTCACCCCTTACAGCCTCCCCACAAAGCAGCAGCCAGAGGGATCCTTCTACAGTGCAGGTCAGACCACCTCACTCAGAGAAATGTCAAAGCCCACAGAGTTATGGCCTCTAAGCACACCCTCTGTTCTCCCCAGCCTTCATTCCCTCTGGATTGCCCGATGACCCTCAAACAAGCCAGGAGCAGGCTCAGGCCTCAGGTTTTGCACTTGCTTTTCCCAAACATCACTCAACTCAAATACACCCCTCAAGATTCATTTCCACCTCCCTCAGCTGGGAATGTATCACCCATCCATAAGTAGGCACCAGCTCCAATTGATCCTGATGATTTTCTTTAATGGCATTGATTCTAAGGTTGCTTGAAATTAGTGGATCAAATTCTGTGACAAAATGTGGGAGCATTCACACCTGGGTGTGTCCATACTTACCCGCAAAGCCAGGCCCCAGCGCCCCAAGGACCCAGCACCCTCCATTCATTTGAAGAGCTGTGGTGTGTGTGCTCAGAGGGCCCAGAAATGCCTGTCTGACAAGCATCCCCCAACTCAGAGGGCACCAGGGATTCCTGAAAATCCACTTTTGTTTGAGTGGAGTCTGGTGGGAAGGATGCTCTGTCTAACCTCCTGGAGACTGAAGGTGTCGGCCAAGTCAGGCTGATCACTGCACCCTGAGTGCACACAGAAGCCTGGGACTCCATGCCTCACCAAGAGACACCCTTGCTTCCAATGCAGCCGCAACACCTTGCTTTCATCAGGCTCTCCACACAGTCATTCTCAGCTGAGAAAGAGCTGCAGCAACCAGAGGGAAGAAAAAGATGAGCGCAGGCTACAGGCTGTCTTACACCTCCCTGTCCCTCCCCTCCCCGCCATCCTGTGCCCCACTCCCACTCTGTCTGCCTTTGGAGTGTCCTCATTTCCTCCTGGCCCCCCGCTTTTGTTCTTCACCCTCTTCTCCTCCTGCTTAATTTCTCAAAATAGAAAATTTTTGAGAAACAAATTACAGACTAATGATAGTGTCAATTCCCATGAGCTCAGGAAAACATAGAATTTAATTTCAGTCTGAGAGAGCATATTTATGAAGCATCTTTTCTCCTTCAACGTCTGTCCGTAAGAAGCTTCAGACTCCTGAAGAGCCCTGCCCTCGATGCGCTGATGCCACCTGGCTTTTTGTAAAGCCTCTTCTACTTCCGGGGGTGGCCACAGCCCTCAAAGGAGGGGTCACGTGGCGCCTTTCCCAGGAGCTCAGGAAGCTCTGAGCTTGAGACGGGAAGAAAGCAACCCAACAACTTGAAGCCAAAAATCCCAATCCAGAACCTTCTTTTCCAGCTCACTGATGTTGGGCCTCCTGTTCTGAGAGTTTTGCCCCAAAGTGCATGACATTCATTCATTTGCTATTTACCAAGCCTTGCACCACTTCAGGCAGTGGGAACACAAAGTCCCCATCCTGGGCAGCTCACCTGCCCCTGGGGTGACAGAAGCAAAGCAAGTCACCAAATAAATGTATGTCAGTTGCACCACAACATCAAGAAGAAAAATCAAGTAGAGTAAGAGAGGGGTGGGAACTCGTGTGGAGAGCTTAGTCAGAGAGGACCCTCCATCACATAAACATTGAAGATGCACAGGTCTGGGCGCAGGTCTCTCCAGCAGAGGGAGCCACACGTGCAAACACCCTGGGCAGGACTGTCCTTGGGATGTTCAGGAAACCACATGTGGGGCAAAGGCAGGCATGAGCCAGGGCCTGGGGACCTTCTGAGAGAGACGGGAGCCCCTGGAGGGTTGGAGCAGAGGGAGACGGGGTCTGAATGGCATCTGGGGTGGAGGAAGAGGATGGGGTG
Source organism: Bison bison bison (assembly GCF_000754665.1). Lineage (NCBI taxonomy): Eukaryota > Metazoa > Chordata > Mammalia > Artiodactyla > Bovidae > Bison > Bison bison. The sequence goes on along the minus strand of NW_011494660.1, from coordinate 1,280,344 downwards.
CAGCCAACCCTCCCTTTGGGCTCCTTCATCAATGCACTGGCTTCTGTCCTTCCCCAGCTCCCACAAGGCCGGTGTCCATGCAGTCAGGATAGTGCCCTGACCATCCCACCCTGGGGAGGAGGACTTCAACAGTAACAGCCATTGCGGGAAGCTGCATAATAGCCTTAATCCCCAGAACCTGAGAATATTACCTTCTGTGGACAAAGGGACCGTGTCGATGCGGTAAAGTTGGGATCAAGATGGGAAAATTATTTCGATTATGGAGGTAGCCTGGTGTAACCACAGGGTCCCTATCAGAGGGACACAGGAGGAGTCAGAGGGAAGGTGACGTGCTGACAGAAGCAGAGGTCAGGGTGATGAGCTGTGAAGATGGGGGAAAGGCTGCAAGCTCAGGGCTGCCTGAGCCTCCTGAGTGGAAAGGGTGAGTGCCGGGGTCCAGCCCCGGTGGATCCAGGGAATTCGAAGCGGGGACGGCGTCGTCGAGGATCAGGAAACAACTGCTTAATTAAACGTTAATTAAGGATATAAAGAGTAATAGAATAAGGATAGCTCAGTAGGAAAATTCAGTGAAGAAAAGAGACTGAAATAAGGATAGCTCAGTGAGGAAATTCAGTGGAGAAAAGAGGCTGAATAATTCAGCCAGAAGGTAAGAGAAAGAACGACATGGGGAGACCAAGTTTCGGTGAACAAGGCCCGCATTTTATTTTCCAAAGTAGTTTTTATACCTTAAGTTATGCATAGAGGATAATGGGGGAAGGGGTAGAGTCATGCAGTGAGCCAGGCTTTCTTCCTGCAAACTTATCATATGCAAAAGCTTAGGTGATTTGCATCATCTTCTGGCCCGGAGGCCTGTTAACATTTTAAGGCCCTTTCTTCAGAAAACTTATTTTTCTCTAAAGGTGATAAGTCAAGCGCCACCCTCCAAAAGCATTAGATAAAGTTGCATTCCTACAGAGCAAAGGTGTGGTGGGCTATAACAAGAAAAAGAATTAACTCAAGGGTCCCAGGTTACAAACATTAAAGCTACTACTTACACCAATTATATTAATCAATACACTGCCAGGGACACAGCAGGTAAGGGATATGGAAACTTAGCAGCAAACATTGGCCCAACAAGTGAAAATCCCTTCACCAATACAATTTCTAATCAATCTTTTAACTACTCGAAGGAATCTGTATTTAGACAGTTTAGAACATCTCATGCCTCTCACAGTTGGGAGGCTCTGAGCAATCACATGTGGCCGGAAAAACCTATTCAGCAGGCTAGAGGACTTCCAAAGGAGTTTGTAGGTTGAAACACTGTCACACCCAGGAATTATTAACTGGAGCTGTAAGCTAACTCTTTTTTCAGAGAGAGGTAGTGGGGGACAGCCCCCCGTAAAGTCAGAGGTGTAGGTGAAAGCACAAAGCAGAAAGTAGGCAGACTCTGGTTTGGTGGGTAGATGCTCGAGAATTTCCAGGGGAACTCCTGAGGCTCCATCCCGCCTTTGCATATGCCAAGCCTCCTTCCTCATGACCTTTGCCACGGGTGGAGCTCGCTCCCAGCAGGTGAGGAAAGGGATTCTGCCCTGGAGCCTCCAGAAGGACCAGAAGAGAGCGTGGGGGCTCCCCACAGAGATTCAACCCAGCACCCCTTCCTTGGAGCTTCCAGAAGTAGACACAGGGGATCGGGGTACCAAAGCCTGCCCTGACTGTCCCAGCCCTGAAGTTCCCGGCAGGTCTGCTTTCAGAACAGTGGTCCCCCAGGATGGAGCAGTGCTGGGGCAGGGCACTGCAGAGCCTCCCACCAGAGCAGGGCTGCCAGAGCCTCCACAGACCGCCCAGTGTCTCTGCAAGTCACCTGGGCAGTCAGGAAACCTCAGGAACAGGACCTTTCCTACAAGGAACTGACAGACAGTAGGTGTCCAAGAAATGTCTGTCAAGAGCAACCTGCGGTCTCCCTATTGTTAAGGAACAAGCCAAGCATTCCTGGGGCTTTCTCCTTTCCATCACCGCCTCCCTGCTCCAGAGATGGACTGAGGTGAGCTCCCCTTGGGAGAAATCCACCCGGTTCACTGCTGGTCCTGAGGGGCCGGCACCAAAGGCGGGGAATTCCACCCAGCTGTTCAGAGGGTCAGTGTGCAGCTGCGCGCACACAGGGCCCAGGCAGAGGGCATCCTGCCTCTGGCAAAGGCCAGGCTGTGCGCCCCCAACCCCCACCTTCCAGCTTGCCCTCGGGCACACTCAGCCCACGTCGGACACACACAGGACCAGTGAGTACCTGAGCTCCATCCACTCACGGCTCTGGAGGTGCTCAGGGGGCGAGAAGGGCCCACACCGCCCTGGGGGCCCACACGCACTCTTTCTCCATCCTTGGTGTCAGCCTCTGCTGACATCTTGGGTTCTGCTCCAGCCGCCACATCCACTCGGTCACCAGTTGCTGAAGTGCAGTCTTCCAGTTTTTCAGTCTCTTCAGTCCTCTCCACCCACCCGTGCATGTCTGCCCTTGGCCCCTGCTGGGACCCCAGGAGAAGGGCCAGGTCTTTAAGGCCCCAGAGTCTATCCCCCCTGCCTCTGGTCTTTGTGTCCCCTCTGTCCGTAGCAGCACCGCCTCCTGCAGTCCTCCTGCAGCACCTGCTCCCGAGGTCCTCCCTGACCTGAGGATGCACCCACAGCTGGGTCCAATGGCATCGGGGCTCCTGCTCCCAGGGCTGGTGCACCCCTGCCCTCTCTGCCAGGCAGTCGCTGCCTGTACCCTGCTGTCCTTGACTGATGTCTGACCAGGCACTTTCTGGGGTAGGAACCCATCTTTGACCTGGGCCACCTTGCCCCTAACACAGAACAGCTGCATCCTCATAGCATGAGCTCAAGACCTGTCCCCAAGCCAGCCCATGCCAACCATGGAGGAAAGTGTCCACACCAAGAACATGGGGTGGGCTTGCCCTGAGTGCCTGGTGCCCCTTGCACCCTCCCCCCAACCCACACTCACAGGCACACTCAGATCCACAGGCACACACACACTCACGCTCTCGCACTGTGGAACCCCTGACAACTGCAGCTGGGACTGCCAAAGCCCTGCAGGAAGGTGGCCAAGTGGAACTGGCTGCTCCTGGCCTTCATCAGAGCGACTCCCGCAACGTCATGCCAGCAACTCGGCTCCCTAAGACATGGTGTAATCCACTCTCAAAGTTCACCTTTTGAACACACCTGTCCAGAATTTTTTAAATCCCCACTTGCCACACTTTTACAACTTAGGGTGGAATAAAGGATGGATTTGTGCCACATAGGCTCCAGGTGGGCGCTACAGATTTCACCTCGCCTCCTCGTTCCTCAGCTTACAAACTGGGCAGCAGCATCAGAACCGCAGAAGGTCCTGCCCTTGGGCTAGCACTGGGTGCAGCCCCCACGGCGCCCACAAGTGTGTCGTGGTGGAAGAACCAGCACCTGGTGAGCCCCTATCCCCTTGTGAACTCTCTCTAGCTCTCACCAGGCTGAACTTTCCTGCTCTCAATCGGTCTGAGCCACCACAAGCCAGCCCAGATTAAAGGGGAGGTGATGATGGCAGCCACCCCAAGAGTAGGCTTCCAAAAATGCAAATGGGAGGACTTCACTGGTGGTGCAGTTGATAAGAATCTGTCTGCCAATACAGGGGACACAGGTTCAATCCCTGGTCCTGGAATATCCCACATGCCTCAGAGCAACTAAGTCCATGTTCCACAACTACTGAACCCGTGCCCTAGGGCCTGGGAGCCACAACTACTGATGCCTGCCCACTCTGGGGCCCTCAAACCACAGTTAATGAGCCCCTGTGCTGCAACTGCTGGAGCCCACGTGCCTAGGCCCTGTGCTCTGCAACAAGAGAAGCCGCCACAATGAGAAGCCCGAGTGCCCCAACTAGAGTAGCCCCCACTGTCGGCAACCAGAGAAGGCTCACGTGCAGCAACAAAGACCATTGCAGCCAAAAATAATAATAAATAAACTACTTTACAAAGGCAAATGGGATGAAGAAGCACATCCCAAGGGAGCTCGCCTCTCAGGAGATGCTGGCACAGCTTCATCTCAGACAAGTCTTTAGGCCTGACATCTCCTCTCCAGCACCAAGGCCCCTGGGAGCCATGAACGCTGTGCCCAGAACACTCTCTGGTCTGCTCCAGGTGAGGCTACTGTTTTGTTCCCAACATCTCCCTGAGCCAGGGCACTCGGCCCTACCGCATACCCAACTCCCATACTGCAGGAGCTATCTCAGTGCCTCACAGGCCTTTGCCCCATGACCTGGGGAACATGTGACAGTGTGGAGCCTCCCCTCACAGGAGCTTCTAGAAGGAGGAGTGCAGGACAGAGAGGTCTGGATGCTTCAACAAACAGTTCAGCAGCCAACAGAGGGCCACGCACTGTGCTGGCTCCAAAGCCCTCATGGCCTTTTGAAGGCTTCCTGGCCCCTTGGTGTGTCCTCCCATACTGCTTAGCTGTGTCCCCAGCTCCACTCTGTGTGTGTGTGTGTGTGTGTGTGTATGTGTGTATGGGTGTGTCTGTGTGCTTGTGCACGTGTGTGTGTGTGTGTGTGTGTGCGTGCGTGTGTGTGTGTCTGTGTGTACGTGTGTGTGGGTGTGTCTGTGTCTATGTGTGTGTCTGTGTGTGTGCATATGTGTCCGTGTGTGTCTGTGTGTCTGTGTCTGTGTGTGTGTGCGCATCTCTGTGCATGTGTGTGTGTGTGCATGTGTGTGTATGTGGGTGTGTGTGTGGGTGTGTCTGTGTGCTTGTGCATGTATGTGTGTGCATCTGTGTGTGCGTGCGTGTGTGTGTGTCTGTGTGTACGTGTGTGTGGGTGTGTCTGTGTCTATGTGTGTGTCTGTGTGTGTGTGCGTGCATCTCTGTGCATGTGTGTGTGTGCACGTGTGTCTGTGTG
>NW_011494660.1:1217307-1275359 GCF_000754665.1 Bison bison bison | reverse complement strand
TGTGTGCGTGCACGTGCGTGTGTGTGTGTGCGCGTGTGTGTGTGTGTGTGCGTGTGTGTCTGTGTGTGTGTACACATGTTCATGCAAACAGTCCATCATCCTTGCTGGGCAATGACTTGATCCCAGGCCCTCCATCAAACCCAGCACACCCCTCCGTGTGGCAGAGCACCCAGAAGCCCAGCAGCAGCAGGACAGCCTCTGCTGGGGTCCTTGCCTAGTGCTTCCTACAGCACACCTCCCTTCACCCAGGCCCTGACCAGGGGGTGCCCTGATTTCTACCTTGAAGATGAGGAGGCTGAAGCACAGAGACTCCCGATAGCTGTCAAAGGTACAGGCCAAGGGGCCAAGGGTGCAGCCCTAACCTGCCTTTATCTGACTACAGAATGACCCACTTTACTGAACATCACAAAACCCTCCGGTCCCTTGAGGGCTTCTCCTTCCCCCAGACACTTCTTAACCCTAAACTGTTTCTTTTTATTCCCTTTCTTTTTTAAATAAAATTATTGAGGAAAAGACTAGAGGATATATTTACAAATCATGAACAAAAGGTTCATCTTTGGGTTGTAAGACTCTGACTTGGGTTTTTTTATTTTTTGGCTGCACTGGGTCTTCGTAGCTTTGCACTGGCTTTGTCTAGGTATGGCAAGCACAGGCTACTGTTCATTGCGAAACATAGGCTTCTCACTGCTGTGGCTCCTCCTGTTGTGGAGCATAGGCTCTAGGCTCATGGGCTTCAGTAGTTGCAGCTCGCAGGCTTAGTTGCTCCTCAGCATGTGGAACCTTCCCAAACCAAGGATCGAACTCGTGTCCCCTGCATTGGCAGGTGGATTCTTATCTACTGCGTCCCCAGGGAAGTCCCCTGACTTGGGTTTTTAAAATAAACTTAGATCCTTTAAATGTGGCTATGACTAACCCAAAAAGAAGAAAAGTCTCCCTTTTCTACCTGCTTCCCCTACCATGACAAAAGCATGGTAGATAACTCCTATGATGTCTAAGGTGCTCTATACTGTACGAAATAAATTATGCAGTGGGCTGGATTGATTGCAAGGCCCTTCACTCCTTCCTTCTGCCCTAAAAATGCATTCTGTAGAGTCTGCTTTATTAATCAAAATTTATTCAAATTCATTAGCCAGTTGCTCTCAAAATGTCAAAGACCAGTTTTCCAATTCCAACCATTTCTGCTGACCCTCTGGGACCTGGTATGGCTGCCAAGCACCCATCTGAGTACCTAAGCAGGACGCTCCAGGCGTGTGGCCCCCACCAGCCTCACCGCTGTCTCTGACCAAGGTCTTCTCTCTCCTTCTCTGTGTCTGGAAGGTGACACAGCAGATACTGGGCAGTGGTTCACGGGGCAGCAGGCAGCAGGGGTCTCCAGACCCCGCCAGTATGTGCCCCTCACCCAGATTAAGCACGATTTTGACTAGGCTTCAGATGTTCATCTTGGTGCTTGCCCCAAGGGTCACAGAGACCAGTGTTTCCTGGCCAGTTCCTTCTCCAGGAGATCTTCCTGACCCAGGGATCGAACCCAGGTCTCCCGCATTGTGGGCAGACACTTTACCGTCTGAGCCACCAGGGAATGTGATGGTGATTCTGGCGATGGTGGTGATTCTAGTAACGGTGATGAGGATGGTAGTGGTGCTGGTAATGATAATGGTGTAGACAGTGATGGTGAAGATAATGGTCGTGATGGTAATGATGATGAGGATGGGGTTAGCCGTAATGATGCTGGTAATGATTATGGTGATGATGATGGTGATGGTAATAATGATAGTGGCGATGCTGATGGTGACAGTGACAGTGATGATGAGAATGATAATTATGGTGATAATAATGGGGTGATGAGGATGGTGGCAGTCCCGAGGATGCGGTAATGATGACAGCGTTGGTAATGGTGATTATGAAAGTGAGGAGGAGGAGGGTGGTGGTGACGACAGTGATAATGATGGTGATGACAATGGCAGTGATGGTGATCGTGTTGTGATGGTGCTGGTGATGCCAGTGATGGTGGTGATAACGGGAATGATGACAGTAGTGGTAATAATGATGATAGTGATGGTGATTGTAGATCATATTACTTGTACTTCACTAGAGTCCAGAGATGTTAAGACATTTAAATCAAGTTCTTAGAGCTTGTAAAAAGATGAAAATCTGGCTGAGTCCAATGTCAGTGCTCTTTCCAAACACCCCATTACCTTTTCCTGATGTTCATTTCAATTTGCAGCTCACTTTTCATATCTCTTTTTCCTTCAGCAGCTCAACACAAGTCCTCCCCGATCCATCACAATTTCATTCTCTTTCTTTTTCCATGTATCTTTGCATCTGACCTGCCTCACACAGCCACAGAATGATGAGCTGCTGCCACAAGGAGCATCAGAGTGTGAATAGCTGAGCCTCCTCGCATCCTGAACATCTGGTCCCTCAGCACTCTGAGGAGTTAATGAAATACACAGAGACTGGGCACTACAAATTGGGATTTAGAGGCCTCACCCTCCCTTCCCTTTCAATTTCCTTTCTGAAAATTTAGTTCTCCAACATCAATTTCTGTTTGTAATAAGTATTTAAGCACTTTGCCTGCCAGACATGCAGCATGGGAATGCTCTTCGCTGACAGCCCCAGAGCCTCTGGCCACCCCACCCAGCTGCATTGGACCCCACCAAGGAAGATTCTCCCAGCAAAATATTCCCCCAGGAGGGCTCAGCTGGGACACCTCCAGTGTCCTTTATTCCCATGGCTGCTGCAAAAGACTCCTTCATTTGGCTTGCCTTCAGTGTTCAATCAAAGACTTTATCCCACATGGCTGAAATTGCTGCCACAGCCTCCAGCCATTCTCCACCCCCTCACTATGTCAGATTCAAATCTGACCTTATCATGCCCAGCTTGAACTCCTACAGTGCCCCCCTCTGTCTGAAATATTGGGCTTCCCAGGTGGCTCAGATGGTAAAGAATCTATGTGCAATGCATGAAACCTGGGTTTGATCCCTGGGTTAGGAAGATCTCCTAGAGGTCTTCCCAGTATTCTTGAGAAGGAAACGGCAACATACTTCAGTAGTCTTGCTATTTTTGCCTGGAGAATTACATGGACAGAGGAGCCTTGCAGGCTACAGTCCATGGGGTCACAAAGAGTTGGACATGACTGAAGTGACTAATGTAGTCTTTGTGAAACATACCTGTGATGTTCTGAATCTTTGGGAGATGCACTGGGGTGTCACAAGTTTCTAAGAAGCAGAGTCCATGGGCTGACAGTAGTTGGATGTTTAATGGGGTGACACAGGAAGCATCTGCATCCATTTTCATGTAGCAGATTCAAGTCCCTGCAGCATTCTAATCAATAGCCTTTTGTTCTGGACAAAGGAGCCAAAAGGCCCCTCTTATCAGAGCCACATGACCCCAGAACAACCTATATGAAGCTCAGACCAAGCTCAGAGGCCAGGGCTGCATTCATCCCACAAACAGAACAGGGGTCCCTTCCATCATGAGCCGGAGGTGGGCAGCCCGCCTTTGAGAATGCACGCAGCCACCCTTGCTCTGTCTGGCTGTGGAGCACCCACCACATGGGCGGCAGGAGGAGAGTGCCATGTTAGAGAGCAGTAGAGCCCAGCCAGCATAGAGAGGTCTTTGGGGTGCTCCCACAGACTAACAGAGGAACATGAAGTCCCCTGTCTTCTCAGGCTCTGGACCCAAGCTGACAGCTGAGTCAGCAGAAGCTCAGGAGTTCTCTGTTCTCACCATCCCTTCAAAGACAGGGAGGCCTGCAAACTCAGTGAGGCTTGGGAAGGACAGACATTCCTGAAAGGGCCAGACCTCTCCATGCCCCAGGATGGGGATCTCCTAAGAGAAGTGCTGTGGCTCTGACCCTCCCCACTGAGCAGGAAAAGGAAGGCAGCCCACCCCTAGAAGGCAGTGGGGCCCGAATCCCAGCTCCCCAACAAGTAAAAGGGGAGGGTGGAGGCCCTGGCACCAGTCCCTGGTCTGTGGGTCAAAGTAGCAAGTGGAGAAGCCAGCCAGCCTCACAGGGCACGTGATGGAGTTATCAGTCCCTCACTCTCTCTTCCCTGCCAGGCGTGAGCTGGGAAGGCTGCACAGGTCAGCTCTGAACCTGTGAGAAACGGATTTTGCACAAGGTACCCACTTCTGAATTCATGAACAAGTACGTTTGGGGTTACTTACAGGGCAGAATGTCAAACAGCCTAGCACTCGGGGCTCAGGGAAATGTTCACCCAGAATCCTAAAGAGAGACCCCACCAGGCAGTGGCCTTGAGGACTGAGGAAGCAACACTGGTCCGGCTGCCTCATCCACTTTGGAGACTACCCATCACCACTGCTGTCACTGAGGGAGTGTGTTATCTACCTCATTCTACAGATGAGAACACTGAGGCCAAGAAAGCTTAAGAAACTTGACCAAGGAACCAGAACCCAGGCTTGAATCAGGAACAGCCGGTGGTGGGGGTGAGGAGCTGGGTCTGCCTTACTGGTCGCGTGGCTAGGACTCCTTCCTGCCTGGACTGTAAGACTGCAAGTGACCTCACAGGGCTGCTGCATGGACTAGCGTGGAAGCACGCACAGCAGCCCACAGTGAGTGCTCAGCAAGGACTCCCAACCCAGGCACTGGGGGTAGGGTACCTGACTGAACAAATCAAGTCCTCATTTGTCTGCTGTTTCCGCTCCTGTGCAGGGAGCCTCAAAAATGCCAACAAGCACATGAACATAAGCTGGGTCAGCTAGAAAGAACTACAGCAGAGAAAAACACACAGGGTGGGCAACGGGGAGTGTGGGCAACTGCACAGTTGGGAGGCAGAGAAAGCCCCTGGTGCCCCTGAGACTTGAAGGAAGCAGGAAGCAAGCGTGTGGACACCCCGGTGCAGGGACACCTGTGCAGAGGCCCTGGGACACGGAGAACAGGGTGCCCACGCGGCCAGGTAGGCCTGCAGCTGGCAGTGGGCTCTGGGGGAGAGCCTGTAGGGCTGCATTCACCTGTTTGAGGGCCTTGGGTCTTGCTCTAGAAATGGGATCAGAGGAGGGCTCCAATGTGACTCAGGTGTGACAGCATCGCTCCCGCTGCTGTGCCAGGTTCAGCTGGCAGGGAGCAGAGTGAATGCAGCACAGCCAGGTGGGCGTCACCTCGACCACAGTGGCCGGACGTGGACCAGGGTGAAAGGGGGCGGTGGGAGGATAGGCCTGATTCTGGATCTATTTGTTGATGTGGGAAATCAGAGAAGAGGGGGCAAGGTGACTTGAGATTTCTGACCTAAGCAGTTAGAAAGATGGAATCGGTTCTCTCTGATCCACTGCTGACACCTAAGAGATCCTGTCTCTTCTCTCCGGACACTATCTCAGGGGTCATATGCGTGTGCAGGGAACCCTTGCTGGACACTGTGAGCCACGCCAGCCCAGAGCCACCACATCCATCCTGTGAGGCATGACCAAGACAGGTGTATTACCCTCCCCCACCCCCTGAGCTCACTTGGCCTTGGAAGCAGTAAAACCATGTTTGCATCTGAGCCTCCCATTCTGGGCAGCTGGTCAGGTGAGTTCTGAAGAAGCTGCAAGGTATTCTTTTTCTTGCCAGCCCTACCTTGCCCATTTTGTTATTTTACCTGAGATGATGCTTTGCAGACACAGGTTCTGTCTGGTAGAACCAGGGACTGATAGAGTCTGAGGGCCATAGCTACAGTAAAGCTGAGAGAATGCTGGGTCCACATCACAGTCAGTCTCAGCAAACCCTTATCTCTACTGAAAATCCTACAAGACTGTTAGTGTTCTGCACTTTTCCATAATCAGCTTAGCACGCTGCAGCCAGGTCAGGGCAGCTGAAACCTCTGGCAATCTGCTATGTGCAGAGATAAAAGGTAAATGGTGTCTCCCATGTCTCACTCCCTGGATGAAGCCATCCATGATCCAGGAAAAGTGCAGGTCTTAACCAGCAGTCACTTTGGTGCCCAAGGAGTTCTCAGGAGCAGAGTGTCCCTGCCTCAGGACAGCCCCGGGCACTCTCCTCCTGGCTTTTCATGCCTCCCTGTGGCTGCTCTGGGCCTGATAACAAGAATCTAGCTTCTATAGCCCAGATTTCACCAGGCCCTGGTGACTTCACCAGGCTCAGCCTTACATCCTGAACCTCCACGGGCACAGAAACTGCACCCTGTCCCTCTGGGGCAGGAGCAGAGCGGACCTGGGCCAAGAGCTGGTCAAGGGGGCCACTGTCAACCTTGGATGGGGATGGCTTTCCTCAAATGTTCATCCAAGTCTTTGGTTTCCAGTCCCTCCTCGATGTCCCTCCTTTGACCCTGGAGAATTGCAAGGGTTTTGCATCAATAACAGATGGTCAGTTTTTGGCCTCCTCTGGTGTGCAAAGCCACTAACCCCTTCTCTGTCGGCATGCAGGCTTCCAAAGTGTTCCAAACTTCTCTTGTCTAATGGCATATTCCTCCTGGCCTCTTCTTGTTCTTGGGAATTTAGGCTTTTTTCACTCCTTTCCTGTCTTTTAAATGCAATTTTGATAGGGGACAGAATGCTGCTCATGTTCCATTTTCCTTGCTTAAAAAGAAGCCCCTCCCTGCCCTTGAGAAAGGTTTCCTTTAGTTTTTAGTTTTTAATTGCCATGCTGATGCATTCAGCACACAGAGGTGCTATAGGCCCCAAGTCAGGTTGGGGGGTGGGATTCAGAAGGACACACAGCCTGGGGGAGGAATGGCACAGATGGGCACCTGGAGGAGCCCAGACACTGGGCCAGGACAGGGCAGCTCCAATGCCGTCTGTCCAGGCACACTCCCCACCAAGCCCGGCCACACACCCCAGGCTCGTTCACTCTGCCTTTGGGATGTGAGCCTCACCTTCTCTGCCAGCTCGTCCATCCTCTCCCCAGGCCCTACAATCAATCGCGAAGCTCTGCCTTGTGTGGTCATCCTGCCTCCAACCTCTGTACCTGCTGCTCCGGTGTCCCCCACCTCTGACTGCCCCCTTTCTTTCATGTCCAGCTCTGCCCTGCACACCTGAACATCCTCCTACCTGCCTCCGCAGGCCCTTGTGCTTCGTTCTGCCCAACCATCGGCCCCCATGTGGTCTTTGCCCCCTCCACCCCAAAGCTGCCCTTCTCCAGGCACAGACCTGTGCAGCTGAGCTCAGTGGCTGGCTAGTGTGTTCAGAGGGTAAGGCATGGATGCTCTGTTGAACATAGGTGACTACAGGACAGTGGGAGCCAGAGGCCAGGCCAGCAGGCAGATGAGGGTTGGAAGTGCCTCCAGAAAAGCCAACCCCCGGCCTGGCCCCCACTCAGGCCTCTGTAACAGAGGAGTGGGAGGTCTGCCAGCCCCAACACATGGCAGTTCCTGGTCACTGGGGCATGAGCTCTCCCTTTGGAAAGCCCACCCTGAACTCAGTGCTTGCTGCTGCTGCTAAGTCGCTTCAGTCGTGTCCGACTCTGTTCGACCCCATAGACGGCAGCCCACCAGGCTCCTCTGTCTCTGGAATTCTCCAGGCAAGAACACTGGAGTGGGCTGCCATTTCCTTCTCCAATGTATGCATGCATGCTAAGTCGCTTCAGTCGTGTCCGACTCTGTGCGACCCCATAGACGGCAGTCTGCCAGGCTCTGCCGTCCCTGGGATTCTCCAGGCAAGAACACTGGAGTGGGTTGCCATTTCCTTCTCCAGTGCATGCAAGTGAAAGTGAAAGTGAAGTCGTTCAGTCATGTCTGACTCTTTTCGACCCCCATGGACTGCAGCCCACCAGGCTCCTCCATCCATGGGATTTTCCAGGCAAGAGTACTGGAGTGGGGTGCCATCGCCTTCTCCTGTACTCAGTGCTTAGTGGGCTGTTTGCATTAGATGTAGCTCAGCTGTTAAAGAACCTGCCTGACCATGAAGGAGAGGCAAGAGACAAGCGTTTGGTTTCTGGGTCAGGAAGATCCCCTGGAGGAGGAAATGGCAACCCACTCTGGTATTCTTGCCTGGAGAATTTCATGAACAGAGGAGCCTGGCAGGATACAGTCCATGGGGTCGCAAAGAGTCAGACACAACTGAGTTCACACTTGGGCAGAGTTTTCCCTTTTTAGCTTTAAGACTCAGCAAGGTGGCATTGCTGTTTTACTAAAATAACTGGTCCCCATCGTGTGTCCCAGCTCCAGGCCCTACTGGGGCAGAGGCTTGGCCCACTCTTGGCATCTCCACAAAGGCAAAGCTTGAGCCCCAGACAGAGGAGCCCCTGGCCTGGAGGCTCGTGCAGAGCAACCCCAGTGAGAACAGTGAGGGAAGGTCACTACCTGTGTCCTTGTCTGAGATGAAGGGTCCAGAGCCACAGAGGGAGACAGGGACTGTGCAGAGCCTCCCATGGCTCTGCTGCTGGACCCCCCAAGCAAGAGCGGGACAGGCCCATGCCAGCTCACCCGCTCAGGGAGGAAAGCTGAGGATGGTCCTGAAGTCCAGGCCTGGGCTCCTGCCGTCTGACTCGCAACCCTACTATTGCTGTCTCTCACCATGCCTCCCTTCTGCTCCTGTGAACATCCATCACTCCCTTCCTCTCTCTGCCCTTTGCTCTCTTCCCCTGGTTTCCACACTAAGCTTTCTCTGGTTTCCACAGTGATGTCTGGTCCAGGGGCCTGTGCTATGTGCTGCATCCCACGAAGTCCTGGGGGTCCACAGACTTCAGTGCCCAGGGCAGCCCTGGAGGCCAGGGTGGCCTGCATACACAGACGAGCAGGCTCTGCTTTTCTAGCTGCGGAGGTGCTGGCCTGGGGCTTGGCTGCCGTTCTGTTTCACGGCAGCCTCTGCTGCTCCCCTTTCCCACCCACCCCCAATTTACCCACTGCCCTCCTGCCTCCTCTCCCACTGTCTTCTAAACCAGCGGAATGTTACCGCCTTCTTCCTTTGGAAGGAAAAAAAAGTATGTGTAGGCGAGAAAGCCGGCTCCTCCAGACAGCCCAGGCAAGATGCCTAGGCTGCCTGTCAAAATTGATTTTGAAAGATAATTCTATTTTGAGCGAAAGAATAATGAAAAGACGTCCCCAGATGGCCTGGAAATAACCCTATTCCCATCAGGCTGGGTGCCAGGTCCTGCGCTGTGGCCCCTCAGCCGTCACCACACTGCCCTGCCCAGGTGGCTTTTGTGCCCCTGCCCTATCATTCCCTGGCATCCTCCCAGAGCCCGCTCCCACGCCTCTCTTCTCTGCAATGGTGAGGAATGAGGGGGCCAGTTATAACCATGGGCCTCTGTGCTGGGGGCGTGCAGCACAGGGTCTCACCATAGGGCCTGGCGCCTTCGGCTGGCGCCTCTTTAGTGTCTGTGCAGCCTTGCACCAGACACAGCAACGGGAGAAATGAGAATTTTCTGTCACATCAACCAGGCTTGCTGGGTTATTTGAGGACTCAGTGACAAAGCTAGTGGCGGGGGAGGCTTGGAACCTCGTCTGTGCTTGTGCTGACGCTTCCAGGCAATGCCGAGGGGCTGGAGGGTAGCGGGCACCCTGCCCCTGGCTCCATGGCAACCCATCTGAGCTCACCCCCCCTTGGTGGCCAGCACCCACCAGGAAGGAAAGGGTCATCCTCTTTCATCCAACACATAAGGGACCCTTACTGAAGGCCAACGGTTTGCCTTCACCCTGCAGAGGGTCTTCATGCAGGACCCCAGTGTTCGTCCCCACCTCTTTGGTCCCCTATGCCTGCCCACTGTCACCTGATGAGGGCTCATTGATCGCTCCCCTACCTCTCCTTGCCACGGTCTGCCCATCGTTCCCCCAGGACACTGCCAGGAGCATTACGTGCAGGGCTTGGGAACACTCGGAAATAGGAGAGGCACAGATGGATGCGGGAAGGAGGGACGTCAGGGAAAGCAGGGAGGGGGAGCCTGAGAGACGGCAGGATCCAGGCGGCCCACACCTGCCTTCCCAGCCCTTCTCTGTGTACTTTTCTGCATCACTCTCACCACCTTCCAGTACCCCACACGATAGATGGTATTGATTTTGCTTTTTATCTGCCTCCCTCTAAGGACTCTCAGCTCCTGAAGGAGAGGGAGTCTTTCTCTTCTGTTCACTGCCATACCCCCAGAGCCCAGAACAAAGACACCTTGGCTGCCAGCATGGCCTGGTAGGGCCGAGGCTGGATGCCCACATGGCCTGGTGGGAGCTGCAGCTGGTGACGGCCAGGTTCCACTCATGGCAAGGAGCCACAGCTCTTTATCAGACTTCATCCTGGACACATCCACACAAATACCCCGTGTGCATTCTCAGAAGAAGGTGCTATTCTTCCAGTCTTTACATCAGGATGCTGAGGATCTGAGTCCCTGAGCCTCTCCCTGGGGCACACATCAGCCAACCATGGTGCAGCCAGCTCAGAGGGAGAAGGAGGAGCCCTCTGCACCAGCAGAGAGGGAGGGCAGGGGGAGGGGGCCCCTGTCAACGTCTTCCTTATCCTGGTGCCAATGACTTTTCCTCCAGCCAGCGTGAGACTTCCAAGTGACAGGCAGCAGGGAACATGGCCTGTCTACCCAGCTACCCCTTCCTGCTATTGGACCAGTCATGATGCACAAGCACACCTCAGGGGATACAGTCATGGAGTAGGGTTGCTTAGGCCCTACCTTGTCTTTATTTATTTATTCTTTTTTGGCTTAGTTATGTGGTATTCGAGATCTTAGTTCCCCAACGTAGGGCCCCTTGCACTGAAAGGAAAGAGTCTTAACCACTGGACCACCAGGGAAGTCCCCCACCTTGTCTTTAAACGTGTCATACAGGCCATTCGACTCCTGGATTTTTCACTTTAGAGCAACTGTGGTCACTACAGCTTCAAAAAGAATCTCAAGTCAGTAGTAACCTCACTGAAAGCTTAACAAAATGTAAATGTTGACAACCTGGCGTGTAAGAAGTAAAGAAATTGAGAGTGGGACAGAGGACAAGAAGACAGGAAGAAGCAGAGGGTGCAGGCTTTTCCCTCATGTGTGAGGGAGCAGGCATCTTCCCAAAGTGTATAATAAATAGAGGTATAAGCCCATCAATCTAATTTACCAGAATAACAGTAGATCTCAGGTAATGAATACAAATACTAAGAAATGAAAGGAGGCAAAGGTGAGTACAGGGTACTTGGAGAGAGCTAAATACCTCAGTACAACACTGAAAACCAGATGTATGCTTTTAGTTAACGAAACAAGAACAGACCATGCTTGATTTATTAGGAAGTCTTTCTAAAAATAATTTTAGCGGTTGTGTAATACTTACTGGGCAATTAGCAGGGTACTTTGCTAGTTGGACATAACTTTTGCTGTTACTCAATAGTAAGACTAAAATTACTAGGAAAAGGTTTAGAATGTTTGACAACTCTTATTTATGGTTGAAGAGAAATTTCCAGAAAAACAAAAATCTTAAGCAGTTAAAAGAGGGTGATGGGCTAGAGAGTGGGTGCTGAAAGGTGCCAGGTGAAGAATTTTGCTTTTTGTTTTCTATTCTCTTGGATTTGATCCTTCCTCTTTGCCCATGTTTTTACAATGTCCATGTATCGTTTTGAGATTGAAAATAGTATCAAATACTCTAAATGTTTGTCTATTAATTTCAGATCTAAAATTCAGTTACATTAAAAACTAAATGTTCAGTCAGTTAAGTACTCTACTATATTGCCTGAATAAGATACTTTGCAGCAACTAAAATTATTTTCATAAAGTTACAATAATTATGGGAAAGACTTCTGTTACAATGTAGGATAAAAACTGAAGAAGATGAAATTTTATATGGAATATGGTCACAACTATGTGAAAAAAGCCAGAAAGCAATAAAATCGTAACTAGATTTTTTAATGGGGGCTATATCCCAAAATGTTGGCAGTGATTTTCTTTGGTAGGAGGGGCTACAGGAATTTTTTAAATTCCTCTTTCTAATTCTCTGGCTTTTACATTTTTGTTAATAGAGAACATGTGTTTTGTTTTGTTTTTTTTAAGAAGGGGAAAGGAGACCTTGAACTATGAATTCACAGCAGCAGGGAGAAGGGCACAATTTAACTTGGCAGGCTTTGTCTCACACATGAGAAGGAAGTGGACACAACTGGGTGATTCTGTTTATGCTCTTTGGTGCCAACAGAATTGAGATGATGCTAAAAGCATTTTGAGTCCCCCACGACTCGAGTCACAGTACAAAAGAACCTCAAATGACTCTAATAATCCCTGTCACTTGTGTGAAACATTTCTCTGCAAGGGTGGAACTCGTCACAGCATAAGAAAAAGCACAGTATCAGAAACCAGGAAACGTGAGCTCTAAATCCATGTTCCCACAACCAGGGCCGTGACTCCATTCTGGTTGCCTTCCCTCCCCAGGCTTTGCCAGCACAGCCCTCCCTAGATCATGGAGCCAGAGCTGCACCATCTCTTGGCTCCCTTGAGATCTTTGCTACACTGAGGAGCTATGACTCCATAAACGTGCTGGTGACTCAGATCCACCACTAGGGAAAATGTATTCCCTGAAGCAAAACAACTCCATCTGGCAAAATGCAGCCCCAAAATAACTGAGTACAAGACACTGCTAATCTACTCACCCAATGTTCACCCCATGAAGTGATTTCAGCATATTTCAGAAATAACCCTGTCGTTTTTTGTGTATTTCAGCTAGAATAAATTGCATAAAATGAGGGAAAAGAAATGGGTTCCAGGGAGGATGGGGAGAGGTAGGTGGGTGGGGGTTAACAGCTACTAAGCTACTAAGTGTATCCTGTGTGTGTTCATTCACTCAGTTGTGTCTGACTCTCTGCCACCCCATGGACTGCAGCCCACCAGGTTCCTCTGTCCATGGACTTTTCCAGGCAAGAATACTGGAGTGGGTTGCCATTTCCTCCTCCAGGGGATCTTCCCGACCCAGGCATGGAACCTGCATCTCCCTCATCTCCTGCCTTTCTGGCAGATCCTTTATAGCTGAGTCACCGGGGAAACCTAGCACTTCACGTATTTAATGCTTACAACATAAGGGAAGTGTGGTTGACATGGCTGGATTCACAAGAAACAAATGTACCCTATTCAAAAGCCAATGCACTTTTCATTCTATCTTTCAACATCCCTGAATCTGATGCATTATTTGTATATATGCGTGCACTAAAAGTGAGCAGATAAATATACTTTACAATGTGTAAACAAAACATTTACAAAACTGATCATGTTTACTCATGTGTGGTAAAACTATTGGTTGGAATTTGTCATGACTTGACGAATTTATCACACCAAAGGTAAAAGAAAAATTTAAATCTCAATAGAAGAATTATGCTGTGACTTTCAAGTAGCAAAATCAGAGTTTCAAGAGTTTGGGAAGATAAGAGCCTATTTCTGATGAGACAAGGTGAAATGGACGTGATTTTGAACTTCTCCGTATGGCTCCTATAGGTAGATTTTGAGCAGATTTTTACACTTAAAACTGGGCCTAACATGGTAAGAAGGGACTTCTGTGTAAAACCAAGTTGAGATGACAAATACTGGATTTACCCTCCCACCTGAAACAAAATGACAAGAGAAACTGACAAAATACAAGAAACAAAGGTCTGCAAGACATTGTACTTAAGACAACAACAAAAGGTAACAACTACTGAGAGGTGGGGGAGAAATGAGCCCTCAAATTGCCCTAGTTTATCTTCCTGGGAAAGTGTCCAGGCCAAAGAATAGGAACATCAAATTCTTGAGGAAGCTTGTAGATACCTGAAGTCGAGGAGACAGAGCTGGGAAGACCAAGGACCAAGGCCCTAGAGTCCACAGAACAGTGCTGAAGGGAAGAAAGCTGCTGAGAAAAAAACTCTTGGTAACTACAGAGGTCCTGCTTCAACCTTTCATCTGAGAACTAATCAGTGTGTATTTGTGAGAAAATTACACTACTCAGGGCTGAGGAAAGAACCACCCAAATGTTGGAGGTAATGGTGCCTAACACTAAAACAGGCTGGAAACCACACTGAAAACCTCAAGATCCATGGGGTCTCAATCAGTTCAGTTCAGTTCAGTCCCTCAGTCGTGTCCGACTCTTTGCGACCCCATGAATCGCAGCACGCCAGACCTCCCTGTCCATCACCAACTCCCGGAGTTCACTCAGACTCGAGTCTATCGAGTCGGTGATGCCATCCAGCCATCTCATCCTCTGTTGTCCCCTTCTCCTCCTGCCCCCAATCCCTCCCAGCATCAGAGTCTTTTCCAATGAGTCAACTCTTCCCATGAGGTGGCCAAAGTATTGGAGTTTCAGCTTTAGCATCATTCCTTCCAAAGAAATCCCAGGGCTGATCTCCTTCAGAATGGACTGGTTGGATCTCTCAATAACCGTCTATTAATAAACTACACCTAGAATGAACACTGCTTCAAAACAAATCTCCAAAGCAAGACAAAAAAGGATCAGACTGCCTCCAAGTATATAACTATGTCCCAAAACAAAGCTCACAAATATTAAACAGGGTACAAAAATATCTAGCACCCAACACGGTAAAACTCACAATGTCTAGTGTCAACCAAAAATTAGTAGGGGGACTTCTCTGGTAACCCAGTGGTGAAGAATCAATCCACCTTGCAATGTAGGGAACACAGGTTTGATCCCTGGTCAGGGAATTAACAGGCTTGCCAGGTGGCACAATGGTAAAGAATCTGCCTGCCAATGCAGGAGGCTCAGGAGGTGCAGGTTCAATCCCTGGATTAGGACAGTCCCCTAGTAGGAAATGGCAACCCACTCCAGCATTCCTGCCTGGACAGAGGAGCCTGGCAGGTTACAGTCCATGGGATCACAGTCAGACATGACTGAGAGACTGAGCACATGCTTGCACGCACACACACGCACATACAGGGAACTAAGATCCCATTTGCCACAGAGAAACTAAAACTGCATGCCACAGCTACTGAGCCTGCATGGTGCAATTAATGAAGCATGTGTGCTCCAGAGCATGTGCACTCTGGCGCCCACAAGCCACAACTACTGAGCCCATGAGCCACAACTAGAGAGCTGGTACACCGTATGAAAAGATCTTGCATGATGCAACCAAGATCCAACTCAGCCAAATTAATTAATTAATTTTTTAAAAATTAGTAGGTTTGAAAAGAAGCAAGGAAATAGAATTGCCAATGAAGAGAAACATTAAACAATCAATTAGACCCACAACGGACACAGATTTTAGACTTAGCTGCTGCTGCTGCTAAGTTGCTTCAGTCGTGTCCGACTCTGTGTGACCCCATAGACGGCAGCCCACCAGGCTCCCCCGTCCCTGGGATTCTCCAGGCAAGAACACTGGAGTGGGTTGCCATTTCCTTCTCCAATGTATGAAAGTGAAAAGTGAAAGTGAAGTCGCTCAGTCGCGTCCTACTCTTAGCAACCCTATGGACTGCAGCCTACCAGGCTCCTCTGTAGAATTAGCAGATAAAGACATAAAAATCAGAGCCAAGACTAGGCACAAAAGTTCAGGGGTAACCGACTCTCAGGTTTGTACAAGTACAGATCAAAGATAAGTTACAGTCTCAAAAAAGTAAAAATAGGACTACCATGCTGCTGCTGCTGCTAAGTTGCTTCAGTCGTGTCCGACTCTGTGTGACCCCATAGATGGTAGCCCACCAGGCTCCCCCGTCCCCGGGACTCTCCAGGCAAGAACACTGGAGTGGGTTGCCATTTCCTTCTCCAATGCATGAACGTGAGAAGTGAAAGTGAAGCCGCTCAGTCGGGTCTGACTCTTAGCGACCCCATGGACTGCAGGCCACTGGGCTCCTCCGTCCATGGGATTTTCCAGGCAAGAGTACTGGAGTGGGGTGCCATTGCCTTCTCCAGGACTACCATATGATCCAGCAATTCCACTCCTGGGTACATAAGTGGAAAACCAAAGCAAAAACATTAACTTGAAAAAATACATGCTTCTTGATGTTCATGACAGCATTATTTAAAATTGCCAAGATATGAAAGCAAACTAAGTCTTCATCAATAGATGAATGGACAAAGAAGATGCAGTACATACATACAATGGAATATTACTCAGCCAATAAAAACAAAATGTTGCCTTTTGCAGCAACATGGATGGACTTGGAGGGCATCATGCTAAGTGAAATTAACTCAGACAGAGAAAGAAAAATAACGTATGATATCATTTAATATACAGAATCAATTGTTGTTCAGTTACGTGGTCACATTCGATTCTGTGCGACCCCACGGACAACAGCGTGCCAGACTTCCCTGTCCTTCACCATCTCCCAGAGCTTGCTCAAACTCATGTCCATTGAATCGGGAAGCCATCCAGCCATCTCGTCCTCTGTGGTCCGCTTCTCCTCCTGCCTTCAATCTTTCCCAGCATCGGGGTCTTTTCTAATGAGTCAGTTCTTCCCATTAGGGGGGTCAAAGTATTGGAGTTTCAGAATCAGTCCTTCCAATGAATATTCAGGATTGATTTCCTTTATGGTTGACTGATTTGGACTTCTTACAGTCCAAGGGATTCTCAAGAGTATTCTCCAACACCACAATTCAAAAGCATCAATTCTTCAGCACATAGCTTTCTTTATGGTTCAGCTCTCACATCCATACATGACTATGAGAAAAACCATAGCCTTGACTAGACGGACTTTTGTTGGCAAAGTAATGTCTCTGCTTTTTAATATGCTGTCTAGGTTTGTCATAGCTTTTCTTCCAAGGAGCAAGCGTCTTTTAATTTCATGGCTGTGGTCACCATCTGTAGTGATTTTGCAACCCAAGAAAATAAAGTCTCTCACTGTTTCCACTGTTTCCCCATCTATTTGCCATGAAGTGATGGGACCAGATGCCTTGATCTTCGTTTTTGAATGTTGAGTTTTAAGCCAGATTTTTCACTCTCCTCTTTCATCTTCATCAAGAGGTTCTTTAGTTTCTATTCACTTTCTGCCATAAGAGTGGTGTCATCTGCATATCTGAGGTTATTGATATTTTTCCCTGCCATCTTGATTCCAGCCTCTGCTTCATCCAGCCCAGCATTTCACATGATGTACTCTGCATATAAGTTAAATAAACAGGGTGACAACATACAGCCTTAACGTAGTCTTTTCCCAATTTGGAACCAGTGCATTGTTCCATATCTGGTTCTAACTTTTGCTTTTTGATCTGCATACAGGTTTCTCAGGAAGCAGTTAAGGTGGTCTCATACTCCTATCTTCTTAAGAATTTTCCACAGGTTATTGTGATCCACACAGTCAAAGACTGTAGTGTAGTCAATGAAGCAGAAATAGACGTTTTTCCAGAATTCTCTTGCTTTTTGCATGATCAAACAAATGTTGAAAATTTGTTCTCTGGTTCCTTTGCCTTTTCTAAATCTAGCTTGAACATCTGAAAGTCCTTGGTTCATGTACTGTTGAAGTCTAGCATGGAGAATTTTGAGCATTATTTTACTAGTATATGAGGTGAGTGCAATTGTGTGATAGTTTGAACATTCTTTGGCATTGCCTTTCTTTGGGATTGAAATGAAAACTGACCTTTACCAGTCCTGTGGTCACTGCTGCATTTTACAAATTTGCTGGCACATTGAGTCAGCACTTTCACAGCATCATCTTTTAGGATTTGAAATAGCTCAGCTGGAATTCTATCACCTCTACTAGTTTTGTTCATAGTGATGCTTTCTTAAGGCCCACTTGACTTGGCACTCCAGGATGTCTGGCTCTAGGTGAGTGATCACATACCATTGTGGTTATCTGGATCATTAAAATCTTTTCTGTATAGTTCTTCTGTGTATTCTTGCCACCTCTTCTTAATACCTTCTGCTTCTGTTAGGTCCATACCATTTCTCTCCTTTATTGTGCCCATCTTTGCATGAAATGTTCCCTTGGTATCTCTAATTTTCTTGAAGAGATCTCAATTCTTTCCCATTCTATTGTTTTCCTCTATTTCTTTGCACTGATCACTTAGGAAGGCTATCTTATCTCTCCTTGCTATTCTTTGGAACTCTGCATTCAGATGGATAGAGGCTTCCCTGGTAGCTCAGATGGTAAAGAATCTGCCTGCAATGCAGGAGACCAGTTCGATCCTTGAGTTGGGAAGATCCCCAGGAGTAGGAAATGGCAACCCACTCCAGAATTCTTGCCTGAATAATCCCATGGACAGAGGAGCCTGGCAGGCTATGGTACATAGGGTCGTAAACAGTTGGACAGGACTGAGTGACACTTTCACTTGACTTCATTTTTATTCAGATGGATGTGTCTTTCCTTTTCTCCTTTGCCTTCTGCTTCTCTTCTTTTCTCAGGTATTTGTAAAGCCTCCTCAAATAACCATTTTGCCTTTTTGCATTTCTTTTTCTTGGGGATGGTCTTGACCACTGCCTCCTGTACAATGTCATGAACCTCCATCCACAGTTCTTCAGGCACTTGGTCTAACAGATCTAATCCCTTGAATCTATTTGTCACTTCCACTGCATAATTGTAAGGGATTTGATCTAGGCCATAGCTAAATGGCCTAGTGGTTTTCCCTACTTTCTTCCATTTAAGTCTGAATTTGGCAATGAAGAGTTCATGATCTGAGCCACAGTCAGCTCCCAGTCTTGTTTTTGCTGACTGTATAGAGCTTCTCCATCTTCAGCTGAAAGAATATAACCAAATTGATTTCAGTATTGACCATCTGGTGACGTCCATGTGTAGAGTCATCTCTTGTGTTGATGGAAGAGGGTGTTGTTATGACCAGTGTGTTCTCTTGGCAAAACTCTGTTAGCCTTTGCCTGGTTTCATTGTGCATACCAAGGCCAAACTTGCCTGTTACTCCAAGTATCTTTTGACTTCCTACTTTTGCATTCCAGTTCCCTATGATGAAAAGCACATCTTTTTTGGGTGTTAGTTCTACAAGGCCTTGTAGGTGTTCATAGAACCATTCAACCTCAGTTTTTCTAACATTAGTGGTTGGAGTATAGACTTGGATTACTGTGACATTGAATTATTTGCCTTGGAAACAGACAAAGATCATCCTGTCATTTTTGAGGTTGCACCCAAGTACTCTATTTTGGATTATTTTGTTGACCACGAGAGCTACTCCCTTTCTTCTAGGGGATTCTTGCCCACAGTAGAAAATATAGTGACCATCTGAACTTAATTCGCCCATTCTGGTCCATTTTAGTTCACTGATTCTTAAAATGTCAATGTAGAATCTATAATATACAACAAACTAGTGAATATAAGAAAAAGGAAAGACTCACAGATATACAGAACAAAGTAATGGTCACCAGTGGGTAGAGGGAAAAGGGAAATTCAAGAGTAGGGGATTAAGAGGTACAAACTGATGGGTATAAAATAAGCTACAAGGATATATTGTACAACATGGGGAATATAACTTATAGTTTATAATAATTATAAGTGGAGTGTTATCTTTTAAAATTGTGAATCACTATGTTATACACTTGGAACTTCCCTGGCTCAGTGGTAAAGAATCCATCTGCAATGCAGGAGACACAGGTTCAGTCCCTGGATTGGGAAGATCCCCTGGAGAAGGGAATGACAACCCACTCCAGTATTCTTGCATGGAAAATTCCATCAACAGAGGTGCCTGGTGGGCTATAGTCCATGAGGTCACAAGAGTCAGACACAACTTAGCAACTAAACCACCACCACCACCACCACATCAACCATACTTCAAAAAAATAAAATAAATAAATAAAATAAATTCTGTCAACTATACATGAATAAAATATATATATATATTAATTTAAAAGAAAAAATAAACTGCATCTCAGGAATATGGTGTAAAAAATAAATGGAGAGGAAAGAGCTTATAGTTATAGTTCATGTAAAGTCATTACAGAACATGACTGGTTAGGTAGGCATGAACTTTGTTATGAAATGACATCAGGCTGGCATTGGAAAGTCATTCTTTGGCATACTTCATTAGTTGAGTCTTTCATCTTTTTCTAGTTTATTATTCTTGGGCTTCCCTGATGGCTCAGATGATAAAGAATCCACCTGCAATGCAGGAGACACAGATTCAATCCCTGGATCAGGAAGATCCCCTGGAGAAGGGAATGGCTAACTATTCCAGTGTTTTTGCCTAAAGAATTCCATGGACAGAAGAGCTTTGCAGATCTTGAAACATTTTTCTGCCCCTCTTCCTTCTACTGGCCCTGTTTTTATTCTACTATTCCCCCAAGTCTTTAGAGCAGTATCCTATGAATCTTTCTCGGCACTGGTGGCCCAAGGGGCTGATGAGGAATACAGCAGCATATGGTTAAAGAAAACCAGGTTGGAACTACTAAGCAGGTGTCTTGTGTGCATAATTAATAGATTTTGTTTTCGTGTTTTTTTTTTTTTTAATGAATGGTCCCTATTGTGCCAGATTTGTTAGTTACTGGTTTGAACACTTATGCAGCTATAATCCTGTAACTTAGGGAAAAGAACTCTCATTTATATAGATCTATAGGCCTCTAATGGCACCCCACTCCAGTACTCTTGCCTGGAAAATGCCATAGACGGAGGAGCCTGGTAGGCTGCAGTCCTTGGGGTCGCTAAGAGTCAGACACGACTGAGCGACTTCACTTTCACCTTTCACTTTCATGCATTGGAGAAGGAAATGGCAACCCACTCCAGTGTTCTTGACTGGAGAATCCCAGGGATGGCGGAGCCTGGCAGACTGCCGTCTATGGGGTCACACAGAGTCGGACACGAGTGAAACGACTTAGCAGCAGCAGCAGCAGCAGCATAGGCCTCTAAATTTGAAGACTTCACTTCAAAAAGCATATTTTATTTATTTTGGGGGGAGGAGTAAGGGTGATGCAGCTTGAGGGATCTCAATTCCCCAACCAGGGATTGAACTCACTTCACAGTAGTGAAAGCCGGAAATCCTAACCACTAGGCCACCAAGAAATTCTTCAAAAAAGCAAATATTAGATGACTCATTGAAAAAACACATAAAAAACACATAAAATATCCTATGATACTACTGCTCAGGCTAAATATCACAGAAGTAAATAAAAATACAACAGAAAGCAAAAATAAACCAGGCTTTCTTTGTATCTACAGAGCCTCTTTACTGATGAGTAAAATATTATTATACATTAGCTTTACTTTGTATATTCATACCTATGAATAACCTACAATTGCATATGAAACTGTAGAAGTAAAACAATTTGTTTTTCATATTAATGCCTGAATCTAATGATTTCTCAAGAAAATATACTATATTTAAATATCAAAAAAAGATGTTAGAGATGTACACTATAAAACCCAAAACAACCACAAAAATGAACTTAACAAAGAAGACAACATAAAATCATATCTAAAATAGTTAATTAACCCCAAAAAAGACAGAGAAAGAGGAAAAAGAAAACCAGAGAACAAATAAGACAAACAGAAAACAAATAGCAAGATGATAGATTTCAGTTCAGTTCAGTCGCTCAATCATGTCCGACTCATGGACTGCAGCACTCCAGGCCTCCCTGTTCATCACCAACTCCCGGAGTTTACTCAAACTCATGTCCATTGAGTCGGTGATGCCATCCAACCATCTCATCCTCTGTCTTCCCCTTCTCCCCCTGCCTTTAGTCTTTCCCAGCATCGGGGTCTTTTCAAATGAGTCAGTTCTTTGCATTAGGTGGTCACAGTATTTGAGTTTCAGCTTCAACATCAGTCCTTCCAATGAATACTCAAGACTGATTGCCTTTAGTATGAACTGGTTGGATCTTCTTGCAGTCCAAGGGACTCTCAACAGCCTTTTCCAATACCACAGTTCAAAAGCATCAATTCTTCGGTGCTCAGCTTTCTTTATAGTCCAACTCTCACATCTATACATGACTACTGGAAAAACCATAGCCTTGACTAGACAGACCTTTGTTGGCAAAATAATGGCTCTGCTTTTTAATATACTGTCTAGGTTGGGCATAACTTTTCTTCCAAGGGGCAAGTGTCTTTTAATGTCAAGGCTGCAGTCACCATCTGCAGTGATTTTGGAGCCCAAAAAAATAGTAAAGTTGCAGGATATAAAATTAACATGCAGAAATCCCTTGCATTCCTATACACTAACAATGATAAAACAGAAAGAGAAATTAAGGAAACAATTCCATTCACCATTGCAATGAAAAGAATAAAATACTTCAGAATGTATCTACCTAAAGAAGCAAAAGACCTATATATAGAAAACTATAAAACACTGATGAAAGAAATCAAAGAGGACACAAATAGATGGAGAAATATACCATGTTCATGGATTGGAAGAATCACTACAGTAAAAATGAGTATACTACCCAAAGCAATCTATAGATTCAGTGCAATCCCTATCAAGCTACCAAAGGTATTTTTCACAGAACTAGAACAAATAATTTCACAGTTTGTATGGAAATACCAAAAAACCTGAATAGCTAAAGCAATCTTGAGAAAGAAGAATGGAACTGGAGGAATCAACCTGCCTGACTTCAGGCTATACTACAAAGCTACAGTCATCCTGGTACTGGCACAAAGACAGAAATATAGATCAATGGAACAAAATAGAAAGTCCAGAGATAAATCCAGGCACCTATGGACTTATCTTTGACAAAGGAAGCAAGAATATACAATGGAGAAAAGGCAATCTCTTTAACAAGTGGGGCTGGGAAAACTGGTCAGCCACTTGGAAAAGAATGGAACTAAAACACTTTCTAACACCATACACAATAATAAACTCAAAATGAATTAAAGATCTAAACATAAGACCAGAAACTATAAAACTCCTAGAGGAAAACATAGGCAAAACACTCTCTGACATAAATCACAGCAAGATCTTCTATGACCCACCTCCCATAGTAATGGAAATAAAAGCAAAAATAAACAAATGGGACCTAATTAAATTGAAAAGCTTTTGCAAAACAAAGAAAACTATAATCAAGGTGAAAAGACAGCCTTCAGAATGGGAGAAAATAATAGCAAATGAAGCAAATGACAAAGAATTAATCTCAAAAATATACAAGCAACTCCTGCAGCTCAATTCTAGAAAAATAAATGACCCAATTAAAATTGGGCCAAAGAACTAAACAGACATGTCTCCAAAGAAGAAATGCAGATGGCTAACAAACACATGAAAAGATGCTCAACATCACTCATTATCAGAGAAATGCAAATCAAAACCACAATGAGGTACCATTTCACACCAGTCAGAATGGCTGAGATCCAAAAGTCTACAAGCAATGAATGCTGGAGAGGGTGTGGAGAAAAGGGAACCCTCTTACACTGTTGGTGGGAATGCAAACTAGTACAGCCACTATGGAGAACAGTGTGGAGATTCCTTAAAAAACTGGAAATAGAACTGTCATATGACCCAGCAATCCCACTGCTGGGCATACACATTGAGGAAACCAGAATTGAAAGAGACACGTGTACCCCAATGTTCACCACAGCACTGTTTATAATAGCCAGGACATGGAAGCAACCTAGATACCCATCAGCAGATGAATGGATAAGAAAGCTGTGGTACATGTACACAATGGAGTATTACTCAGCCATTAAATAGAGCACATTTGAATCAGTTCTAATGAGATGGATGAAGCTGGAGCCTATTATAAAGAGTGAAGTAAGTCAGAAAGAAAAACACAAATATAGTATATTAACACATATATATGGAATTTAGAAAGGTGGTAACGATAACCCTGTATGTGAGACAGCAAAAGAGACACAGATGTACAGAACAGTCTTTTGGACTCTGTGGGAGAAGGCAAGGGTGGAATGATCTGAGAGAATAGCATTGAAACATGTATATTATTATATGTAAAACAGATCGCCAGTCCAGGTTCGATGCATGAGACAGGGTGCTCAGGGCTGGTGCAGTGGAATGACTCAGAGGGATGGGATGGAGACGGAGGTGGGAGGGGGTTCAGGATGGGGAACACATGTACACCCATGGCTGATTCATCTCAATGTATGGCAAAAATCACAACAATATTGTAAAGTAATTAGCCTCCAATTAAAATAAATTAAAAATATAAAAATAAAATTAAAAACAATAATAAAATAAAGTCTGTCACTGTTTCCACTGTTTCTCCATTTATTTGCCATGAAGTGATGGGACCAGATGCCATGATCTTTGTTTTCTGAATGTTGAGCTTTAAGCCAACTTTTTCACTCTCCTCTCAATTAATGGCAGATATTGATAGATTAGATGAAAAAGCCATACCCCACTTATATGCTGCCTATAAGAAATACATTTTAAATACAGAGACAAATACATCAAAAATAAAAGGATGGAAAAAAGATAAACCTTGCTAACACTAAGCAATAAGCAAAAGAAATTTGGACAGGCTAAATTAAAGTCAGATAAAGTAGATTTCAGAACAACAAAGAAAAAATTACCATTCTCCAAAATGACTTTTTCATAATGATGAAACAGTCATTTCCTCACATGGATATAAAAATTGTAGCCATTTATGGCCAAATATCAAAGCTTTAAATTACATGAATGAAAAACTGATAGAACTGTTAGAAAACAAGAGAAAATTAAGCCCAAAGTAAGTAGAAGAAAGGAAATAATAGAAATATAAAAAAGAAAGCAGAAAATCAGTAGAATGAAACCAAAGCCATTTCCTTAGGGGAAAATAGCAATAATACTATTAAATGTCTAATCAAACTCATCAGAAAAAGAGAAAGAGAAAAACATTGCAAATTACCAAAATCATGAGTGAAAGAAGAGGCATTTCTATAGATTCTACAGATAATAAAAGCAAGATAAGGTTGAATAGTGTTCTCAAAAGTTCCTGTCTACCTGACACCTAGGCTGCCCAGTTGGCACTGGTGGTAAAGAACCCATCTGCCAATGCAGAAGGCTAAGAGACAAGGGTTCAGTCCCTGGGTGGGGAAGATCCCCTGGAGGAGGAGGGCATGGAAACCCACTCCAGTATTCTGGCCTGGAGAATCCCATGGACAGAGGAGGCTGGAGGGCTACAGTCCATGAGGTCGCAGAGAGACGGACACAACTGAAGTGACTGAACACACACACAGGCGCTTGACACCCATCAGTGTGACCTTATGGAAATAGGGTCTTTGCAGATGTAATCAGGTTAAGATAAGGTCATACTGGATTGGGTTGAGCCCTAAATCCAATGATCAGTGTCCATCTAAGAGGAAAATTTGAACAGAGACACACAGGAAGAAGATCATGCGTAGATGGGAGGAAGAGATTGGAGTAAAGCATCTGTAAGTTAAGGAATGCCCAGGATAGCCAGCAACCACTAGAAGCCGAGAGAGAGGCATGGGACAGACTCTCCCTCGGACCCTCTAGAAGGGACCAGTGCTACCGACACCCTGATTTTGGACGTCTACCCTCCAGAACCATGAGATGATATATTTTTGTTGTTTTAAGCCATGGTGATTTGTTACAGAAACCCTCGGAAACTAATAGTTTTCTAAATTAGCCAATAAATTTGAATATTTAGATGAAGTGGCAAATTTCTTGAAAGAAACTACCAAAGCTCATTCAAAAAGAAATAGATAATTTATTTATCCTTATATCTATTAAGAAAACAGAATTGTGGTTAAAGTTTTTCTACAAAGAAAACTCCAGACCCAGATGAATATACTAATTTCTTCTGCCAAAAATTCAAGGAAAAAATAATACCAGTACTACTCAAATTATTCCAGAAAACTGAGGAGGAGGGAATACTTCGCATTTGATTGTATAAAGCCTGCATTGCTGTTACTGCTGTTGTTCAGTCGTTAAGTCGTGTCCGACTCTTTGAGACCCTGTTGGCTATAGCCTGCCAGCTCCTCTGTCCCTGGGATTTCCCAGGTGAGAATACTGGAGTGGGTTGCCATTTCCTTCTCTAGGGGATCTTCCCAGACCAGGGATCAAAACCATGTCTCCTGCATTGACAGGCATATTCTTTACCACTGAGCCACCAGGGAAGTCCATAAAACCAGCATTACTCTGCTATTAAAATCAGAAAAAGAAAATAAACCTAGAGCTCAATATCCCTTGTGATTATACATATAAAAATTCTTAACAAAATTTTAGTAAGTCAAATCCCACAATACACAAAAGAATAATATATCATGACCAAGTGAGGTTTATCCCAGGAATGCAAGATTGGTATAGCATTCAAAAATCAACAAATGTAATCTCCATATTAATAAACTGAAACAGAAAAACCATAGTTCATCTCAATAGATGTATTTGAAAAGATCTAACATCCATTCCTGATTTAAAAAAACACTCAGCAAAGTATGAATAGAAAGAAGAGAGCTTCTTCAACCTGATTAAAGATATTCACCAAAAAAAACTATAATAACGTCATATTCAGTTCAGTTCAGTTCAGTCGCTCAGTTGTGTCCGACTCTGCGACCCCATGAATCACAGCACGCCAGGCCTCCCTGTCCATCACCAACTCCCAGAGTTCACTCAGACTCACGTCCATCGAGTCAGTGATACCATCCAGCCATCTCATCCTCTGTCGTCCCCTTCTCCTCCTGCCCCCAATCCCTCCCAGCATCAGAGTCTTTTCCAATGAGTCAACTCTTCACATGAGGTGGCCAAAGTACTGGAGTTTCAGCTTTAGCATCATTCCTTCCAAAGAAATCCCAGGGCTGATCTCCTTCTGTATGGACTGGTTGGATCTCCTTGCAGTCCAAGGGACTCAAGAGTCTTTTCCAAAACCACAGTTCAAAAGCATCAATTCTTCGGCGCTCAGCCTTCTTCACAGTCCAACTCTCACATCCATACATAACCACAGGAAAAACCATAGCCATGACTAGACATCATACTCAGTGGAGAATAAATAACTGAATACATTCCTCCTAAATCAAGAACAAGACAAGGATGTTCATTCTCACTATTTCCATCAACATTGCACTGGAGGTTCAAGTCAGTCCAATGAGGGTAAAAAGCATGCAGATTGGAAAGGAAGAAGTAAAACTCTCTATTCACAGATGACATGATTATCTATGTAAAAAAATCCAATGAATTTTTTTTAGTTACTGAATATGCGAGTTTAATACATTTGTAGGACATAAGACTGATATATAAAAAAAAACCCTGATTATATTTCCATATATTAACAATAAAATCATATATTGAAAATTTTAAAATACTACTTATAATAGCATTAGAAAATATTAAGCACTGGGGATAAATCTGAAGATTTGGAAACTATGAAACACTGTTGAGAGAATTTAAAGGAGACATGCATCATATACATGCTTCAGAAGGCTCAATATCATTAAGATATCAGTTCTCTCCAAATTAACCCAATGTAATTCCAATCAAAATCTCCATAGGAATTTTGTTCATATTGACAAACTGACTATAAAATTCATACATAAAAACAAAGGCTTAGGATATCCAAAATAATTGTGAAAAGAAGGCCAAATGAGGTAACCAACACTCCCTGATTTCAAGACTCACTGTAAACAACAGTACTTTGAAGACACTGTGGTGTTGTCACAAACAGACAAATACATCAGTGGGACAGAACAGAGGCAGAGCCCCACCTTGAGCAATGGTGAAGAAGGCTTTAGCAGTGGGTTATGGGGTGATGATCCAGGTGCAGCTCCAACACCTCCGCCTCCCCTCTACCACAATGAACCTTTCCACCCAGAGACCAAGGGCAGTAACCGAATTCCCTCCTCCCTTCGGAACTTAGAGTCACCTCCACAGGCTCCCTGAGACTTGACTTCCTAGTGCCTTTGCCCAGCCACTAGTCTTCGGTATTCACGTGACCAAGGGACCTCCTTGAACCACACGCGAGTCCTGCCAGGGCCCCCACAGGGAGCAGGAGGGTGAGCACTGGCCCCAGCCCCACAGAACCCACTGGCGTGGTAACATGCAGGCGGAGGAAACCGAGGGAGCAGGATGGGGCTCCGCCCACCGCGATGCAGCTGGGAGCAGGTCCCTGACCTCACAACGCCTCCGGTTCGGTAAGGGAGACAATTCAACAGGCCACGGCAAGGTTGCAAAGCAAAGTACTGCAGAAGAGAAGGTGTAGTGCTGCCACAACCACTGCCTAACCTAGATGAGGTAGGTCATGACGTCCCAGCGGGTGGCATTAAACTGTGTCCTCAAGGACAAGTCAAAGTCTACTCAAACTGCAGCCGTTTGGGCAGAGTGTTGCAAATGGGGTCAGTGATGGGAGGATGCTGAGGCAGAAAGAGGCAGTAGGCAGTGGGGTGGTGTGGCCTAGTGAGTAAAGGGCAGCGTGTCCCCATGTCGACTGAGAAAAATGCACATGAGAGCAGTGAGTTAAGTTTTATTCAGAGACTTTACTAAGGACTACAGCCTGAGAGACAGCCTCTCCGTAACTCTGAGGGACTATTCCAAAGAGGTAAGGGAGGAGTCAGACACATGGAGGAGTCAGTAATCCAAGGATTACTGCTAATCACAAAGAACAGACATCTCAAGTTCATAATTTTTCGTGCTTTTCTGTGTACAGGAAGATGTAAGATCTGGAGTCATCGAAATTCTTCCTGAGATATGCATCTAACAGCAGGCAGCCCCATTCACCGGAAGCACAGAGTGTTCTCTGGTTTCCTCCACCCTGAGTCTCCCTAAGGCTCACTGTCATGGGGTGAGTGACAGCAGCGGGTGATGACTTGATCCTTGTAGAACTGAAATGGTGGGAGACCTTTTCTTCCTTGTACCCGGGGCAAGGGAGAAGTGGCAATAAAAGCAGAGAACTAACTGCCCAAAGAAAGAATCACAGTGGCCCGCAGTGCAGTCCAGAGGCTCTTGATGGTCACTCTTCCACGCCCCGAGTTCCAGTTGCTCCCCCGACCTTGGCAGCCACAGCTCCTGGCCACCCTGTGCCCCCTGAGATGGGAATTGGAGCCTGAGCTTGAGTCAGGGGAGCCTGGCCTCACGCAGTACCCTCCTGGCCCTGCCAAATCAGAGGAACCTGCAAATGACAGCAGAGGCAGCAAACTTTTGAAGGCCTTTCACTTCTAGTTTGAACCTTGGGGAAGCCAAGCTTTGTCCAAAGCTGCATCCCTCCCATGCAGGGAGCCTGCCATTCAGATTCTGGGAGAAGATTCCACCCCTGTGGAACACAGCATGGTTCCTGGTGGAGCAGGATAACTTGATTCACTGTCTCATCAGCTCAGATACAAAATGGCCTTTTATGGGAGCCTGGAGTCACGGACAACAATGAGAGAAGGTGCAAAAAAGAAAAGCAGATGCCTTGTGAATCCATCAACCCCAATCATTTATTTATAGCCTTTTCCTGGGAAAGCAAGGGTGTGAGGTTAAGCTGTCCTCAACAGAGAATGCTGATTCCCCAAACCCTATTTTCTTGGACTTGATTAATGGTTCTATTAGTGGCTTTATTTGATCTTCATTAAGTTTGGGAACTGAGCTGACCCATTCAGCCAGAAATATAATATTCTTTTTCATATTTCTAAAGTTCTTTATGATAATGGTCCAGAAGTGGAGTCTGGGATTCCCTCCCCAGCCACTCCTCACACTGAGTTTAAGTTTTTTTGTTTTTTTTGTTTGTTTGTTTTTTTAATTAGAGGCTAATTACTTTACAATATTGTATTGGGAGTTTAAGTTTTGAGGGAGTGAGTCTGTTTGTCTGCCTTAGAGCATTGTATAGTCTTCACTATTGAGTGTTATTGAAAAATGGGAGGCTTCTCAGTCTCAAAGACTACACCATTACGTCCTCTTATAGACAACTTTTGTATAGTAATTTTGTGATCCTTATTTTCTATTAACTGGGAGAATTATTGTTTCAATTTGCAGAGGTGTCTAGAATAGATGAGGCTCCCACCATAAATAAGAGTGACCTTGGAATCTTTACTTGCCAAATTATCACTGGTACTGGGGAGATCTGGATACCATGAAGGAGGGGAATCCCCTGTCCCTC
Source organism: Bison bison bison (assembly GCF_000754665.1). Lineage (NCBI taxonomy): Eukaryota > Metazoa > Chordata > Mammalia > Artiodactyla > Bovidae > Bison > Bison bison. Next base: position 1,245,662 of record NW_011494660.1, on the reverse strand, counting down.
TCTATTCATTTGGCAACACAACCTGAGATACGGGGTTTTGGTGGGCCCCTGACCCTGTCTTTCCCTGAGGTCCTATGGCTGGAATAGAAAGCCATTTCTTGGCTCTGTGCACGAGGTTCTGGGTTCAAGACTCGTCTGAAACCCATCTGAATTCTAGCAGGGAACAAGAGGTACACGCAGTGGGATTGAGTCTCTGGACGCCCGTGGACACCCGTTAGGTCAAGAGAAGCCAGTCATAAGTTCAGCTTTCTATGATGAATGCCAAGCAATGAGGACAGTAAACTCATGCCAATTGAAGAAAAAAAACAATGGCTTCAATTTTGGACACCTTGAGTCTGGACTGCTCTTGTCACATCTCACAGATGCCAAATGGTATATGAGCCATCGAGAAGAAGAGGCCAGATTTAACAATATGGATTTGAGAGTCAATAGTACTCGATTATCAAACAAACATTTACTGAAGGCCATTTTGAGCATGAGGATAAGAATAAGAAATTATTGAATAAGAATAAGCCTTAAGTAAGAAATCGGTCCCTGACCTTCCAGAACTCAGAGTGTGGGATGGGGTGGGATGGAGAGAATAGATGTTAAGTACATATGAGCATCAGGAGAGGGCCAAGACACAAAAAAATGTGGTTTTGAGTGGAGATGGGAGCTCTCATCCTCCAGGCAGGAGGCAGGAATGAGGTTGAGTGTGGTCAGGGAGAAGCAGGAGGGGGCAAGGGCTGGAAGATGAAGGAGAGTCCTGGAAGTTCTCGACTAACACAGCAAAGAAGGAGAGCAAAGAGGGTGGATGACCTGCAGGGTTACAACAAGAAACAGATCAGGAACAGGGCCTGACAAGGTGGGGACATGTTGAAATATGGTCACAGAGGGAGGCCAGGGCTCTACCCAAGGTCCTGAACACCTGGATCTCCAGAGGAGCAGTAACAGGAGGGGATGGAGTGCAGGCAGCAGGAATCATTTCTTTTTTCTCTGCCTCGGGCCAACTGGCAACCATGCACTGATTAGGCAGAGCGTGTCTCTGGATGGAAGGCCAGAGGGACCAAATGAGGAGGCTAACTCCCTCCCCCACCCCCTCTAGCAGATGCAGACAGCTGGATCTGTCAACAGCATCTGGCCTCCTGTTGACCGATTCTCGTATTTTTATATGGATGTTGTTGTAACATCCTGTTAGCACAATCTTCATCCTTAATCCAAGATCTACAGGTTAGTTTTATTCTTTTATGTTTAATTAGTGGTCAAAGATCTTTAGGTTATAAAACAATTTCAAATAATATCAAATATTAATATTAACATTAAATAATATTAAAATGTTTACTGAGTCAATCCAGTTTAACTAAAATTGACTATTGGTAACTGACAACAGGATGGCACATCACCTAATAAAGGCGAATTTTTTTTTTCCACCATGTATCCCTGATTGCAACAATGAATGGATTTAGGAATATAACAAATAAAAAGAAAAGGCACTCTTCTTTAGGACTTCATTATCACCACAATACCTATGGAAGCATGTACACTCCTCAGCAACCCTAAGGCACAGGAGAGCCCCCAGAATGCCCCCTGAAACAAGAAAAGGAGAGAGGGAAGGAGGGAGGCTTCCTGTGGCTGGCTCCAGCCAAACACAGCCACCACTCATGTGCAACCACCCACATGTGTGGATGAAGACCAGAGCCGAGGGGAGAGTGAGCCTGTGAAAGAGGCCCACGCGGTCAAAACCTCACTGCTGACCAGCTCAGCAGTGCCAACCAGCATCACCCATGGGGTGCTTAGAAATGCAGGCTCTTGGGAGCCCCAGACCTACTGATCAGAATCTGCATTTCAATGAACCCCCAAGGAGATGCTTGTGCACCTTATAGTTTGAAAGCTTGGAGTAGGCTGTGCTTATATCTCCAAAACAAAGCACCACCTATAACTCCAAGGTACACAAAAGAAAACCAGTTCCACAGAGGAAACCTAATCTCAACAGTTCTCTGTTCAATAACAACTCTGCTTATGATGAGCAGTGTTGGTCAGTGATATGCCTGGCACCATGCCTGCATTTTCCCTGCACCCCTGGAAACTGAGTATATTATTACAACCCCACTCTGGTCCAGGTGGGAATTTGGAGGCCCCCAGAAGTTAAAGAATTTGCTTAGTTCACCCAGTTTGTAACAAAGCTGGAAATGTATTGCAAGTCTGCCTGAATCCCACAGATGCCATGGATTTCATCAAACTCAAATTCTATTCTTGTGGGCTCACGGTATTGGAGAGTTGGTGTGTCCACTGAACAATACTAGACCACAGCTTTAATGGTTACATAAACTTTACTGCATCCACTAAATGGAATGATATTCAGCATTCAAAACCGATGTTTTTAAGAATTGCCAATGATGCAAGGCAATTTTCATCATGAAATATTTCTTGAAAAAAGCATAATGTAAACAAAATAACATATATACATATATAAAAACTCAAACAACTCATGGAAAGGATAAATAAAACATGGAATATTCAATAAAATGCTATCCAACAGATATATAACTAGATCTCTGTGTATCACCATGGATATTTCTCGAAAACATAGTGTTTAATCATGAAAAGAGTTGCAAAACAAAACTTTTAGTATGATATTATTTATATGCATTTTTTGAAGCATAGGAAACAATATTGTAAATTACTCATGGATACTAGTATATAATACACAAGCCCTCAAAAAACGGACTGAAAAGATACTTATGGAATCACAATACTTGTTGCTGTGGTAGGGGTCAAGGAGAAGCCAATTTACAATAAGTTTTAATTCTTTAGAAAGTAAAAAAGATGTTATAAATGTGATCTATATTGACAGTTGTTCATTCGATATGGTGGATATATGGGTGTTTGTTGTGTTTATAGTTTTCTGTATTTTAAGATTTCTGTATTTGAATTTATATGCTGTAGAAAAGTTTAAAGGGAAGGGTTAATAATACTTTCCTCTGGATAGTAATATTTAAGGGGAAATGTTTAATGTTTAAAATGTTTAATGTTTTAAAAGTTTAAAAGGAAGGGTTAATAATACTTTCCTCTGGATAGTAATGTTATGGGCAATTTTTGTTTTCTTTTTAGGGTTTGTCTGTCCTTTAAAAAATTTCCCTATTCGAATATATGAATTTTATAATCAATTGAAAAATAGACTGACCTTCCAGTTTTCTGAGAGCTAATCTATTTCATGCCTCTGGGCTTTTGTACAAAGCAGAGCATACTATTGAAACCAGGCATAGGGAAAACTCAAAAAATGAATCGTGTTGGGATTTGAAAGCAAATTTTCTTTTTAAGAAAGAGCTAGAAATTTAGGAGATGCAAACTTTTGAGACTAAAAGATTTTAGTATCACTTTTCTATTCCTATTTTATCCAATCTTTATGTTTGTTTGTTATGTCAATTCTATGGCAAAACACAGCCCAATACCATGCCACACACATCAGGTACTTCCTGCACATAGTCTACCCCATCTTGAATGTTAGAATCAGGCCACACTGGAGATTATCTAGTGCAACCCCTCATCTTACCAGCAGGAAAACAAAGACTGAGAGAGGTAAAGAGGTTCACCCAGGGTCAGACATCAGGACTACAATAAGTCTGAGTCTTCCTGACGTTTTCACTGCCCCACCACACTGCCTTGGAGGGTTTGCAGATGACAGAGGTACCCAAATACGTGAAGATACAAATATCCACAAAGAAACAAGTCAACATTATCTTCTTAAGTAAACATAAATTGTGTCATATAAAAGCAAACATAATTATCTTCACTTGGGCCTAGATTTATATTGCTGTCCTCCAAATCTATTTACTTCTTTGAGTGAGCCTCTTCCTACATTGAATTCACTCCATCCTGGAGAAGTGTGTTTGGTCTTGGGCATGCATGCGTCCACTTCTCAGCCCGCCTTTCCCATTGCCTCTGACTTTCCATGTGGCCCTTTCTAAAGCTGACCCTTTTCAAAGTGAGAGGTCTCACTAAAGCTAAAAAACAAAAATGAGTATCCCTCAGAGCAGGGATCTAACAAGAGACCTGGTTCTTTGGTGTGGTAATTGTTTTTCCCTTCTGGACCAAACTCGGGCCCTGGGGCCCTTCGGTGCCTCGTGAAGAGTGAGCCTGTTCTCAAAGCACAGTCCTAGGCGAGTCCCTCCACCACTCTTTGTCAGCCCTCCACACCTCAGTTCTGTCATGCTTCCAGAGTCAGAAATGAACCAACTCCACGCTCCTCAGAAACTGGAAGGCCTGTGCTGCCCAGGTCCAAGCTGGTCCAGCGATGCGTCTCAACCAACACAGCCCAGACCCATATGAAGGGCCACGTGCAGGCTTGACCCAAGCTCGTGGCCTCTGCCATTGTTCTCCCCTCCGGCCCAGCCAGTCTGACCCTGTCACGACCTCAGTGATCGCCCCACCTGTAGGAGACCAGCCCGGCCACCTTGCCTGGGTCACTAAGGTCCTTCTAGACACACACGCACAATCATACAGCAAGCACACGCACACACGCTTCCAGACAAGGGCCGCCAGTGTGTTCACACACACACACACATGTGGAACCTGCAGTTCCCTAAGTGCACTGCACTCCCTCAAGCCCCTGACCTTCTTCACACACAGGCTGCTCCTAAGGCTGTCAACCCCCACCCTGCAGGCTGCATCCAGTCCCTTCTAACCTACAGTGTCCTCCAGCTCCCAGAGGGAGCTTCACATGGGTGGCAGCCTGTGTTTCTTCCCAGCCCTCCCAGCAGGAGGCCCAGTTTCATGAATTGAGTCAAGATAAATGACAATTTATTTTTAAAATCAGAACCCGTAAATACAAACAAAGTGCACTTGGGCTCCCTTCCTGGCTTCACCAGCCAAAGTCGGCCCAGCCAAATACCCGCCAACACCCTCCCCAGGGTCCTAGGGTTAAGGCATTATTACCTTTACAGTAAGTCCCCTACACATGAACTTTCAAGATTCAAACTTCCAAAGATGCGAACATACATTCACATATCCAATCACATAACTTAGTTCATTCATCTGGTGTATATCGTCGCTTGCGGGCATCCTCTACAAGTGTTTGCACTTTTGTGTACTTCACTGTGCAGTGTTTATATAAAGTACAGTATACATATCTTTATTTCAGGTCCAGGATGTCTGGAAGCAAGTGTAAAAGTGGTGGTGCACGGCCGCTTTCCCCTCCACGTCTGGGGCTCCAGGACCTTTTTACAGGAATGAGGGAGGAGAAAGCACAAAAGTACTACTGTACTTTTCAAGGTACTGTACTGTAAGATTAAAAATGTTTTCTTTACCTTTTGTGTCTGTTTGTTATGTCCTTATTGGTGTGAAGAATATTATCAATCTATACAGTATAGTACTGTATGGCCAATTGTGTTAATTTGGTACCTAGGCTAACTTTGTCGGACTTATAAACAAATCGAACTTAATGAATGTGCTCTCGGAACGGGATTTATTTGCATGTAGGGGACTTACTGTACTTTCAAACTTATGCAAAAGTGCCCCTTCTTGGCCCCTCGCAATCAGCTTCTCGATGGAGGAGATGCCAGGTATCCTGCAGCTGTGAGCATTTTGCACTCAAAATTCAAGGGTCATACTGTAGTGGTGCAGATGGATCATTCGGCCAGACCGCCTTCCACATCTAAGCCCAGGGCAGGCACTTGAAGCATTTTGGAGCTCTGTTCCTGCATCTCTGAGGTAGGGATAGAGGTGAGGACTCGTGATCCTGGGAACACTCCCTTCCAAGGTCTGTCACAGGGGTCTAGAGAAGTCAGGGGGGAGATGGAGAAGAAAGAGCTCCCCTCCCAGAGCCCTCTCTGGCCTAGTGCCCACTCTTTCCCTTGTCAAGCCCTTCTCAATGGGGAGGGGACCGAGCCTCTGCCGGACCCTGCCCCACACCCCATGCCTCATGGCCTGTCCATTCCACAGCCATGTGCATTGCCCCTTGAGCCAGATCCCAGGGCGGCTACTACAGACGGGAGCAAGGAGGACAGCACTCCCACTCCTGTCACCGCTCTGCTCATTTCAAACAAGATCACCCAGAGAGCTGTCCTTCTGCCCTGGGGCCAGGCCAGGGAATCAGTCATGAATTACCCGGGTCTTGGGCTCACAGGCTTACAACCCAGGGCCCTGGCAACCATCCAGCAACTCAGGCCACTGAGTTGCTGGGGAGGGAACCAGCAGCTGTGCTGCCACCCCAGCCTCTGTGCATGGCCGCTTTCTCATCCACATTTGGGATTCCAGGACCTTTTTACAGAAATGAGGGAGGAGAAAGCATAATATTTTCAAACTATGAAAAATTACAAAGAGAATGACTGTACGTGTGCGCTCACTACCCACAATTAACAGATGATGGCATCACCGACTCGATGGACGTGAGTTTGAGTGAGTTGGTGATGGACAGGGAGGCCTGGCGTGCTGCAATTCATGGGGTCGCAAAGAGTCGGACACGACTGAGCGACTGAACTGAACTGAACTGAACATCTCTATAAGTGCTTGAGAGATTTCTAAAATAAGAAAATCATACAGCTACCACTTCATCTGCATCAGCCCCAGTCCCTCTCCTTGGCCCAACAAGCAGACCCCATCTGAAGTCAGTGTGTGTGCTCTTTCCATCCTGACAAATCTATTTTGTTTTATGGACATGCATCCAAAAACACAGGATAGCAAAGCTTTATTGTTTTTACTGTTTACATAAAGTCATACTGAATTTATAATTCTGAAATATGCTTTCTTCATTCAGCATATTCAAACTGCAGCTTTAAGCTCTCTTGTAGTTGATTCCTATAAATCAATCTCATTTATTTCAATTGCTGTTAGAACATGTGCATGTGAATATAGCATGATTTATTTAGCCGTTTCCTTCCTGGAATGCATTCTGATTTTTCACTACTATAAACAATGCTCGGTTCGTGGTCGTGTTCTCATCTTCACATGGAGGAGTTCCCTGAGGAGGGTGACTTGCAGAAGAATTTCTGGGTTATATGTTTGATGCCCAACTAGCCCTCAAAGGTGGAGAAGGAAATGGCAACCCATTCCAGTATTCTTGCCTAGAGAATCCTGTGGACGGAGGAGCCTGGTGGGCTACTGTCCAGAGGGTCACACAGAGTTGGACACAATTGAAGCAACTTAGCATGCATGCATGCATTGGAGAAGGAAATGGCAGCCCACTCCCGTGTTCTTGCCTGGAGAATTCCAGGGACAGAGGAGCATGGTGGGCTGCCATCTATGGGGTCACACAGATTCGGACACAACTGAAGCGCCTTAGCAGCAGCAGCAGCAGCCCTCAAAGGCCTCTGCTAGTGTGCAGCCTTACCAGCAGGGAGCAAGAGTCTGTGTCTCCCACCTTGATCACTCTGGTCCTTGTAGACCCTTTCTAGCCATGCTCCTTGGTCGAGTTAAGTGACAACTCTCCAGACCTGGCCATTAAGCAAGCACTGTTCTGCCCCTGTTGACCCCTGCGACTGTTGTCCTTTAAGAAATGCAGGGTCCTGTCCCGTGACTCTCTCGAGAGTTGCTCGGCTTTTGTCTCCCGTGACTCTCGCCTTGGATGAGAGACTCCCACCTGAGCTGAGCACAAGGAGTGCTCTTCCTCTCCTTTTCTTGCTCTGTCGGGTCCCTTCATGAACTGATAAGGCCTCCTGAGTGGACCAAGAAAGACATTCTCTCAGAGCAGAACAGCTCCATCGGGGTTTGTGCCCTGGATCTCAGAGGTGGTTCCCCATCCCCTGGCTCTGTGGGAATAGTGGGACAGAAGACCATCATCTGCTCTGTGGGGTCCCACAGTGCTAGAAAGGCAAAGTAAGCAGTGACCTTGCTGGCCACCCCAGCCTCACTCACCATGGCAACCAGGAGTGTCTGCATCACACCTAATAACTACTAAGTGAATAAAACTTAGTTTAACTTACTATGAATTTCAGATCCATAACAAATTTCAGAAAGCAAAGGAAGAAAAGGAGACAGGCCAAATGAGCTGGAACTGGTGTTATGGCACAGCTCCTAGTGGTTAAGGAAGCAACTGAATAATCACAGGAAAAGACAGGGGGTAGGATGGTGGGGATGGTGGGAAGGAGAGGAGATGCAGGAGTTCTGAGTGCTGGGGTGGGGCCTCCCCAGAGGCAGGAGGAAGCACTCCTGGTGCAGCTCTGCCCAGCAGTCTGGAAGAAACAGCAAGAGACCACGTTCACAATGAAAGGTACTGCAAGAACTCAAAAATAGACTCTGCTGAGGTATTCGATAGGAAGGGGATGTGTATTGATGTCTGCAACTTTGTTATGCATCAAAAGTAAGGATTGATGGATGGAAAGGAAGAGGGATGGAGAAACAGTGATAAAGCAAGTATCGGACAAGGTCAATGAGATTTAGTCATGGACAGATGGAGATTCACTATGAAATTCTGTCATCATTTCCATATGTGAATTTTTTTATGATAAAATGTTGAGGGGAACAGATAATACCCACTCTTCAAAATTATCATAAGGATTACATGAGATAATGAATGTGGAAGGCCTCTGTACACTATAGAAGAAGGCTGAGCGCCAAAGAATTCATGCTTTGAACTGTGGTGTTGGAAGAGACTCTTAAGAGTCCCTTGGACTGCAAGGAGATCCAACTAGTCCATTCTGAAAGAGATCAGCCCTGGGATTTCTTTGGAAGGAATGATGCTAAAGCTGAAACTGCAGTACTTTGGTTACCTCATGCGAAGAGTTGACTCATTGGAAAAGACCCTGATGCTGGGAGGGATTAGGGGCAGGAGGAGAAGGGGATGACAGAGGATGAGATGGCTGGATGGCATCACTGACTCGATGGATGTGAGTCTGAGTGAACTCCGGGAGTTGGTGATGGACAGGGAGGCCTGGCGTGCTGCGATTCATGGGGTCGCAAAGAGTCGGACACGACTGAGCAATTGAACTGACTGAACTGAACTAAATGATTAAATAGTATAACAGAAAAACAAAGAGAGATTAATGAGATAAGGAAACATATAGAGTGCCTTTCAGAACCAATAAATTAAAAATACCAAAGGAAAGACTGGGTAGATTATCACACTTCTGGCAATGGAAACACTGACTATAATCAAAATGAATGCAGAATGAAAAGACAAATTGATTAAAGTAATTTAAAAAAATCAGTGGACATGAAAAGCAAGCAAGTATCCAACTTATGGATAATTGATATCCCTAAAATAGAGAACCTACCAAATGGAAATAAAAATATTCAAAGGTAAATGAGAAGGAAATATTTCTTAAAAAAAGGAAACTGTATAGCTACAGATTGAAAGGGTATTCTATATTCCAGAAGAAAATGATACAGGAAAGTAACATTAAAGCATATCTTACTAAACTTTATCAAGGATAGAAAGAAAGTCTACAGACATTTAGGCAAAAAAAAAAAAAGTAACTCGTTACAAAGAAGGAAATACGGCTGTCTTCAGATTTTTCCCAGCACCACTAAATTCCAGAAGGCCACAAAGGAATGTATTCAACATTCATGGGAAATAAAATGTGACCTAAAAAATGTATACTAAATTGAGCAATAGACAACCGCAAATATGCAAGTACCCAAAATATTGCATCCATTAAGGTCTCTCAAAAGTCCTAAAAACAACCAGACAACCAGCCATGGCATACTTGGAGATACCTGGTAGAAAAACTAGAGATGGCCTGGAAGCAAATTACTTACAGCATCAGGGCTAAAGAGAACCAGAATATGATTCCAGGAGATCAATATTCTAATATTAGCCACATGAGAATGATATAAACAAATCAAACTTGAAGGTATGGGCAGGAAAGGGATTTGGGAGAAAGTCTAAATCTTTTCTTTTTCTAATGTCTCATACTGGGTTGTCAACTACAGTCTGAAGTTTGATAAATCATGGAATGGAGTTTTCAATATTATTATAAATATAAAACTAACATATAAACTGGTAGAAAATATTCAAACTACACACACATGCACACACATAAAGCATTAACACTCAGTAAGGTAGCATACACAAAACAATAGAACCAAAATCAAACTTGACAGATAAGTCAATAAGTATAACTGGATAAATTCATACCTTAAAAATTATATTTGAAAAATCTGCTTGCTAAAAATAAAAGACAAAGAGTTGTACCAAAGCAAAGATGCTGGGAAGCCAGAGAGTAAACGCACGGGCAGAGCCGTGGCGGGCAAGGCTGAGGCTGTGAGAGCACCGTCCGTCAAGACCATTCAGGGGATGCATTAGGAGGAAGACACTTTATAATGATAATGAGGATAATATGTAATAAAGCTCTGTCAGGAAAATGTACGTGCCAATGAATGTGGCACCAAACTATAAAGGAAAAACTACCGTAAATATACAGAGATAGAGACATAATGGCAGCAGAAAGACCAAACTCATCTCTCTGCCTATAGAGCTTCCCGGGTGGCACTAGTGGTAAAGAACCTGCCTGCCAATGCAGGAGACTGAGAGACGCAGGTTCGCTCACTGGGTCGGGAAGATCCCCTGAAGAAGGACATGGCAACTCCCTCCATTGCCCGAGCCTGGCAGGCTACAGTCCCTAGGGTCGTAGAGTCGGACACGACTGAAGCAACTCAGCGCACACTCTCTGCCTATAACCAATCACAGAAATGCAGTGACAAAAGATTCAGGGGAGTTGGTCTATGTCACAGAATCAATCTATATGTTTCAAGCCCTGCCCAGCAAAATTCCTGCCTTTTCAATGCCCATGAAACAATTACGAACAGTGGCACTTCCAGACATCAGGAGCCCAGCTACCTACAGAGGTGTGGGCAGGCGAGGGGAAGGAGGGCACTTAGGGGCCAGCTGCAGATGAAGGCATCCCCCAGGACTGAAGAAGTGAGGAAAGTCCATGCTAAGACAGATGTGAGCCAGGTGAGGATAGGGCTGCAGCATGCTGGGGCTAGAGAGGCCATGACACTGCCTTCTTCCTGCCACCCCACCTAGCTGGGTGTCAGTCTACAGACAAGGCTGCTCAGGTGACTCAGACACACAGGTTGGCCTCCTGGATCCAGATAAGACAGAACAAGGCAGGGGAAAAATAGATGGGGGAGGAGCAAAGACAGAACTCACAGCACACGAATCCAACCAAGAAAAAAGGTAAAGCAAGATGCCCCAAAAGTGAGAATGAGAAACAACCACCAAAACAAATTATAAATAATAATAAAAGCAAATTTTGCTTAAATCCATACAAAAACTATGAAACCTGGAAGAAATGAATGACTTTCCAGGAAAACATAAGTTACCAAATTTGAATATAGGAAATAATATGCAGAATGTAGAAAAATTAACAAATGAATTATTATAGGAAAATATTTTGTATATCAGACACTTTGCTGAATTCTCTTATTTTTAAAAAAGTTCACAGTAGATTCTTCTGTTTGTTTCAGGTACACGTCTAAATCACTTGACAATAATGACAATTTTGCTCCCATCTTCTCAATTTTAATATATTATTCCTTTTCATTTTCTAGCTCTATTAACTAGGCCTTTCAGGACAGTGTCAAAGAATCATAATGAAAATGATCATTTTTACCTTATTTCTGCCATTAATGACAGGCTTTCGGTGTGTACCATTCCATGGAAGCTGGTTTCTTGTTTGAGTTTCTCTCTCTTGCTACATGAGGGGAGTGGTTATCAATTCTTATTTTAGGTGTGACAGCACACTTTTATCAAATACCATTTTGGCTTTAATGGAGATAATCACAGATGGTGTTTTATTTTTCTTAAGACTCTTTAATACAGAAAATTATTTCTCAATTCTTTTTCAAAAATTAATTATTTCATGCAGTAAAATATTCTTTCATTCTTACAATGGGTTGTACTGCATTATTTTAAAATTTTGTTTAGAGATCTCACTTGCTAAAACTTTATTTCAAGGGTTTGCAGCAATCAATATGAAATTTTCCTTCTGTGTTCTTTTTACCAGATTTTGGGCTGAATTTTATGCTAGCTCCATGAAATAATTTTGAAGTTGCCTTTTTTTAAGTTCTGGAATAGCTTACATGTGCATTCAAATTCTATTCTTTGATGATACACAATTCAATCTGTGCCTAGTGATTCAATATAAAAATTTGGAAGAAGGAAACAAAATTATTATTTGTATATCTGGAAGAACCAAGAGAATGCATTGAAAAACTACTTAAACAGTAAGAAAATTTAGTTAAGTAGCTAAATATAGAATTATACTCAAAGGTAATTGGCTTTTGGAGGAAAACTACCAGTTAGACAGTATGATGGAAAGATAAAGACTCCCTTTCCCCATCTAACTGCCCCCCACGTGCACATGACCCATTCCTCAGACCCCCCACAGATGGACCTTTTTAGTCAAGGATGTTAACCACGGGATTCTCCTGTAACTCACTGGACAATTACCCCTGAGAATATCATCTTGATTGGTAAGATAAACATTACATAGATAATTATTTTTAAATTGCATAATTTCTTCCAATTTTATTAATGATACAAATATATATCAATAGCATCCAACCAGCTCAGCAATGTTTTCGCTACATAATGTGGAAGGAAAAAACGTCCCTTCTGGGTACTGCCCTGGAGGACCAGTGGTTAAGACACCGTGCCCCCGTGCAGGTGCAAAGTTCTGACCCCTGGTTGGGGAGCTAAGATCCCACGTGGCAAGTAGTATGGTGTGTGCCCCGCTGGGAATACAAGTGCCCATTCTGCTACTTTTTCCTCTCCCAGCTGCACTGTGCAGCATGTAGGATCTTAATTCCCTGACTAGGGAATTACCCATGCCCCCTGCCTTGGGATCTCAGAATCTTAATCACTGGACCATCAGGGAAGTTCCTCTACTACTTCTTATGGCTTCTGCTTTCATTTTTACTATCATCATCAGTTCACAGCTTAATAATATTTGACTACTCTTCAATTTTATGAAGAAATCTTAAACATAGATAAATCCATCCATAAATCCACCTAACCCAGCACAAAGACACTGTAACATTCCCTGAGGGAGCCCAGAGCCCTGCAGGGCCTTGTGACCCTCCCTACAGAGAGGGCTGGTTGGGCACCTGTGTCCATTCATCCAGGCATTATCAGTAACCGTGTTCCCCGCGCCAGCACCATCAGGGCACATGGCCCAGCATCCAGCAACAGCGGCTGCCCAGAATGCATTGGGAGGGTTTGGTGAAGAGCACCAGAGCCACTCAAGGTATCCCATTTATTAGTGGAGAACTGGAGGCTTTCACAACTACTGGAAGGATGAGGGCAAGATTCGAGGAGATCGTAGAAACTGTCCCGGTGCCCCCTACACCGAGCAGCTGGCCCTCAGAAGCTTCCACCCACTGCCACCACCCAGGCATGGAGTCTCTTTCTCTTCCACCTGCCAAGTTTCACACCAGGACCTCCCTTCAGCTGCCTGTGCCAGACCGTGAGAAAGGGGACCCTAAGAAGTATAGTTCTGTGTGCCTTATCTGCAGTAATGCAGAGAAGAATGCAGGAGAGATACAGAGTCTGCAATGGACAAGACAGTCTCCACCTTCGCCAACTGGGCCACCTCCAAACCATAGGGGCAAATGCAGCTTCGCCTCTCCATACACCACCCCTCATACAAGCCCTGCTCAGAAGCAAGGGGCAAAGCCCACTGTTCTGTGTCTGGAGAACTGTGTCCCATTCCCTAAGATGCAGTCATTTGGGCTTTATATTAGCAAGAAGAGGACAAGAGATACGAAACAAATGGGGAAATGCATACAAATTCATAATAAAGCAAAGAACTCATACGCAGCCATCCCAGACCCCAATGCCTTTATAGATATGTTTTCCTGCCCTCCACGCACGTCTCCTTGGCCTCAGCCAGCACCTGCTGACTGCCCTTTGTGTGCCGGTGATCTCTTCACCACCCTAGGTTTCTGCTCTCTTCCATTCACCCACCACAGTGCCCCAGCCTGCCCTCTTCTGCACAGCAAGCTGGTGCCCTCGGTTGTTTGTTTCTCCCGAAATGCTCCAATACCTTCATCACCCTCACCCTCACCTGATGACTGTCCCGCTGCATGGATGGAACAGAAGCCACAGAAGAGAGCCTCCATAGGCTGCCTTTATCCACCGGCCTCAGTCTGCAGCCTGCTTCCAACCGATCATGGCAGCTTCTTGGGTGCTGGTGGGCACCTCCTCAAGCTCTGTGTGCCCACCTTTTGTCCCCAAACCTATGCCACCTACAGCCTTTACCATCCCCACTGACGGCAGCACTGTGCTCCCGACTGCCTGGGTTGCAAACCCTGACATTGTTTTTAACTCTTTCTCCCAAAGCCTCCATCCTGGGAAGCCTGTCAGCCCCACCTGCAAAATGCACCCAGCATCTGGCTATTTCTCACCCCCTTCACAGCTAACATTTTTGTCCCATCCACCATCAGCATCCATTCAGATCACTGCCCAGTCCTCCAATGGTGCATCCACAGTCCATCCCACAATCCCAGCCAGGCTCCTGACTCATTTGAAGTGCTAAGCCTCACAGGCCCCATGGGCCTGGCTCCAGCTCTCTGAGGCCTTCCCTCCAGGTGCCCTTGAGCTCTCCAGCCACATGGGCTCACTGTGACTCACGCCTGCCTCAGGGCCTTTGCACTCACTAATCCCTCTGTCTGGAACATCTTTTCCATAGACATCTGCATGGCCAACACCCTCACCTTCTCTTACCTTCTTGAAGTCCCTGCTGAAAGGCCAGAAGCCTGCCATGGTCACCTAGGTAAATTACAGTTGGCACCCGCAGGCCACTGACACCTTTCTACTTCGTCTCTGTGACAGACACTTAAGCACCTCCACCACAGTGCATGAATTATGAAACACACTGTGCTTATTGTTAATCCCTCTCCCTCCCCCAAGAATGTAGGCTCATGGAAGCAAGAGATGCCTAGCACCAGAGCAGTGTCTGCTCAGAGGATTCTGTTGGTGAACGAGAATCAACATGGTGAGTTATGAGTTTACAGAGAGTCAGCACTGAGGGAAGAAGCAGCATTGTCAGATGTGCTCCCCTCTGAGGACTTCACAGTCCACTCAAGGAGAAGGCCTTGGATGTGAGGAGCCTAGGTACTTTCCAGAGAGACTCCAATGGGTCTCAGGAAGCTTCATCAACCAGAGCCCAGCTTGCTGCTGCTAATGGCTTAGGACCCCATGGAACAGAGGTTGGCAAACAGCAGGCAGAAGGTGTGGGTATTTCACCCCCCGAGAGCCACCTGCCTCCACAACCTGAGAAGTTCCCTCTGCTCCCATCATCTTCCTAAGTTTCCCCTTGAAAAAGGACTCCTTAGAGGAATCTGTAGCGAAAAACAAAAAACCCACGACAGGCAGGAAAGAAGAGATATGGCAAGAGAGGACATGAAAGCTGATACTTTATAAGCAGCTCCAGCCAAGGTCGGGAAGAGGGGCACCGCAGCCTGAGGCACTGGCAGGTGATGCAGCCATTGGGGAAGTCCTGCATGGACCACTGCACCTCAGAATATCACCCAGGGCCACACAAAGCCCACCAGAGGTCACCCCATCTCTCATTCCATTTTCTTCCTGCAAGAGGCTCAGGGATGGGGGGGGCTGGGTAACAGCAGCCTTTAAGATGTGCTAGATGCTGATGGAGATGCGCTTCAGTTTTCTGTGCAAAGTAATTTGAATGTATTTGGAATGACAACGACATCCTGGGGAAACGTGTTGAGAAAGTTCTGAAGAGGTCTCCAGGCTCAACAGAAACCCAGAGGCTAAGTCCCTCCTGGGCACAGAAGGGAGGGGGCCGTGACAGAGCCCAGGCTGTGAGCTGCGCTGTGGGCTCATGCATGTTCACCAAAGCATCTTAGAGCCTGCATGGTGTGGACACCCGCGGAGGTGCTCAGTCCTCGGGTCCTCCTCCAAGCGCTCTGGGGCTGGGGCTGGTTGAGTGGGGAGGGGGTATGAAAAGTTGGAACATTTAAAAAGAAAGATTGAAATAATGACTTCTCTAAATGACAGCAAAAACACTCAAAATCTAAAAGCCATCCCTATGTGAAATTCTCGGATGTTACTGGGCAATGGCCCTTCTAAAATGAAATCTATTACAAATAACAGGCTTAACAGGCAAATTCGACCTACCTAATCTGCCTAAAGGTGAGCTTTGTTCTTCCTATTCCAGCAGACCACGTGGTCCCTTAATAGAGGCTAAATGTCCCAGGGGGCTCCCCATCATGGAGAAATAGGCTGCTCCCATGTCCTTTCTGCTCCAATTTAATTTGGAGGGTCACTTCATAAGTGAGGACTCATAGCATCTCTTTGAGGTCAAGTATTAACTCATAAGGGCAGGAAGATGAGTTAGCACAAGTATTCACGGAAGCAATTCGCAAATCTGTATCAAGAACCTTTGCAATAACTCACAGATACTGCTTCTACATAATCTTACAGAGATGTGGATAAAAGCCAATACATAAAGATGTCTGGCGAGCATTCACATCAAAGCAAGAAATGGTAAAGTAACCCAAACTAGGAAGTAGTTAAGTAATAAATTATCACAGCGATGGGACATAATACAGCTATGAAAAATACATTAACAAAAAAGCAGTTTTAAAGATGTGAGGAAATGTTTTCGATTTAATACTGAACCAAAACATGAATGCAAAACTTTATTTACAGTATGAACTCAGTTAAGAAAAAGAACAAATCATTATGTTGTACACCTTAAACTTATGTGGTGCTGTATGTTAATTATATCTCAATAAAACTAGAAGAAAAGAAAAGGAAAATAAGCTTTAAAAATACTGGAAAGATAAAAAGTGATAATGCTAACAACAAATGGAAAAACTGAGGGTGAATTTTCTGCATCATTACACTTTTAATTTTCCAAATTTACTAAAATGAGCATAGTTTCAGATACAATTTGATTTAAAATTTATTTTTAAAAATGAAAAAGCAAGAAAGGTGTTTCCCTTCAGAGGTGGGAGCCTAAATTAGAAAAGGAAGTCAAGGCAGCCCCAGCTCTTCACCTGGACAATGGCTCAGTCCCCTGGGAACCAGGAAACCAGATGTAAAGGAAGTGGGGGGCCTCAGGCTGAGGGGCAGCTCTGTGAGCCAGTTGTGCTTCCTGGAATAGTAGGGGGGAGGAGGCCTTCCAACGACACTCAGCCAGGAGCAGCAGCGCCTGGAATGCTACTTCAGCTCTTGCTAAGACACTTTTGGGGCTGGCCAGACACTTGGGTCTAGAAGGCAGTCCAGAGTTGGGGTTGGAGCTGGTGTGAAGTCAGCAGAGCCGGTTCAAATGGTGGCCCTGCCACCATCCAGCCCTGACATCTCGAGCCAGTTACTCAAGCCCCCTGTGCCTCGGTAGTGTTGTTTGTATAGTGGGGACAATGACAGTGCCTGACTCACAGAGGTGCAGAAGCTTTGCACATAGTAGGCATTCAGCCAATATAAGTTTTACCTTTCGGCAGAAAGGTCACAAGCTTAGGGAGTGAGGTGACACTTTCAGACTTCCCTAACGTCACATTGCCTCCAATGTCGATCTGCTGGGGTGTTCTCCTGCCCTGGCAGTAGATCCGAAGTGTCATTCTGCAGGCCAGCTGAGCTGGTGGCCTCAGAGACACCTGGGAAGCTTCTAGAAGCTATAAATGTCCCACCCCTCCCCCAAAGGCTCTGGTTCAGTAGGCCTGAGAATCAGTAACAACACTGCCAGGTGCTTCTGACTGACATCCTGCCCTGGAGGCACCTCGATGCCAGGGTGCTCAGGGAAGGCCACCTTGAATGAGCACTAAGAAGCATGTTCCAATGAAAAGCTGCAGTTTCTGCTAGATGAGTCCCCTCTCCTACCTGCCCTAGGCAAAGCCTGAGGTTCTGAGTCAAAAGAGTTCATCCTTTACTTCCATGTGCAGAGAAGAAGCCACCCATCATCAGTGGGTTCTAGGATTCTTCACAGTGATTCATCATCAAACACAAGGTAAAAATGCCCACGATACTTCACTTTACCAAGAAGGACCCAAGCTATTCTGTGTGCATTCTGTTTGAGTATGTCCATCCACACCAGCCCTGTTAGAACCATAAATGGGATCTCAAGGCTGAGTCTCAGGCATTCCTGCCCCAGACACCACCCCCACCCTCATTCTGCATTAGCTCCCTCCCCATGAAAGTTCAACATTGCTCACAGAGAATGCTCTGCCTGAGATTACACTCAGGCAGACATTTATTAAGACATTTATTAAGTTGCCTGGATTAACATTGTCCCAGCATAAGTCAATTAAACCCTGCATATTGCCACACTAAGATTATAAGGCTAGTGTTCCTATCCAGAGGTCTGAAAAGTTATTTGTCCTAGATTTCAAGTCATTGAAACTCTCTGTACACAGATCATTCAACATAAATGCAGGACATGCTCACATAAGGTCCAATTCAAAGAAGTGCAGGACACAGCAGCTGACTTCAGGGGCCAGGCTGTTAGGGAGATAGACTGTCTTAGTCTGTTTGGGCTGCTATAACAAAATACCACAGGCTGGGTGGCTTACAAAGCAGAAATGTATCACTCATGGTTCTAGAGCTAGAAGGCCAAGATCAGGATGCCAGCACAGTCAGGTGAAGCCCCTCTTCTGGGTCACAGTTTTCTAGGAACCTCATTTGGTAGAAGGGAGCTAGGGAACTTTGCGGGGTCTCTTATAAGGGTGGGCTTCCCTGGTGGCTCAGATAAAGAGCCAAAGAATCTGCCTGCAATGTGGGAGACCCAGGTTCAATCCCTGGGTCAGGAAGATCCCCTGGAGAAGGGGATGGCTACCCACTCCAGTATTCTCACCTAGAGAATTCCATGGACAGAAGCGCCTAATGAGCTACAGTCCATGGGATTGTAGAGTCAGACAGAACTGAGCAACTAACACTTTATAAGAGCACTAATCCCATTCATGAAGGTTCCATCTTCATGACCCAAGCACCTCCCAAGGGCCCCAAACTCATAGCTTCCAGAAGACAAGAAGCCATAATGGGGAGCAGACACGGATTAGGACGAGCATAGGGGGCTGAGCACCAGAACAAGACCCCCAGGAGACCAGGGGTACACCCACAATGCAAATCAGAATGCCAGCAGCAGGGCCCATGTGTGTGGTTAGCTAGGCTTTCCTGATGCACAGGGACAGGCCCAGCTGCTGGAGACTGAGAGTGCGCCCAGGCCAAGGACCCCCCAAGGGGGCTCCTGCGAGCAAAGAGCATGCTGTGCAGACCAAGCAGGAGAAGGAATCCAGGCAGGATGGCTGTGGGCCATGCAGGAGGGACTTATGCTCAGTGAGGAGGAGGGGAGCCCCAACACACACACACAGGAGGCTGCCCCGTAGGTATCTGACTGACTGGATTTAAGTCCCAAAAATTCATGCTTCAATACACAGAATAAGGGAGAGCTGGCTGGACAGAAGCCCGGGGAAAAAGATGCTACAAGGTTTGGGGTTATCTTGGGTTTTGTTTCGTTACTTCTGTTTATTGGTCTGTCTGTCTGTTTAGGCCTGTCCAACTTTTTATGACCCCCATGGACTGTGTAACCTTCCAGGCTCCTCTGTTGGTGGAATTTTCCAGGTAAGAATACTGGAGTGGGTTGTTCGTTGGTACCAATACCTTACATGTATCTGTTCATGAATTTAGCAGGTATGCACAGGGCACCCACCACGTGATTGAGGAGCTAGAGGCTCTCAAGTGAGCAAAACATGCAAATTCGCTGCTCTGGAAAATGACTGCTAGGGTGGGGTTCAAATTTAGGTCAGCCGTCTCCCATGGGCTAGACTCTTTGCATCTCACCACACTGCCTCTCTCCAGGCTGAGCCAGAGGACAGCACAGAAAGCAGATTTTGAAAGAATATTGCAACTCAAGTCAAAATGTCTCCTATCAGAAGAAGGCAGGAAAAGTGCTGATCTGTGCATGACATCCAGGCCAGAGGGAGCTTTCCACTGTCCCTGAGGGCAGTGTTCTGATTATCCCAGGTATGAGCTGGGAAAGCTAGTGACCACTGGGGAAAGTAGGCTCAGGTAGGTCTGCTTTGGTCCCACCCAGGTGGTCTGTCTTTCTGAGCCAAAAAATAGAAGCATCTCACCAGGGCAGTGAGGATGGTCCTGCCCCACTCCAGGGGGTTGAAGGTACCAAACAGAGGTTATGGGAAGAGATGTACACAACAGACTGGGGAAGAGTTCCCCTCCCAGAGAATTTGACTGTATCAAACCCAGATCCATCTCTCACCAGTACCCAGGGAAAAGGAGGCTTGGTCTGCTAAGTGCTGTGATGATGGGCCCACTCTCCATCCCAGACCACAGACCCGAAGCTCCTCCTAGAAGGAAGCCTAGATCCTGAGTCTGTGAATCTTGGAGGCCAGAGGACAAGCTGAGCTCTCACATGGGGTGTGGAGGGCATCAGGGGGTCCCACATCTGAGACAGGAAGGTCCAAAGTCAGCCGAAATTGTGCTGGGCCTAAAACCTGTATCTTGACAGGAAAGGGGAAATCATGATATGGGGAGGAAACAGCGTGATCATCTCGGGTGGGTCGTGGGAAATTGTCTCCCCAGCCAGCCGTGAACAGATTCTGTGCCCCTGCCCATTCTAGTCATGGACTAATGCTCAGGATGCTGCAGTTTAGGAAAGGAGGGAGGGGTTTCCTTCCTGAATCCTAGAAGAAGAAGGAACAATAATAATAATAATGGCCCAGATGTTGAAGTCATAATAGCTGCCTCTGAAAAGGAATGGTGTTTTTAAGACACACAGAAAGAAACAGACAGCCTGATGCATACCGGGCAGTCAGAATCCTGTTGGAAAAACACCCCAGGAAAGGCGCTCCTTCCGTGACTTCTGCACATGCCCCAGCAGCAGGAAGGAGCCCCTCTGAGTGCTGGGCTAGGTTCAAGGGTGAACATTCCAAGGTCGGAATGGCCACACTGCCCACGCCTTGCCCAGCATCGGACTCAGGCTGGGAGGGAGCCTGCCACTCTCTACTCCCAGACCCCAGGCCTATAGCCCACTTGAATCGATACAGTTCTCAGGCCCAGGGTGGATCCCTAGGTCTGTATTTTAAGCAGTGCCACCGGGTTCTGAAGCAAGGCTCTGTGGCCTGCTACCAGCGGACATCTTTGAGCTGCTATAAACCCTGACACAGGGAGATGTGAGCAGCCCTTACTTGTGGACAACTCTAGTTGGCACCCTGTTTACTTACACATAAGAACTTGGTCACAGTGAAATATGTCCTGGAAGGCCCAAGCTGGGGACTACCCTCTAAACTGAGGGCTCAAGGAGGGCCCCTACACCAGGAAGAAAGGGAATAACAAATGCGGTTCTCCCCACACCACCCCCCGGGAAGTCAGATCCCAGGAACTAAGAGTTCAGAAGGAATAACAGCATGAATTTGACACCACCTTCTTCCCCTGCGTCCAGCCCAGACAGTGGCCCCTGGAGGTTCATCCAAAAAGTCCCTGGAGTCCAAAAACCTCCCATCTGTGGTCCCAGAGCGGGAGAGGCCTGGTGTACAAACAGTCATTGCCCTTCCTTTAAGTGACCAATTGGGTTGTCACACCTGTTTCCACCCAGAGGTGCAAACCTGGCATGGGCCCAGGATGACGGCGGTTCCCCGGTCACTCACGTGTGCCTGGACAGACCTCTCCCAGGCTCAGTCTGCTCCTTGGTGAGATGGGAGGACTAGCTCCTGCTTACACTCCCACTGCTGCCATCGTTATGCCTCCTTGACTGATTCTAGCCTGGCTCTCCTGAGCCCTCTGCCACTAGGCCTCCACCGGAGCTGAAAAGAACTGCAACTTTCAACATAAACAATTTTCTCCACCCATCCACACCCACACTAGGAAACCTGGACAGCTCTAAGACGGCTTCTGGCAGCCTAAGGTCACAACCTACCCGCAAAAAACTGCCACTGAAGGAAGCATGAGGCTGCCAAAGGATGTGACATCTGTTTCAGCCAACATTGGTTTCAGCCTAGTTCTTTTAGAAACATTAATATGGTAAATCCTTCCTTCTGTTGAGATGTACATGTATCTCTTGCCATCTGGGAGTGTCTTTCTCAAGGGCCTGGAGTCAGGCCTTCAGACTCCCAGACTTAGAGAATGAATTTATGGTTACCAGTGGGGAAGGATGGGGGCAAGGTTAGTTAGGGAGTTTGGGACTTTGGTGTACACACTGCTTTATTTAAAATTAATAATCACCAAGGACCTACTGTACAGCACAGGGAACCCTGCTCAATATTGTGTATCAACCTAAATGGGAAAAGAATTTGAAAAAGAATAAATACATGTATAGGTATTACCAAATCACTTTGTTGTACACCTGAAGCTAATACAACATTGTTAGTCAACTATACTCTAACATAAAATACAAAGTTTTAAAAATGCAATCATCAGGAAGGATGGGCCCTTTGTCCCAGTGTGATGCAGACCTGGCACCTACGTAGTCTAGCCTCTCACCTGTGCCTTGTGATGTTTCACTTCACTCTCCCTACTCCCACATTAGGGCACCAGTCACCTCTGCTAAATCCGAATGGAGCTCTCGCCTCACTGCAATGCTTACACAATAGAACTTTCTCACTCCTTAACCTGTGTCTGGCTGTTTATCTCAGAGGCTACTTCAGACTTGATAAGTCATTTCCTAACAATTGTGCAGCACCCAAAAGAAAAGATGCGTGTGAGAGCAACTGTAGAGAATCTTCAGAGATGCATGCCAGTTTGCACCTTTATTAGGCACCAACTGTGTGCACTTATGTGTACACGGATGTGAAAATCTACACATCCCCAATCTAATCAAAGGAAGCTTTGGAAACATAATCCAGGTCCACCTCACTCCAGAAGCTCAACAGTTTGGAGCCAGAACCAAGTGGTAACATGTAAAGAAACCACACATGTCAGATATACCATCTTAAAGACTGAGACACTTCACACCAACAAAATACCACGCTCCTCTCTGGTGGAGGGTGTGATGGTGGAGATTGTAGGTTTTTAAACAGTAACACCACTACAACCACAGACCCTGTAAGTGGAAAGGAGGGAGAAAGGGGAAGAAGGAGGGGTCAGGGAGATGAAGGGCTGGTCTCCTGCCTTCTTCCTTCCTTGGCCTTCCACATCCTTTCTCCAAAGGAAACCGTGGGGTGGGGGACAGCCCTGGAAACTGACTTCGCTCTAACTTCAAGAGGAAACTCCTTCCTAAGCAGAGGGCCTCAGTGCTGAGCTTTTGTCTGCAGGGAATTTTTCTGCGGTTTATTAGCAACTGAAGAAATGCTGACAGAGAGGTTTTGCCCAGCCCAGCAGGCGGCCAAGTGCACCTCATTAGCCCAGCTTCCTGCTGGTGGCAGGGAAGGATGGGCGGGTGGGGGGTGGGGGAGAGGTGGAGGCCTGGTCACAGCCCTGGTTGGAGCGGAGGTGGGAGCACTCACAGGAGGAGTGTGAGGAGTATGATGGAGGCATTCTGCATGGCCACCTGCCTGCTCAGAGCAAAGCCGCCTCTGGAGTCACAGGAGCTAGAGCACGGAAAGGGGAGAACAGGGAGGGCCTGCAGCCCCCGGGGCCCCAAGTTCCAGGTGGCTGGTTCCGAATCTCTCCCCCCAAATATGACCTAATAATATTTGCAAATATTTGTTCACCTTGCCCCAAAGGAGGACAGGATGTGCCACATGGAAGAACAAACCCTTTTCCCAAAAGATCCCAGCATTTTCAGAATTTTTCCTGATTCATAAAATAATCACAGTTTCTCAATCATCCAACTTCCCCATGCTTTAATATCATTTTAAAAGTGCGTAGTAACCACTACAGCCATTGATGGCTCAGAATGCAGCAGGCCCCAAGGTAAGCACGCACCTGCTTGGTCACCGTGAACTGTCGAGGCCCCTACAACTCACAGGGACAACCCTCTGAAGCAGGTGTTACAGAGGAGGAATCCCAAGACCAGACAACTTGCCAGAGACATACAGCTGGTGAATGGGATGGAGGCCAGCCAGCCATCCTCACTCCACCCTGCCAGGTCCGCATTTGATCACTGCTCTAGAGTATAGCTTAACTTTTCACATTCTTTCCTTCATGTGATTCTTATAACACCTGATGACCTAAGCAAGCCTGGAATTACCTGCTTGACAGATGGGGACCCTGAGACCCACACAGGGCCTTGCACGGAGCTACAAGCCAGGTAGAAACAAAGCCGACTAAACATTGTTGTCTTTGCCTGTATGTCACTGTTCCAGGGGCTTTCCAGGTGATACTAGTACTAAAGAACCCTGCCAGTGCAGGAGACATGAGAGACCCAGGGTCCCTCCCCGGGTCTGGAAGAGCCCCTGGAGGAGGGCATGGCAACCCACTCCAGTATTCTTGCCTGGAGAATGCCATGGACCGAGGAGCCTGGCAGGCCACAGTCCATAAGGTCACAAAGAATTGGACACCACTTAGCGACTAAACAAATGACAAGGAAACTGAGGGGCTCACCTGGGAGGAAAGCAGGCAGGCTTCCAGGAATGGGTGCAGGGGCCCCACAGAGAGGAAAGAGGAGCCCTGGCCACACGTGCTGTGGTCAGTGGGGGCAGGGGGACCGTCTTCACTGGTGCCTGGATGGTGGTCAGCCTCCCACACACATTGCTGGGTTTGCCTCCACAGGGAATGGAAGGGAAGGGCAAGTGGGGGAAAGGTGAGCTTAACAGCTGAACATGCACATCTTCAATCCTCATGGACCCAAGATAGGGCGTCATCACCCCGGAGCAGCCCTCCTAATAAAGAACCCAGAGACCCTCCTGTGATTTCCCTGAGCCCGGGCAGGTTTTACAGACAAGCCTAACCTTCCTTAGTTGTCATTCTTTTAAAACCGCCAATTGCAATACAGTGACTTTGGTTCATCATGTATGTGTGTGCATGTATGCACATGTGTGTGTGTGCATTTGCCTGTGTGCAGGAGGAAAGGACGGCAGTCTGTTCAGCGCAGACACTCCGAAACCAGCCCAGCAGTGACTCTGCTCCGTGTTCCACTGCCTGCTGGTACGAGAACAATCACCACGGCTGCGTTTTGCCTACAGATTTTGATACTAAATAATATTTCCAGCAAAAGTCATGTATATTGATTTGTACAAAAGGCAGGAGATGGAGAAAAATGGGAGGCTGCAGACACTGAATTCAATACCGAATAATCTAATATGCCCAATTTCATTTTCTTGTCCTACCTTTGATGTTTGCAAGCAAATCATTGGCACTTTAAGTTTGCACATATATCTCAATGCAAAATGGTCAAGCAGCAATAAATAAACGTATTATACAAATAAATGGTTAGCAGTCAGGGTGAAACTGCAGAGAATAGTCTGTGCTCCTGGAATGATTTACAAGCAGGAAATTCACTTATTCTCCCCTGACCCTTGGCTGTTGCCAGCTCTCATAATTCTAGAAAAGGAAAGAGTGGTTTGAGGGGAAGCAAGCATGGTAGAAAGAGGACGAACTGAGGAACACCAGACCTGGGGAATAAGAGAAATCCATTTTTCAGGCAATAATGATGTCTGGGGCCTCCAGAGCTCCTAAACTGACCATAGCCTCAGCCTGATCTTGCTTCCACACTTTATAATACCTTCTCTGACTCTCTGTCCTGTGGGACACTCAAACATGCCCACCCATAAGCAGGCTATGAGTTCTCTAACAATAAAAGCACATTAATTTATCTTTTAGCCCTCCAGCACCTGGTTCAGTGCCTAAGATAGAGCAGACATATGCTGGGTGCTGTATCTGG
Organism: Bison bison bison; assembly: GCF_000754665.1. Lineage (NCBI taxonomy): Eukaryota > Metazoa > Chordata > Mammalia > Artiodactyla > Bovidae > Bison > Bison bison. Next base: position 1,220,007 of record NW_011494660.1, on the reverse strand, counting down.
AGGATGGGTAGATGAACAGGTGGGTAGGTTGGTTGGTGGGAAGATGCGTGGATAAGTTGGTGGGATGGATTGATGGATGGTGTGGTGGTATGTGGATGGACGGGTGAATGAAGGTTGGGCAGATAGACAGTTAAATGACTGATTGGCGATGAGTGGGCCAGTTGGTGAGTGACAGTAGGTGGTAGATGGAGCATGCTTCAACAGACTGGTAGGAAGGTGGGTGGGGTGAGTGTGAAGCAAGAAGGGCCAGCAGGAGCTCTCTGAATTAACACCTCTGAGATCCTGAGGAGGGTGTTGGTAGTCTAGGTAGCAGGACTGACTATAAAATATCATGAACCTTCTGGGAAAGCTTCAATTTCGCATCACAATCCCCGCATCCAAGCCCCATGACAAACCGTGGCTTGTCTTCCCCATGGGCACAGTAGGCCTACGCCTGTGCCTTTGAGACTCACTTTCCTGCTATGTCACCATCCCAGTACTCCTTGGAACCTCTCATTCAACACAGCAGCTCTCTTCCCCCAGTTCTTTTCCTTCTGCACAGTATAAGTGAGCCTGCCAATGACCAATGACTTAGGTCATTGATTAAAATGAACTGTCACAGCCACAGAGCCTGCAGCCATAGTATAGAAAATGTATCTGAACCAAACGAGGTTCATCACTCAGGCTGAGGGCACAGAGCTCGGCCCACTTTCTGCTCGTCTAATTGCAGTCACTCTCCTTCAGGCCCATGTTCCCATTTTGTCCACAGTAACATAATTACAAACTTTGCCAAATGTTTTATAGAATTCACAATGCCCTTTATTTAGGAGCACTGGGTCTTATGGCTTAGTATATCTGCCCAATGAAGCTGAATGTCGTTAAGCCATGACTTGTTTTTAATGAGCCCCAGCAATCTCTGTTTCTTTTCAGAAAAACTTCCCTCTCCAAATGTTTCTTTGGCCAGAGAATAAGGCTTCCCTGGTGGTTCAGATGGCAAAGAATCTGCCTACAATGCAGGAGACCCAGGTTTGATCCTTAGGTCAGGAAGATCCCATGGAGAAGGCAATGGCAACCCTCGCCAGTATTCTTGCCTGGAAAATTCCATGGTCAGAAGAGCCTGGCAGGTTACAGTCCATGGGTTCTCAAAGAGTCAGCCACAACTGAGTGACTAACACTTTCTCATTAGCTTTTTTCACAGGGATGAACTAGGGAGAGTCGAGTAAATTGCTTAAAATCATATGGATACCTCAACCATAAACACCCGCCTGCACTGCTTTTGTGCAGCCTCTGCCTCCACGTTATTTCCAGGATGCTTCAAAGACTCTGGATGTGGAGTTAGGATGACAGCACCCTCACCTCCTAGCTCTGTACCATTAGACACACCTTGGTCCACCTGTCTGGGCCTTAACTTCCTCATCTTGAAGGGGTGTAACTATAACCATCTCATAAAGTTACTATGAGAAATAAGTGAGAAATCTTCTCTGGTGGCTCAGACAGTAAAGAATCTGCCAGGGTCAGGAAAATCCCCTGGAGGAGGGCATGGCAACCTACTCCAGTATTCTGCCTGGAGCATTCCATAGACAAAAGAGCTTGGTGGGCTAAAGTCCACGGGATTGCAAAGAGTCAGACATGACTGAACACACACACATGAGGACAAGTCAGCCTTGATCGAGAAGTACATGGGCTTGTGGTCTGCAAATGCAGACACTGGATCACCATTTGACCTTCCATAGCCCTCTCCCCAGGAGTCTGTGACCCATTCCTACTTGTTGGATCATCCTGCCACCCCACTTCACTCCCCTTGGCTAAAAGAATACCGCTACTCAAGGGCAGACACCATTAGAAAGGCACCGTGCAGCATGGCACACGGTCCGAGGCCCTGGGTACCCTTTCCTGGAGGCCCAGGCTGCAGCTGGACCTGCTTGGCCTACAAAGGGGGATGGTTGCATCGAGTCTGCCCCTCCAGAGACACACACACATGCCCTCTGTGCTCTCGAGGCACTGGGGGGCCTCTGAAGGACAGACAGACTTCTCACTTCAGATGCCTAACTGAGCATGCACACCTAATCTTACCTTCTCCTGAACCCACTCCAATTTTTTTTTAAAGTGAAGAAATCTTTCAAAAGACATACATCCACAAAGATAAAGGGGAAGATGCAACACCAGCACAATTTTAAAAGTGAAAGACAAATTGGAAGAAGGCAATTCCTAAGCCAGCAGCAGGGAAAGTAACGAATCAACCCCAATCACATTGTGAAATTCTCAATAGGAACTGGCAGCCCCAAGAACTTCCAGAATCAGGAGTGACACAACAGGGCAGAAATAAAGAGGACTGGTCCACAGCTGTTTGAGGAGCAGTTGGGCCCCGTCGGCCCCCTCTTTCTCAATCCATCTTGCTGGAGAGGCCACCCTCCCTCACCCACGTGGGGAGGGACATGTCCTCCCCGTGAGAGGAAGCCCGGAGGTTTGCTCTTAGGCCAGGACCAGCTCAGTGAGGCCATGAGCACCATTCCAAACACCAGGATGTAACCCACTGCATGCAATCTCCCCTTCTTGGCTCCAGAACCCTGCAAGCAGGAGTTTACCCTCCAGCAAGAGATGAAAGGGGTATTCAAATTCTGAGGAGACCTACTAGTCTGAAATGAAAGACAGAAAGAAAAAGACACTGAAGTCTCCCGCATGAGCCCCCGCCCCTGCCGCCCCCCACACCCTGCTACAGAT
>NW_011494660.1:1215053-1217207 GCF_000754665.1 Bison bison bison | reverse complement strand
GATGGCTCACAGCTCCTAAGCAGCATTTTAGCCCCAGGTCTGAGGCCAAAGACTAGTTGCTGCCTGAGGAAAGCCAGTCATGACAGAGAGAGAGACACAATGAGAATATGGAGGAAACACACACATGAAGAGAAATTCCTGTGAAAGACTATCATTAATAGTCTCTGGGGGAGAACAAGATGGCGGAGGAGTCGGTGGACATGGAGTACATCTCTCTCCACGGATACATCAAAAATCCACCTTCAGACCCAGAAGTGCATGCAGAACACCAGCTGAGAGCAGACAGGAGTACCTGACCAGAGGAAAATAAAATATGGAACCACGCAGAACTCGGGAGGATGAAGGAACTAGCGGGGAAACAGGAGTGTTGGTAGGACTGGACCTGCCCCCGGCGGGTGGGGGAACTGAAGCAGGGGTCTGATGCCCACGTCAGGGCAACTGTCCGAGTCAAAGGAGAAACATATAAGGCTGACAGTGAAACAGCTGATCTGTGGCAGCCTAAATGGAATGCAAATCAGACAGTCCTTGCCGCAGCCATACATAACCCAGGAGGAACACTGGTCCCCTGGAAGGCGCAGTGGCTGGGAGCTGGAGTTTAGGGATTTTGGAGCAATCCCAGGGCAAGGGCTGCTGTTGATTCTGGAGAGACAGATTGAGGGAATGTTAGGGAAAAGATTGTGGTGGGAAATGCCTGTGGAGGAAACCCAGACAGCCATGGAAGCAAGGTGATACTGCTAAGTCACGCGTAGGGGATGGAGCCATCACCAGAGCCTCTCTCCCCCAACATGCAAGCATTTGCAGCTGAACAATAGAGAGGCTGGCCCATCAAAAGCCTGATGCACTTAACTACAGAGTAGGACCCCACCCAGGGTGCCCCTTTAAGTGCCTGATGCATGGAAATACAGAGTAGGACCCCACCCAGGGGGACCCTTCTATGTGCCTGACACACCAAACAACAGAGAGGCACCCCAGGCAAGAGAGCCGTCTAAGTGCCTGAACGGGTGGACCTACAGAGAAAAGACTGGCCAAAGAGACCTTCTGATCGCCAGCTACAAGAGGCTCCAAAAAAGACTCTGATAAGGCCATAACTCCTACAATGCAGGCAGTCTGTGTCTCTGCACACTTGGCACTGCCAGGGTCTCCACAAGCCAAGCAGCTGAGCCACCTTCACACTCAACTTTCACGGGGGCAGAGCTGCCACAGGCAAAAAAAGTCTTGCACCTGTGCATGCAGGGTGGCTTCAGTCATGTCCGACTCTTTGTGACCCTATAGACTGAGGCCTGCCAGGCCTCTCTGTCAGGGTAGGGGGTTCTCCAGTCAAGAATACTGGAACGTCCTTCTAGAGCACTATATTACCTGCTGTCATAGCTGCCAACCCCCTTGAGTACCTGGTGCTGCCAGAACTCCTGTGACCCAAACAGCTGCACCACCTCCACACCTGGCCCTCACAGGGGCAAACCCAAGTCCTCCAGGGCAGCTTCAGGAGCAAACCCCAGTGGATGACCCACATGCAGAGGTGGAAATAAAACCACAGTTGAAACCCAGGGGCAGTGGGGCTAACGAAGAAGACCCAAAACCTTCCCACCAGGTGTACAAACTACAGATTAAATCCACATGATCAACTAGGCAGATTCTATGTCTATGGAAAATATAAAAGGTCATTGAGAGCTCCCACCAAAAAAAAAAAAAAAAGCACTAGTTCTGATAGCTGTGGACATTGGAGGCAAGAACACACAGGAGTAGGACCAGATTAGAATCTGAGCTGCCCCCACAGCAGGTCCAGAGATCAGCACAGTGTTGGAGGGCATCTTAGGGAGATAAGGTGGACTCTGACTTCAGCAAGGGAAAGGACTCTGACAGCAGAGACTCAAGAAGAACATTTATTATTCTTATTTTTTACTTAAAGTTGTGGTACATATACACAATGTAATATTACTCAGCCATAAAAAGGAATGCATTTGAGTCAGTTCTAGTAAGGTGGATGAACCTAGAGCCTATTATACAGACTGAAGTGAGTCAGAAAGAGAAAAATACCATATTCTAACACATATATATGGAATCTAGAAAAATGGTACTGAAGAATTTATTTACAGGGCAACAGTGGAGAAACAGACATAGAGAATAGACTTATGGACGTGGGGAGAGGGGAGGAGC
>NW_011494660.1:1151397-1214953 GCF_000754665.1 Bison bison bison | reverse complement strand
CAAACAGGGACTCTGTATCAACCTAGAGGGGTGGGATGGGGAGGGAGATGGGAGGGAGGTTCAAAAGGGAGGGATATATGTATACTTATGGCTGATTCATGTTGAGGTTTGACAGAAAACAAGAAAATTCTGTAAAGCAATTATCCTTCAATAAAAAAAGGAAATAATTTTTTTAAGTCCCTGGGAGACAAGAAAAGATATTGCATCTATGACATGTGAAAGGATACCCTAAAAAGAGAATATTCAGAAAACAAAAGAACCCTTGAAAATTAAAAATATGATAGCAAAAAATTTAAATTTAATAGAAGTAATGGAATAAAATTTCAAGAACATCTCCCAGCAAGGAGAGAAAGAAGGCAGAACTAAAAAATAGGGCAGAAAAATAAAAAGATTAAAAGAAAAAAAAAAGCCATAAGTCTGTCCAGGAGACCATGTAGTGATTCCATCAATATTCACTACAAGTGCCCCACCCACATCTGCTCCCCTCCATCAGCATCAGAGGGTTTGGCTGTGAGGGGTAGAAGTGCTGAAGGTCAAGATCCCCTGGTTGGGGCAATGGGGTGCAGGAGTGTGAAAAGCCAGCTCCCTTGCCTTAGGATGGGAAAGTTCTAAAGTGTAACTTGGCCCCAGAATTTCCTGCTGGACCAAGTGGACCAAAATCTCACCCAGATGGCTTCCCCTTCCCTCTCCTCTTCCCCGCTCCCTCCTCAGTTGTCCTTGGAATATTTTTTAATGAGTCACCTGCATATAAACCCTCATCTCAGGGTCTGCTTCTTGGGGACCTGACCTAAGTTAATGTGTTTGTTTTTTTTTAAGTCACTCAGTCGTGTCTGACGATTTGTGACCCCATGGACTATAGCCCACCAGGCTCCTCTGTCCATGGAATTCTCCAGGCAAGAACACTGGTGTGGATAGCCATTCCCTTCTCCAGGGGATAGTCCTGACCCAGGAATCAATCCTGGGTCTCCTGCACTGCAGGCAGATTCTTTACCATCTGAGCCACCGGGTGGGGAAGCATATCCAGGTAATAAGAATTTCTGAAGAAAAGAACTTACAAAGCAGGATGAGGGAGATCAAACAAACAAGACAGCCTCCCGAATTGAAAGACGTGCCTCTCCAGACTGAGGCAGTTGAGGGCAATAGTCTAGCAAAATGCATGAAGTTTTCTGTTACTGTGAAAGTTTAAAACACAGGGAGAAAATCAGGCATGATACATTTCAGAAAGGATAAACTATAGATCACATGCAATGGATTAAGTCTCAGAATGCCCTTGTCCTTCTCAGAAATACGCAGGGAGCTAGAAAACAAGAGAACAACACTTCTTGAGGAAAAATTATTTTTTCCAATCAGAGTTTTGCACCCAGGCAAAACCTACTAATCATCCTCGAGGGTAGAATGAAGATAATTTCACAGAAGTAACATCTTAAAAACTCTTACCCTACACTTCCTTTCTCAGAAGATACTTGAGAGAGTATCCCCGTGGAGAATCCCCATGGACAGAGGAGCCTGGCGGCTACAGTCCATAGGGTCACAAAGAGTCAGACATGACAGATGTGACTTAGCATGCACAAACTCATAGACATGTGTGTATAAGAAAAACATAGCATATATATGTATATAACTATATGATTTGGTACTATCCAGTTTCATGTGTCCACCGGGGGACTTGAAACATATCCCCCACTGATAAGGAGGGACCACTGTATTTTAATATGCTGATGCAAGTATTAGAAAATCACAAATTACAATTTGTGATTGTATTACAATCACAAGTATTGTAATACAATACAAGATGCAAGTATTACAAAATCACAAATTACACAAGGGAGCTGGCCAGGAGACAAGAAGACTTTGGATCTAAGGAAGAGGAAAGTCCACCTGGGAGGAAGAATGTCTCCAGAGTGATGGAAAGGAAGACCGAAATCTATAGAGTCCAGACTGACCACCTCAAGGTGGTCAAGAGGCAGAAAGGGTGGGGTTGTCATCACCAGACCCTCTGACACTCTTTGAACCCGATAAAACTCCTAGAGGAGATGCCCAATCAAGGGACTAAATCAAGAAAGAGGGATCAGCAGCCCAGGATGTAGGGGCTCCATCTCAGGAAAAATCCCCAGAAGATGACTGTGCAGCAGGCCTAGAGAGTAATGAACCCTGAGAGAAGGAGACTGGAGACGCCAAGATGCAAACTGGAACTTAGAGATACCCTGACCTCATTGACCCTGTGGCAAACGTTATGGAGAAACCGTGGAGAGGTACAGAAAGTGAAGTACAGAGAAAGCCAAGCCAATGAAAAATAAAGATAAGGCGATTGTTAATTTCAGTGGAAAAGTAAGTAAATATAGAAAATTCATTGAGACAAGGACAATCACTGTTACTGGGAAAATGGTGGAGGGTGTGACTGAGAAAGAGTAGAAGGGTAAAGGAGCTAAAATTGTCACCTTCCGTAAGAGTAAATCAATAGACAAAGCTTAAATTAATCAGAATTTAACGGAAGATACACATTACTTAGAAAGAGAAAGAAGAGGAAATATATAAAGTTAGGCAAAAAAAAAAAAAAAATCCCAAAGGGTGTAATGTAATTGCCTCTGGGTTTAGGAAGACTGGCAACAGAAGTTTAACATTTGTGTATACCCTTTAAAACCATCACTATATCCATGATTCTCAAAAGTTTCCTCGTACCTCTCACTCCCAACCCCTCCCTATTCATAGGCAACCACTGATTCACTTTCTGTTGCTATAAATTAGTTCACACTTTTTAAACATTGTATCAAAATATAAATCACAAATATTCTTTTCATTATGGCTTATTTCACTCAGCATAATTGTTTTGAGAGTCATCCATGTTTCTGTGTATATCAGAAGTCCATATTTTATATTTTGAGTTGTATTCAATTGTATAAATACATCTGTTTGTTTATCCATTCACCTGGATAGCTTACAGTGAACAGTGTCAGGATTCATGATCTCTGAAGAAGATTTAACTTCGGGACCCGGGACCAGCCTTGATCACTCAAGAGCTTTTGTATAAGAGAGTTTTATTAAAGTGAAAAGGGGCAGAGAAACTTCTGACATAGACATCCGAAGGGGGATGGAAAATGCCCCCCTCTCTTCTCCACTACCTGCTCTGAAAACAATTCAGAAAGCAGGACAACCAGGCCCTGCCTGGAATCCACTTACCTGCACAGTGGCTGACCCCTCTACAGGTGGGAGTGAGGCATCTTAGGGTTCACTTCCTTCGTTTACTCTCCTTCACAGATCACAGTCAGGCTTTGAAAACTATTGTTTCGTGTACTTTGTCCAGTTTTTAGGTTCCTTTCTTCAAAGTTGATGGTTAGAAATTTGTTATACTACTCTTTCTGTTAAATGGTCTCCTAAATCTAGGGGAAATTTCAGGGAAAGGACAAGATGCTGAGCTCAAGAAAGATTCTCCTCTCTCATTGCATTCCAAGAAAACCCATAAAGAACATAGTTAGTAGATGAAAATATTTTTCTACAAGACTTTCCAAAACTAAATTGTGAGGTTGAAGGAAAATTAATTTAGAGAAACGAGTGGTTACGAGATGAAGTCCTTTGGGAGGGTCATCTGGTAATGCCGCAGAGGGTTCAAATTGCTTAGCAGGGCTGTATATAGGAATGGGAGGGCAGAAAGCTTCTGCACACAGGAACACAGGAATTCTTACCCCAGCCAAATGGGGTCCTACACTGTTCCCTGCCTGATGATCAGAAGCATCTGCTTAAAGAACAAATCCCATCATGCCTTCTTTGCTGTGGACTTTGCCATGGTTGCCTAGAGTCCTTGAGTTAAACCCTCAGGCCCTCTGTTTTGTGTCCAACTTCTACTATGACCAAGCTCTCAGGCTGGCAATACCCCCAACCATTTTTTTTAATAGCTTTTATTTTTTTTAGAGCAGCTTTTGTCTCACAGCAATTTTGTCCACAAATACAGAGACTTCCCATATGCCTCCTGCTCGTATACCTGCATAGCCGCCTCCATTGTCAACACCACCACCACCGTCAATCAGTCTGGTCTTCGGGCCTCACTTACTCTCCCAGTGCTCAACTTCCATGCCTAAAAGATGAGGACAAGATTATGGAGAAGGTTAAACGAAGTAATTCTTGTAAACAGTGAGAACAGTGCCTGGTCAGTAGGTGTTACTCCTGTAGGCGGGTTTTTGTCAGCATCACCTTGTCCTCTTCCTCATACAAGTGGGAAGAATCCAAGTTCCCAGAGGGCAGAGGGGAGGCGTGCAGAGGAATAAGCACACAACAGGTGCTCAATAAAAATTGCGAGCCAGCAGTTTGACCAAAGGGCACCCTGCCCACGCTGTGTCAACCTGCAGCCTGGAGCTGTAGCTTCTGATTTCTCAAGTCCTCCTGACCACCCAGGGTGGAAACACAGTCTACCCAACAGAAAAGAGAACTGGCCCGGAGAAGCCAAAGGCCTGGAGTCACACTGGTGAGAGCGGGCAGGGCACCAGCCCAAATCTGCCTGGCTCCCACTCTGGCTGATCCCCCACCACATGGTGAGCGGCAGAGCAGGCTGGGCACACAATGCGGACTGTCTCTACGCTGGGAGGGCCCTTGGCCACAAGGGGAGCCCAAGTCCTTCTCATCTCAGTAAAGAGCTCCCAGGAGAGCTTTCTTCTCTGTCCAGAATGGCCTCATCTCAAAATGTTGTCATCCTATTTCATTTGTTTAAAAAGTCCTGTTAATTCCAATGGCAAACTTTTGATAATAATCCTTGATAAAAGTTCAAAAATTCAAATTAACCAATCATTGTATAACATTTCACAAGGAATTAGGAGAACAAAGGGGGACCAGCCTTGGGGAATTGGATGAAAATGCTTTCTAAAAATAGTTTTATTATTGGCAAATGTGCAATACAGAAATCCAATCTAACCCCTCCCCCTGCCCCCTCTTTAGCATTTACAGTTTACATGAGGCAGCTATCAGCCCACAGTACCACTGTCCATCAGCAGCCGCAGCTCTGTGACTGACGTGACTTCACACTGAAGCCCATTTCTCTGGGAGAAGCCGTGTGCGGAATGGATGTGGAAGGACAGTCAGCACCATCAGGGCCCAGCACAGCCCTGGCCCCCGGAGAATGCAGGACGCAGCAGCCGCTAGGTGCTCCTCAAGCTGCCTGCCAGTGCGCTGCCCACCTCCGCTCCCCAGGTCACTGCACACGTGCCCCCAGACAGCTACTGGCTTGTTTCCTGCTCTCACTTTGCAGACGTGGAGCCCAGATAATGGGGAAATGCTTCGACTGCCTCTGCCTTGCTCCCTCGTCATGGCTCTCTGCACGGTCACGCACTAAGGACCTACCGTATGTTGGGCACTAGGGGAGATCTGCGCGAGCATTCCCAGGTCAGGATCACCATCGCTCCTTTACGTGGCTGGAGAAGCTGCTGATGTAAACGCAACATCCTGGCTCGCCCTAGAAAGGCACAGTGAGCATCCTGAACCCCAGCTGCCTGACTGCCTTGCATCTCCAAACCCTGACTCTTCCACTTCTGTCCTGCGGGGAGCCTGGCTGCAGAGCTGCTCAGCACCTCCTCTGCAAAGGGGCTGTCTCTAGGCACAGACAGGTGAGAGCGAGGCACTCCCGGGCCTTCTAGTCGTGGGTCTGACCCCAAACTCCACATGGCTCAGAGAGTGGCTGAGGATGACTCCTGCCTAGGGTCAGGGGATGGGACTTCTGAAGCTGGACCTGCTGCTACCCCGCTTGGGTCTCTGAGGAGTCACTTCCCCTGTCTAGGGCCTCCATTTCCTCATCTTAAAAATGAACATTGTCCACGGTCCCTTCTGGAGCTGTGCTGTTTCTCAATCATGTCCGAGTCTCTGCAATCCTGAGGACTGAAGCCCAAAAGGTCCTCTGCCCATGGGATTTCCCAGGTAAGAATACTGAAGTGGAATGCCATTTCCTACTCCAGGGGATCTTCCCATAAAAGGGCTCGAACCCATGTCTCCCATGTCTCCTGCAATTGCAGGTGGATTCTTTGCCACTGTACCACCAGTTAGATTGAGTTTCCCCAGAAACAGGCCCTGAGACAAGGATTCAAGTGGAAATCATTTATTTGGGTGAGAAGGGATCCTACCAAGAGGAGAAGACAAAAAGTGAAGGCATGCAAACGTGCTGATAAGAGCTCAGCCCCAGGCAAGCTGGCGCTGGCTAACACCTGCCCTGGACTCACACCTGCCCTAAGTTCACAAGTGCCCTCAGGTCACACCTGCCCTGGGCTCATACCTGCCCTCAGCTCACACCTGCCCTGGGCTCACACCTGCCCTCTGTTCACACCTGCCTGCAGTTCACATCTGTCCAGGTTCACACCTGCCCTCAGTTCACACCTGCCCTCAGCTCACATCTGTCCCAGGCTCACACCTGCCCTGGGCTCACACCTGCCCTAAGTTCACAAATGCCCTCAGCTCATATCTGCCCTGGGCTCACACCTGCCCTTAGCTCACATCTGTCCCAGGCTCACACCTACCCTGGCCTCACACCTGCCCTCTGTTCACACCTGCCCGCAGTTCACATCTGTCCAGGTTCATACCTGCCCTCAGTTCACACCTGCCCTGCGCTCACACCTACCCGTGGCTCACACCGACCCCAGGCTCACACCTACCCCAGGCTCATATCCACCCTAAGTTCACAGCTGCCCTGTGTTCTCACCTGCCCTGGAATCACACCTGTCATGGGCTCATACTTGCTGTTTTGTTGGCATCTGTTCATGGGGTGCATCTCAGACCAGCTTTGCCTTCAAGTGATGTCACATGTAAGCTGATATTAATCTTGGTGGGAGTTTTCACACTATGGAAATCTATGAACACTACAAATCAGCCTCTTCCTGCCCCATCTACCACCCCTGAGAACTGGTTGATAAACATTTACCAGCACACCATCAGCTTAATCCTGTTGGTTTTTAAAGTCAATCACTCAGTCATGTCCGACTCTTTGTGACACCATGGTGTAGCCCACCAGGCTCCTCTACCCATGGAATTCTCTAGGCAAGAATACTGGAATGGGTATCCATTTCCTTCTCCAGGGAATCTTCCCAAATCATGGATCAAAGCCGGGTCTCCTGCATTGCAGACAGACTCTTTCCCATCTGAGCCACAAGGGAAGCCCTTAATCCTGTTGGGAAACAGTGTGAAGCACAGGCTTTCGAATCATCCCACCCCAGGGTGAGGGAGCTGGAGCAGTGATACAAAAGTCCTGAGACTCACTGGACGAGGGCCACCTTGGGGAGTTTAATTCCCTGTATCCCCATGAGCTCACACACATGAGATAGAGCAGCCTATATGACTCCAGATAAAGCCCTCAAATAAAACCAGAAAAGCATCAAGGTACAGGTAAGGCCAGGCGGGGCAGGCTCAGGAGATGGAGTCTCAGGGAGGCTGGGCATGGATGTAACATAGAGTACTGGCCCTTTGCTAGCTTCCTGCTCTCCACAACAGAATACCACTGGTTAGCAGAAAGGCGGAGTCTGGCTGGGGATGGGAGGGAGTGGGGCCAGAGGTTTAGAGGAAACAGGGTGACACTGAGAGATCTAATCAGTACACACTGAAGTTAGGCTGCTCTGGTGAAGAAATATTGTTACCTGACCCTGTGTGTTTCCCCAACTCAGCACACAGCCTGGAGGATTCAACCTGGGCCCCACTTGCAAGGAAGGGTTTTCATGGCAAAACAGAGAAGATAGTGGCGTGAATCAGCCAGTCAGGGCTGGAGATGGTAAGACAGGTCAGGGGAGTCCCTGCCTCGGACCCCACGTTCAGATGGTACGAAACCCTCATGAAGTAACACAAAATCTCACGCTCCTAGTATCATGGGCTCCCTTCCATTGTGCTTTGGGAGGGGAAGAGAAACTCTGGGTGGGTCAAGAAAGATATGTGGGGAAGAAGAGCTGGGAGAACGTACTCACAGAGAAAGCCACACTAGGGCCCTGAGGCCAAACCAGCAGCTTTAAGGAGCAGTCCAGGAGCCAGTGCCCTGGAGGAAGGGGACAAGGGGAAGGGCAGGGGAGGTGACAAGCCAGTCCAAGGGAGCAGGGAAGACACAAACCTGCACCACAAGTTACACAAACAACCAAAACCCCCTGAAACTGCTCCAAGAAGGAGCAGGAGCAGAAAGACTTTGTGGCAGCCTCCTGCAGTGTCACAAAGGGCAGCCCAGGATGGAGACTGGGGTCTGCCCAACAAGAGATGGAGTCCTGCATGGGTGGCAGGATAGGTGGGTACCATCTACCTGCTACCCTCTCCCCTCACAGAGAACACATGGAGGTGCCAGGGCTGGAAACGAGAGGACAGGGACGAAGATGGCACAGCTGAGTGCTACTGAAGGCCTCCTGCCCAGCAGCACTCACCCAAGGTCACCTCCCAAAGTGGGGATGGTAGAACCCCCAGAAAAAGGGTGATACTGAGAGAGTCAATTCCTAGGTAGGTTGATAAGAAGTCCAGGGGTCCCCAAGGAGAGAGGGGTCTGGAATTCTCAAGGAGGAGGAAAGGATAAACATTTTTTTTCCTCTACGTTCCTTAGGATTATATAACAATAATATATCCTGCTTGAGGACAGTTTCTGGAGAAAACTTTGTGGCTAATCCTGTTATCTTAAAATGTAGATTATGGGAGTGGGTCTAGTAAGGTCTTTTCAACCTCCAGATATGCTTTTGATTCACTGTAATAAATAATTAAGAAGTATATAACTCCATTGCCAACACTAGCAAGGGGGTACTCTTTCTGCCCCCTTCTGATGTCTGTGTCTTTTATACTTTAATCAAACTTTATTACACTAAAGCTCTGAGTGATCGAGCCTTGCGTCTGGCCCTAGATTGAATTCTTCTCTTCTGGAGGCCAAGAATCCTGGTGTCTTTCATGGTTCAGCAACAACCTTTCAATACCCCCAAAGCTGTGAGAATATGGATGTTGTTTCCTGTGGAAACCCCTCTCTGCTGCAGCACAGAGGTCTGAAGCAGCCTCCACTCCAGTGCCCTGTGTCCGTGACAGGATCAACAGCCTTGCCAAGGGGGCTACCAAGCCCTGCTGGTCTCAGAGTTCACAGCAGGAGACACAGAATAAGTGTTGGATATCAGGTGACCACAGACCAGGAAGGACCTGAAGTATGGTCAGATGCTGGCAGGGACAGATGGTAATCCCTAGGACCCCAGCCTGGGCCCCACACACTCAGCAGAGGGGCCTGCTGCAGTGCTCCTGCTGCACCAGCTCTGAAGCCCCTCCCAGGACTTCAGAGTGTGGGGCAGGGGGTTGGGAGGAAGGAGATGAAGAGAAGTTGGCGAATGACCTTGAACTTGCAACAGCACAACCTGAAGGTATGAGAACAAATGGGATAAGCGAGCTTGCCATCGTTGTTTCAGATTTCAGAAACTGAGGACAAACAGAAGCTCCTTCAAGCTCCCAGACAGGATATAAAAATGAGCGAACATGGGTCAGATACAACCGTCCAAGAATCTGAATGCCAGAGTCGCACTGTACTGTGCTGTCACTTCAGTCGTGTCCGACTCTGTGCGACCCCATAGACGGCAGCCCACTAGGCTCCCCTATCCCTGGGATTCTCAAGGCAAGAACACTGGAGTGGGTTGCCATTTCCTTCTCCAATGCATGAAAGTGAAAAGTGAAAGCGAAGTCGCTCAGTCGTGTCCGACTCTTCTCAACCCCATGGACTGCAGCCTACCAGGCGCCTCCGTCCATGGGATTTTCCAGGCAAGAGTATTGGAGTGGGGTGCCATTGCCTTCTCCGAGAGTCGCACTAGTAATTCTGAAATCCAGAAAAAAATTGAGCAATACCTTCAAAACCATAAAGGAAAATGATCTTGATCAGAGAATTCTATCCCAGCAGTATGACTGTGTCAGGAGTACGATTATAAGACATTTTCAGACATGCAAGCACTCAGATTGTCTTCCCTTGCATGCTTCCTCGGGAAGCCCCCAGGAGATGGGCCTCTCCCAAGGGAGGTATTACTCTTCCAGGGCTGCAGGACACAGAGGTCCACTGGGACAGATAGTGGAAAGGAGTCCATGAGGGAGACCCCAAGATGGCTGAGCAGCAGGGCCAGGATTGCCTGGGCAGCTGATAATGTCCGTGCCTCTAGAAAACAAAACTGATAGAACAGCTAACATACTGGAACACAGTGGGAAGAAATTTACACCGAAAGGGAAGAAGCATGGGCAATAGAGAGAGTTTAGGGATAAATTAGAGACAAATACGGGGTGGGGGGAGGGAATCAAGCAAATGTGAGATACAGAACAATTATTAACTCCAGGTAAAACAAAAAAGTTATGCAAGACAGGAAAACTAAGTAATGAAAAATATAGAGCAATCATTAACTCCACGTTAAACATCAACAAAAAAAAAGTTAGGCAGGAAAGGAAAATAAAACTAAGCAAATGAAAAATACAAAGCAATCATTAACTCCAGCTAAAACAAAAATGTTATGCAAGAGAGGTCTCCTCTGTGAAAAGCCTTAACATAGTCACACTGTAAATAATGAATGTTCATCTTGTCAAGGGTGATGAAGCTATCCTCCAACTCTAAAATAAAATGCAAAGTTGAACTTACTGCTCACTTGAGCAGAGGAGGGCTTTGCTATTTAGGCAGTATCCCAGAGCACTGGAGCCAGGAAGGCAGGGATTGGCCAGTCATCCAGACTGGGGGTGACATCATTCATCATCCCTTGAAGGGGACTGGATGAGAGACAATACGGTTGATTGGCCAGCACACAGAAGCTGCTTAATTGAGTGTGTCTATCTCTGATTGGTTGAGTTTCAGCTAGGAACTGACACTGACTGGTTGGCTGCAAAGCATATTCCTTGAAGTCAGCTGTTGTCTTTCCATTGAAAAAGTTTAAAACTGGTCTGCTGTTGTTTGTTACCATGGCTACAGAACAATGGGTCTTTTCCTAGGAGTGTGGGAACGTCTGTATTCTCAATCCATGCAGAATTAGGATGTAACCGATGTTGTTGATGATGGGGGATGGAGAGTGTTAGAACATGTGTGTGGTGCTGCCTAAATGAATGTGAATGAAAAATAACTCCCCACTTTCCATGGTAAGAAGTAAAAGAATATTACCCAGAACTGGAAAATCAAAAGTTAGCAATGTAAGCATTTTATTTAGAATTGTGAACATAGCATCAAAAGAACTGTTGAAAATTGGTTTTCTCTGGGGAGCAGGAAACTATGATGTGGGGCAAGGAGAATGCTGTTTTGCATAACAAAACGCGTTGGGCTCTTAGACTCTTCAAACCCCATGTATTCATAACTTTGATAAAAGTTGTGGGATTTTTTTTAATAAGATTTGCTTTAATTTTCACCTAGAAGTTTTCAAAATACACATTGAAATGTTTCTCTACAAAAAGAGACTTCTGTTTCTAGCACTTCAAGGCAGTTAACAAGATTTTTGTATCCAGTCTCTTTCCTGTTAATAAATGAAGGATGCACCTTTGCTTTCCGGGTACAAAATTTCCCCTTTGTTAACACCTCTCATCTCACTGTGACATCTGAGGATATGGAAAATCTTTCGGTGGCTGCCTCAAGACACACCACACAGTGTGAGTCAACCCTCACAGAGTCCTTTTTGCTAAGTGGACATCCCTCACACTGACCTGAACCCCTCAACCCAGGATGAGAACAACATTTTATGTATCAATATTTCCCAGCCCCCAGCACGAGGCCAGGCCAGTAATGGAAGAGGTAGACTAAATAATTGCTTAATGCAGAAGATAATGACATTGCAGCTTTTCTCCCAAGATCTGGAAGAGCTTCCTGGGCCCCAAGCCTCAGGAGAAGAGCCTTCGCTCCCTAGAGGTTGCACCCCCTGCCTACTGGTCAACAGGGATGCCGTTTCATCCTGGGCTGCCAGCTCCCCACGCACAGGCAACACTCCGGGGTCCAGGGCACAACTGACTTCACCACTGGCCTACTTGACACTGTCCCCTGAAACCCTAGCCCCTGACCTCCTACCTCATCAGAAGGGCAAAGGTGTGACAGGGTCAGAGGGCATG
Source organism: Bison bison bison (assembly GCF_000754665.1). Lineage (NCBI taxonomy): Eukaryota > Metazoa > Chordata > Mammalia > Artiodactyla > Bovidae > Bison > Bison bison. Next base: position 1,202,941 of record NW_011494660.1, on the reverse strand, counting down.
TAGTTGGCAGCAGTGGGGTTGATGGGTCAGTGTGTGGTGGTGCAGGGGCCAGACTCCTCTAGACTGAGCAGGACTTCTGTGCTAAACTTCGGGCAGGCCAATCGAGATGCCCTAGTGGCCCTCTGAGGTCCTTGCCCCAGAGGCCTCCACCACATCACTATGGCCTGGATTGGACATCATCAGCATTTCTCAGGCTTGAACAGACCATTCTGATGGTCAAGTGCAGCCAAAACAATGCAGAACCATTTGTGATCCCCTTCGAGTTTCGCATGGATTCCACGGGGTCGCAAAGAGTCGGACACGACTAAGCGACTCTCACTTTCGAGTTTTCACATTCCTGTGAGCACCCCATCACCAGAAAGAGAGAATCTCTTCATTTCTAATGGATTTTGCCCCAAGAAAAGAAATGTCTCTCTTTTCCCTTCCCTCAGCAATGGCTTTGCAATTAACGAAAGGAGACCTGATACTGTTTTAAAGAAGGTGGTTCTTGGATGAATCCCACACGCTCCGCAGTTTGCATACAATGTAATTGGATAATGAGCACATGGCCTGGAATAGACAAACTGCCTGGTGAAACAGATGCCCCTGGTGAGGAGAGTGATCCCGGCTCCAGGAGGGGAGGGGACTAGCAGTCACACCGTTCCCCCCATCCCTGCGGTTGGCTGCCGCAGGATGGCTGCTCTCACGCCCCTGTGCTTGATGGCCTTGATGGCCCATGCACTTGCCATGGGGACCTCAGCACGTGGTGCCCTTCCCGACCAGGGGGCCTCCGGCACAGCTGCTTGTCACAGGCCAAGGGGGCATGCCTCTCTCTCTGTGTTCAGGGTCCTGCCTGCCTGGACTCCAGGGCTGCAGCCTTTGGGCTTGCCTCCCCTTGGCGCTTTGCTAGGTCTTCCTGCGTCATGGCATTAGCTCACCCCAGGAGAGCTGCTTCTCTGCACTGCTCCGGACTCTCACAGGCGCCTGCCAGGCACACGTGGTCCTCCTCTGCTTACAGGGGAGCAAACTGAGGCACAGGAGGAAAGAACTAGACCATCCTTGCCCGAGGAAGGAGCTGGCGTATCAGACTTCAAAGCCCTTCCTGGGAAGCCTTAACTGACAGCTTTGAAAGCTGTTTAACTTCTCCAAGGAGCTTTTCCAGGCCACTGGCAGCTAAACCCAGAAGAGACGAAGATCCAGGGCCCTTCTCAGGAGGGGTGGGAGTCCCCCATGAAGAGGTCAAGTTTCGGGATTACTCACAGAGAAGGACCCTGGACTGGAGGAAGACACCTGTTCTTGATAGAATCCTGTCTCCAATCCAGGCCCAAGGCTGGGGAGGGGTGGCTGATGAATCAGTGAATGGTGTGGGCTTTTCCCCAGGCTGCAAATGCATACTAGCTTAGTTGGCCCCCTCCCCCCAACCCTTGTGTCTGGTTTCAGGCATAATAAATGGTTTTGTGGATGAATTAACTTCCAGAAACTTCCTCTAACCCTGCATCCCTGCCAAAACCTTTCAAGCCTCTTACTTCCAGCCCTGCTCTGAAATCCCATTTCACTTCCTGGTTGAAAGAGCCAAGCCCTGGGGGACTAATTCTGCAGTCTTAGCTGTATTTTTAAGTCTGCTCAGAGAGTGTGGTAAAATCAAGGGAACTCGCACATTTGAATTCAGAATTTACGTGTGCCAGCTGTTAGCCTAGGCCCCCAGGATGGGGCTATTAGTCAGTCAGGCCTGTTCCCTGCTCTGGCAGAAGGGGGTGCCTGGGGCCCGATACTCATTCATGTGTTTATCCTTTCCACCCATGAGTGGTTACTGGTCACCTGCCCTGCGCCAGCTCTTTCCTAGGTGCTGGGATTCAGGACCCAAGGCCTCATTCTGTCCGGTGAGATGCACAGGTGGAATGTGAGACTGTGTGCTAGGCAGGAGGGATAGAGAAGGAGAGGAAGTGCAGGGTGCGGGTGGGGGATGAAGTTTGTGAGGCCTCTTAAGAAGGTGGCTTTTTAGAAGGGAAGGACAAGGTGGAACTGCATGCGGACTCTCACCGGAGGAGGAGGCAGTGTAACCAGCAAAGAGCCAGCAGGGAGAGGGGCAGGGGAGGTTCCTGGAGGAGGCCAGATGCCTTCCAGAGGGCCTGGGAAAGGCAGACCTGGAGGGGCTGAGCTGAGGCGGGACACGGTCCAACCTGGAGGACCTCTTTGCTGCTGTGATGGGAAAGGACTGCAGGGGGTGAAGACAGAAGCACGTGACGCTCTTAGGTGAACACAGTGGTCATCCCATCTGCCATCGCAAACCCCACAGATGCCATCTTCTCTCAGTGTCGCCGCGAGGTTGTCCCTTGTGTGTCTCCTAACCTCCTCTTTTTATATGGACTCCAGTCACACTGGGTTAGGGCCCACCTCCCAGCGACACTATCTCACCTTACATCTTTGAAGTCTCCATCTCCAAATACAGTCACCTTCTGAGGTCCTGGGTCTGGGACTGCCACATGTGGATTCTATGGGGGAAGGTGACCCGGTTCGGCCCACGCAGTGACAATGAGGAACCAGATGAGAGATCATGGCTGGGACCACACTGGCAGGGAGGATGGTGGGAAAGGGTCTGATCCTGCAGGCAGATGCTAAGGTAGCGTGTGGGAGCAGTCTGCCCCAAGGGAGGGCAAAGGGGGTGCGTTGCCCTGAGAGAATTTAACATCTAAGAATGGAAAACTCTAAATATTATCATTGAGAAAATAGTCCTCCTTCAAAAATATTTTGTCTAATTTTTAAAGAATGGCTTCAAATACTATTGAATTTTATTAATACATGTATAAACTTCAAATCTGCACATTTGGTCAACAATGTGTTCTGTGTGGATGTCAATTCAGAGAACTGCCACTTGCAAAGTTGACTGCCCTCTTCTTCCAGGATCAAGTCACGCCTAAGTTCCTGTGGCTCTGAACCACATAAGCTCACTTAGGGCCCAGATCAGGTCTTGGATCTTGCATTTAAAGGGTGAAGTTGGAACAAATTTTGACAGCACAGCAATTACGAAGGCAAAGGCAACAGAATGTGAGTTCCTTCAACTCTGTCATTTCATGTGACCACTTGGGGTATTTTGTGTGTGTGTGTTTAAAATTTGAAGTAAAACATTTAAAATTTGAAGTACAGACTGCAAAATGTGACATTTTTGTTTTGCAAGAAAATATTTTAATTCATATGCAAACTATTACTGATGGTAAACAATATTTTTAACTGAAATTTAGCCTTTTATAATTGTTAAGTGATCATTTTAAAACCAAAGAAATAATAAAGGAAATAAAATATTACATCAGTGGTATCCTGCAGCAGTTGCCTGAACTGTACCTCTGTTGGCTGACTCTATTTTACTGAAATTCATTAGTTTCTTATTGGTATCACTACATACACATGCACTTCCCAGGAGGCGCTAGTGGTAAAGAACCTGCCTGCTAATGCAGGAGACACAAGAGACATGGGTTTGATGGATTGGGAAGCTCCCCTGAAGGAGGAAATGGCCACCTACTCCAGGATTCTTGCTTGCAAAATCCCATGGACAGAGGAGCTAGGCCGGCTACAGTCCATTGTGTCACAAAGAGTCAGACACAACTGAAGCAACTTAGCACGCAAGCATGCAGTCAACACAAAGTTCCATTTAAGAAAATTTGCAGTCTTTTTTGGACCTTATTACTTGTTTTGTTTTGTGATTATTACTGAATATAATTTTGTCACTCAGAAGAGGATGTCAGTTAGTTTGAATTGCCATAACAGCATCAATGAAAAAATATAGCCTGCCATATCAGTAAACCAAGGATGTTGCATCCGTGAAGCTATCCCATTACAGCCGTCCCAACAACGGGCCCTGAGGGAACGCAGGACAGAAACAATATGCCCCCCCCCCCGTTCACAGTCAGCCTCTGCAGCCAGCCCTCCTCCCAGCATTGCATCCTGAGGAGACTCAGGATGAGAAAGCACAGGATACTGGCCTCAGATAGCTGAGGCACACATCAAAGGAATGACTTCAGTGAGCTCTGACTCTTGCATCTTCCCATACAAAAAAAAAAAAAAAAAGTGCTAAGTTCATTAACATGAGACATCTGGCTTTCTTTAATTAACAGTAATCTTTTGATGTTCCAACTACCTGGTCTTTGTTGCAAAAACTCCTATAAATGCTGGCTCCTCCCTTGCCTCTTCAGAGAGGTCCCTTAGAGCATCTGAGTGTCTGCGTCCTGGGCTTAAATTCTCCATTTTGTCCACCAAATAAAACACAATTCTCAACTTTTAGGTTGTGCTTTTTTTTTTTCAGGGCACAACAGAATACCATAGATGTGGATGATTTAAACAACAGACTATTCCTCATGGTTCTGGAGAATGGAAGTCCAAAATTAGGGAGCTAGCGTGGTCCAGTTCACTATGAATTCTCTCTTCCATGACCTCATATGGCCTTTTATGGTGAATGCATGCAGAGAGAGAGATTTGTGTCTCTTTCTCTTGTAAAATGGCACTAGTTCTGTCCTGGGGACTCCACCCTCATGGCATAATTACCTCCCAGAGGCCCCACCTGCAAACATTGTCAAGCTGCAGATACGAGTTTCAACATACGAATTTGAAGAAGACACAAACACTGAACCCACACAAGGGCAATACTGAAAAAAGGATTAACTGCTGGTGTCAAATGTGCTGGGATTTGAATGTGCTTTGAGGTAGAGCCAACAGGTAATAAATGAATCCAAGTGTGAGAGTGGGAGAGACGTCAGGGGTGGGCCTAGTGTGAAGGGCTGCGCCGGACTCTGCAGGAGAGGCAGGTCTGGCACAGGTGGGATTGGGAACTTGGTTTTCGGACCCTGTTGAGGTGTCTGCTGGGCATCCCCATGGAGATTTCAAATAAGTGGACAGATACCCAGGCTGAGAACCCAGAGGAGAGGGTAATGTGGGAAACACCAGTGTTTCCATGGGATTTAAAACCAGGAAACTAGAGGGCGTGGGCTCACACAAACAACAAAACCACAAGTACAGCTATTTAAGGTGTCATGGGCACGCTTCAGAGACGTGGATCCCTGACCTAGTCTGAGAGCATAGCACATGACCTTGGGAAGCACAGGATGGTGAGGCCAGGCCAGCCAGCCAAAGGCCTGGAGGAGTGGGCAGCACAGGGCTCTTAAGAAGCAGGGAAAGGCCAGTGATGAGTGAACTCCAGGAGCCAGGGCTCCACTGTGAGAAAACACCACGGATCAGGAATTTTATCAACAGAGCTATTGGAAAAGATTGAAGAGTTCTAAGTACCAAAGTGACATGATGCAAGAGAGTTTTTAAAGGCTCAAATAAGCTGCTTTGTGGAGAATGGATTAGAGTAGCAAATTCATCCATCCAGGTGAGAAATTACATGTTTGGACTAGAGGGCTATCTGGAGAGATGGGGAAAGTCTAAGAACCATGAAGCAGGCAAAACAGCACAGCAGGTGGTGGGGGACAGAAGTAGAGGGAACAGATTAGAAAGGGTTTGCCTGGGCGGGTGGGGTGGCAGGAGTGGACAGTGCCCTGTGCCTGGGGGAAGATGAAGTGCCAGATTCAGGGAAAACCCAGCTCAGTTGAAACACACTCAGTGCGGGCATGGCACCGATGAGCCCATGAGGAGGTGTCAGCCAGCCGCAATGTCAGAATTGGGGCTTAGAGAGACAGAGTGGGCAGCGGGGAGAGCTGGCTGTTGACAGGTCATGAATGGCTGGCAGGCACTACTATATGGGTGGATGAGATCTCTCAGAAGAACTTACCCTGAGCCAAGAAGACTGAGAGCCTAGGGGACAGAGACCAGACCTTGGGATCCAGTGAAGCAGGGGAAGCCAGCAAAGGAGAGAGGGTTGGGGAGAGGGATAGGTGCAGAAAAGTTGGGAGTATCCTGGCCATCAAGAGGAGGGGCTGCCTCAGGAGGAAGGGAGCTGAGTGCTCTGTGAAGTAAGATGCAAGATAAGATGCGAGGACCAGTGTGCAGGACTAATAGCCACAGCCATTCCTGATGACCCCAGAAGCAACTCCTAGCAGAGATGGGCTGACGAGTGAAAGGGAAGTGAAGCAAGCCAGCAGGTGCAGACAGCTCTACCAGGAAGCCTAGTGCCAGACTCTACAGTGGACAGCAACCATGGTGATAAATACCCTGCTCTGGGCGGTCAGTGTGCAAACAGAGCTAATGGCATTCTGCATATTCATTCCCTTAATCTCTGCAACAGTCCTATAAAACAGTGACAAATATTCCCAAAACACAATCAGAGGGACTGGGAAACAACAGTTAAAGCCTCACAGTCTTTAAGAATATAGGGAGGGCAGGGTCTGAAATGAACTCTGGGCTGAGATTTTGCATGTGCTGACCCATGACCAGGAAGGTGGTGGCAAAATGCAGAAGGAACAAAGAGTCTGGCTTGATGCAAGATCCTGGTCCCAGGTCTCTCTGTGCCCCAGTTTCTAAAGTGAAGTTAGTAATCCTTACCCTTCCTATTTCACAGAGTTCCTTGGTAGATGAAATGAGATTCAGACATCTGTTTAACAACTTGAGCTTACACCTCATGGGGGAGCCCAGACAGTAATGGAAGATATGGACAGATCTGGGGCCCGGGTGAAAGCAGAGTCAGTGGGACTTGCTGGTGGGTCAACTGTAGAGGGTTCAGTTCAGTCGCTCAGTCGTATCCGACTCTCTGCAACCCCATGAACCGCAGCACGCCAGGCCTCCCTGTCCATCACCAACTCCCAAAGGCCAGTTGAGTGGGGTGCAGCATGAATGGATGAAGAGGAGTTAGAGTTAGTGTCAGAAACAGCTCTGATCATGATAAGGAATAATAATGAAAAAAAAGGAATAATAATGAACCCAACATGGAGCCTGTTTAATTTTCAACATTAGACTTTCAGTAGGTACAACATTTCACTGCTTACAGACAGGAGCCCCAAGAACGGTGAGAGCAGTGAGCCCAAAGCAGGACATGGGACAAGAGTTTGAGTGTGAGCCCAGAAGTCTGCCTTCCACTCAGGGCTTGGGCTTCTTGGGGGGTTGCCCCAGGCTATATACACCAGCATAGCTGAGAACTTGAAATCCTCAGGGCATCTTCACACTCCGAGAGTCCCTGCCAGCTGTAAGCCCATGGATTCTGCTTTCCCTCCCTGAGCTGGCTGCCAGCCCTAGCTCATCTACTACCTCATTAGTCTGTTCACACACACATTTGTTTAAAAAGCCACTAATGTTGAAAATTAAATGGGCTTCATGTTGGGTTCATTATTATTCCTGATCAGAACCGTTTCTGCTACTGACTCTAATAGATCTGGCTCTGATCAGACCTATACTGTATCCAAAGACTCGGGTCTGAACTGGACCCTGATCTTGCTCAGGAGGACAAACAAGGAGGCAAAGCAGAGAGTGATGAGTTCTGGGGTAGAGGGAGCTGTTGGGCCTGGGGCGAGGGGTCATGAGGAAGGGCCTCGTTTGATTTTGTTGGGGGAGACGGCAGGAGACACAGGTGCTGACTTAGCAGCCAGATGCTGTTACCCAATAAAGAGCACAGTGCATCTCAAGGGCTCAGAAAGTAGAAGAGGGGAAATCTTGCTCAGCCTGGTGGATTTGGGTCCAAACTGGAGACGCTGGGCCTGGGCCTGGGCCTGGGCCTGGATTAACCATTTTTCAAGTCTACTCTTGGACTTGTTTCTCTTAGTAGCCCTGGGAGGTTAGGAGAATGTGGATTAACCTGCTCAGAAAATGATCAGCCTAGGGCTTGACTCAGCTAACATCGCAAGCAAAAATGGTGACAGTGACAGGGAGAGAACAACCCTTAGAAAGTGTTTAGCATGCAACAGCCTCTCCCTCCAACTCTTTCCACACATGCTCTTCTCAACGGTCCTGGCTTTGAGGAGGGGGTGTCCCTATGGGACAGGAGAGGAGGTGAGACTCAAGGAGGCTGAGCATGGCTCACTGGGCATATCTACTGAGGGCCAGGGTTATCCAGTCGCTCTGTGTCAGGGTCAGGTGGCCCCCAGGGGAGCTGTCCCTATTGTGGATACCCACTGCTTAGAAGGGAGGCCCCCATCTTTTTGAGCCTGGTGAGCTACGGGAATCCACGTGAAGCCCTGGCAGCTGCAGGCTTGGTGCCAGTAAGATGAGCCCTCACCTGAAGCAGCAACTGGTGAACAGAACAAAAACTGTCCACAGCCTATTTCCAAGGTCCTTCTATCACTGCCCTGGGGTTTCAGGTCCCTCTGAGACATGCCCCCTCCTCTGATTGCTCTTCCAATCTTAGGCCACCTAGGACTCGATGTCTCTCAGTGCATCCTTGGGCTTCCCCACAAAGGCCCTCTGTGCCTGGGAGGTGAGCCCACCTCCCAACAGACCCCAGAGATCTGGCACCAGCAGGGAAAGTATCTTGTCTGGGGACCAAGTGAGGACATGTTCCAGCTCCCCTGACTCTTCCAAAGATGACAAATGGCCCAAGAAGCCCAGCCCTTTCCCCAACTGTGATCCCTCCTCCTCAGGAACACAAGCTTCACACACAGCAGCCTCAAATTGCTGAAGAGCAAAGAGAGAAAACCTAATACCCAGCCATGCAGCCAACCCACTCACAGCCCTGCAAGCTGCAGCTGGAAGCATGCCCCATCTCAGGCAGGATCTAGAGCAAGATACAGCATCAGGGAAGGCTGCCTCCCAGATGGGAGAACACAGCACATGCGTATGCTCATAGGGATGAGCCAACAGCACCAGGGGATGACAGGAGAAAGAGACGGAGAACGGGAAGCCCTGTCCCACAGTCCCTGGCATGTACACTGAAGGCTCATCCTCACGTAACGGACTGGCAAAATGTACACTCTTCCCAGCCTGTAGAATCCTTGAATCAGGAAGGGCCCTGAATGTCAGCTGCTTTCTGAAGTGAAGAAAACAAAACTCTAAGATGCAGTAACCTTGGGACCCGATGAAATGACTCATCAAAGCATATGTCTTACCCTAGTTTGGGAGAGAATGCTTTTATTTTCATTGAAAAGTTTCTCACTATGTTCTTAATGAAAAGGAAAAGTACCAGCTACTCAATAAGACTACAATACAATAACAACAATGGTGAATAACATGAGAAATACAAAATGTTCTACTGAAGCCTGTTATACAGAGTAAAGTAAGTCGGAAAGAGAAAAACAAATATCGTATTTTAATGCAAATATATAGAATCTAGAAAAATGGTACTGATGAACTTATTTGCACAGCAGGAATAGGGACACAGACACAGGGAAGACTTGTGGACACGGGGGGAAGGGGAGGGTGGGACGAACGGAAAGAGTAGCACTGAGACATACACATTCAGTTCAGTTCAGTTGTTCAGTCGTGTCCGACCCTTTGCGACCCCATGAATCGCAGCACGCCAGGCCTCCCTGTCCATCACCAACTCCCGGAGTTCACTCAGACTCACATCCATCGAGTCGGTGATGCCATCCAGCCATCTCATCCTCTGTTGTCTCCTTCTCCTCCTGCCCCCAATCCCTCCCAGCATCAGAGTCTTTTCCAATGAGTCAACTCTTCGCATGAGGTGGCCAAAGTACTGGAGTGTCAGCTTTAGCATCATTCCTTCCAAAGAAATCCCAGGGCTGATCTCCTTCAGAATGGACTGGTTGGGTCTCCTTGCACATTACTGTATGTAAAATAGATAGCTAATGAGAAGTTGCTGTATAACACACAGTGAACTCAACCTGGTACTTTGTGACAACCTAGAGCAGTGGGATGGGGCAGGGGGAGATTCAGGAGAGAGGGGACACATGTATGCTCATGACTGATTCGAATTGTTGCATTGGAGAGGCCAACACAACATTGTAAAGCAATTATCCTCCAATTAAAAATAAATTTTAAAATATAAATAAATAAAATATTCTACTGCACTCCAACTATGTACCAGAAACTGTTCTCATCACTGTGAGTACAGAAGGATCCAGGAAACCTACTGGGATAGAGGGATAAGAGGCAATAAGTAAATAAGTGAACCAGAAGAGGGTGAGCAGAGCCAGACCACTCTTAAGGTCCTCATGGTGTCTGGGGACAGGGTGCAGGACTGATTAGTCTTAGACTTGTTGACACGTTTAAAGTGTATGTGTTTAATCCACTTCACATTTTAAGTGGGTAAAATAGAGGTTTAGTCTCATTCTTTAACATGTGTAAATTGAATTTTCCCAGCACCATCTATTAAACAGAGTATCTTCTCCATTGAGTATTTCCAAACATAAGATCAGAAATCATAAAGCTCCTAGAAAAAACACAAGAAAAAAGTTCCTTGACATGGATCTTCAGAATGAATTTTTGGATATGACACTGAAAGCAAAATTAAAAGCAAACAAGTGGGACTACATCAAACTAAAAAGCTCTGTGCCACCAACGAGAAGATTAACAAAATGAAAAGACAACCCACAGAATGGGGAAAAATAGTATTTTTAAATTATATATCAGATAAAAGATTAATATCCAAATTATATAAAGAACCCATACAATTCAATAGCAAAAAAAAAAAAATCACCAAATAATCCAATTAAAAAATGGGCAAAGGACCAACATAGATACTTTTCTAAAGATGATATAATGAGAGCCAACAGGTACATGAAAAGTATCTCCGCATCACTAATCTTCAGGGAAATGCAAATCAAAACCACAATGAGATATCACCTCACAACTGTTAGAATGGCTATAATCAAAAAGACAAGAGGCAAATACTGGTCAGGATGTGGGGAGAAAGAAACCCTTGAGTGCCGTTGGTGGGACTGGAAATTGGTGCAGCCATTATGGAAAACAGTATTCAGGTTCCTAAAAAATTAAAAATAGAATCAGCACATGATTCAGCCATGAAAGAAATAAAGGTATTATTCCAGAGGTGTCTGCACACCCATGCTCACAGCAGCATTATTACAGCAGCCGATGTACTGAAACAACCTAAGTGTCCACTGATAGATGAACGGATAAAGAATATATGATGTATTATATATATATACACACATATCATATATAATAAAATGCTATTCAGCCTTAAATTAAAGAAGAAAATTCTGGGACTTCCCTGGTAGTCCAAAGGTTAAGACTCCACACTTCCAATGCAGAGGGCACAGGTACCATCCCTGGTCTGAGAACCAAAATCCCACATGCCACACAGCACAACCAAAACAAAAAGATCCTGTCATTTGTGACAACGCAGATGGACCCTGAGGGCATTATGGAAAGTGAAATGAGTCAGACAGAGAAAGGCAAATACTGTATGATCTCACTTTTATGTAGAATCTGGAAAAAAGAAGCCCATAGAAAGATATATTATACTTGCAGTCACTAGAGGCAGGGAGTCGGGGTGGGGGGGGTGGGGGAAAGGAGTATTTGATGAAGGTGGTCAAAAGATACAGAGTTCCAGTTATAAGATCAGTAAGTCCTGGGGAGGTAATGTAGAACATCTGCTGATGATATACAGAAAAGTTATTAAAAGAGTAGATTCTAAGAGCTCTCATCACAAGGAAAAGAATCACTTTTTTTTTATATCTATATGAGATGATGGATGCTAACTAAACTTACTGTGATAATTATTTCAAAATATATGTAAGTCAAACATTATGCTGTATACCTTAAACTTACACAGTGCTGTGTGGTGATTACATGTCAATAAACCTAGAGGAAAAGTTTGTGTAAAAAAGTGACAGAGGAAGTTTCCATGTGATCATGAGATGAAGAGAAAGAGAATGCATAACTTTCAAACAAGCAGAGGAGAAAAAGAGGAATAAGAAAACTCACTTGTGCCAATAAAAGGCAAGAATGAAAATGGAAAATTAAATTAAAAGCAAAACAAAGAGCAGACATAAAATGAGGTGTAAAAGGTGTTAGGAGGAGACCTAAATAGATCAATAATCACAGTAAACACACATTCACTGAACTTTCCTGTTTAAAAATAAAAAATAGAGGTTTGGGTTGAATTAAAAGAATAATCCAGAAATAGGTTGTTTATAGGAATCATACCTAAAACATAAGGATACAGGAAAATTATAAGTAAAGAATGTAAAATATATATATACCAGCAAAATACTAATCAAAAGAAAATCATTATTAAGAAAAGTAGAGACTATATTAAATAATGAGGAAAAAAGAATTTATCAAGATGATGCAAACTTTCTAAACTATAGGTAACTAAAAAATGGCTTTATAATTATAAAGCAAAAATTGACCTAATGAGGGAAAAAATCCACAACAATACGGACAGACAAGTCACTTCTCAGTAATTTGCTGTTTAAACATATCAAAAAAAATTTGTAAGGAAATAGAAAATTTGAGCAACACAATTAACAACCCTTATCCATTAGACAATCATGCTGTTGCTGCTGCTAAGTCGCTTCAGTCGTGTCCGACTCTGCGACCCCATAGACGGCAGCCCACCAGGCTCCCCCATCCCTGGGATTCTCCAGGCAAGAGCACTGGAGTGGGTTGCCATTTCCTCCTCATAAGTCACAACAAAATCAAAGGTACAAAACTCTCAATAGCATTTGGAATATTAAGAGGAAATTGATTGTATACTAGGCCTAATGCAGACTCAACAAATTTTAAAGATGCTGTATGATACAATCAAGTCAGAAACATAGAATATGTAGAAACATACCAGTGAAAACATACCATGGGTGAAAAAAGACATCAACCTATAAATTAGAAAATCCCTTAAAATGAACAATAACGAAAGTAATACATATCAAAACTCAGGATGGTGCTTACACAGAAACTTATACCCATGAATGTTTATATCACATTAGGAAAAACTGAAGACTACTGAACAGGACAACAACTCAATGAGAATAACAATGGTGTAACCCCAGGAAAGAGGAAGGAAGATAATGACAAAGAGCAGAAATTAAGAAAAACAAGATTGCAATTTTTAAAATGAGAGACTCATTTAAAACGCCATGCAAACTTAGGCAATTTCCTAATAAATTCTACTTCCCAAAACTGATTCAAGAAGCAGTGGAAAAGCTGAATAGACTCAGATCCATCAAAGTTATCAGTGTTTTAAAATCTACACTCGGGGCAGAGAGAAGACTAGAGACACAGAAAAAGAGACAGAGAAAGATATCAAGCCCAGATGCCAGACAATTTTAGGTGAGTTCCAAAAATTAGTGGAGGAATAGGAAATCCTATATTATACACACTATTCAAACTTAGAGAGGGAATGCTCCTTAGCTCATTTTATGAGGCTAGTGTAATCAGTATCAAAATCAGACAAGGATAATACAAATAGGAAAAATTATAGGTCACTTATATTTGTGAACATAGATATCAATATCATAAACAGGGTATTAGGAAACCAAATCCAGAAACGAATAAAAGCAGCAACATATGACCAATTTGCCACCAGGAAAGCAAGATTGAGTTAATATTAGAAAATATATCAATATAATTCACCGCACTAAGAGGCTGAAAATGGGGGAGAAAAGATCATTTTACTACAAATAGATTTTTTGAAAATCAATGAAAAAGCACCTATTTACATACTGGAAATAGGAGGGAACTTTCTTAACTTGATGAAGGCTATGTCTATAAATGAAGCCTATCTCTATAAATCCAGTACAAACACCATACTGATTAGCATAATTTATTTAAATTCAGGCATAAGACCTATTCTAATTACTTCACTCATTACTGTACCAGTACAGTAAACCTTTTTAAAATTTATATAAAGATTAGGAAAGAAGAAATAAATATTTTATTATTTGTAGATACTATGGGTGTGTACACAGAAAAATCTGCAAACTGTTAGAACAGCTAAAAGAGTTCACCAGGTTCACTGGATCCACAAGATGATATGTGCGTATGGGCACGTGCACACGTGCGCACACACACACACACACTAGCAACATTAAATTAGAAAATGTAAAGTTTTGAAAAGTGTGTTCTAGTAGCAATAAAAACCATAAGATACTTAGGAATAAATCTAAGAACACTTGCACAAGACTTGCACACAGAGTTGTCCGGGCAGCCGTGAAGTGCATACACTGCATAACTCCGGGGCATCCTTACACAGACTGAGATACACAACCTGAACAGCTGGAGCTCTGCCTTACAAAGAAGTTCTAAGGCAGTACTGAAACAAAGTAGAGTAAACGGAAGCAAATGCAGAGTTTGGCCATGTTCAAGGATGAAAGGATTCAATATCATAAAAATATCAGTTCTCCCCAAATTATGCTATAAATTGTGTAATTTGAATTAAAATCCAACAGGGTATACTTAATGCCTGACAAAGTGATGATACTAAAGTATATCTGGCAAAGTATTCGGGTCCAAAATATCACCAAAGTTTTTAATAAAAAGAAAAAGGAATATCTACACTTATCAAAAATCAGGATTTACACTAAAGCTGTAGTCATTAGGGTGGTGTGATATTGGCCCAGGAACCATCAAATAGGAAAATGGAGCAGAGTAATAGAGTCCAGGATCAGGTTCATTTCCATGTAAAACAAAGTATTAGACAGTTGGCATTAAAATAACTGGGAATAGACTTTTCCACAAATGACAAAAATATTATACATTTGAGAAAATATAAAGACAGATCTTTACTTTGAAGTGTAGTATATATACATATATATATATGTACCATATACAAAAATCTATTTCAAGTGAATTAAAAATCCAAATATGGAAGGAAAACCTTTAAAACTCTTAGAAGATTACATTGAGAGATATCTTTCATGATCTCATTATAAAGAGATTTCTCAAAGGACACAAAGATAAAATATCATAAAGAAAAATATTATGAATTTAGCTATAATAAAAATTTTAAATTCTATGAACAAAAGTTATCCTCCCAAAATATGAAAAGAGAGTCACTACGGGGAAAAAATATCTGCAACTTAACAAAGAATTAGTAGCCAACATATATAAAGAATTTCTACAAATCAAAGGGCAAGAGACAGATAACTCAATAGGAAAAAAAAAAAATGGTGATTCACAAAAATGGAAAAACCAAAAGAATAAACAATGTGGGAAAAGATGTTCAGGACTTCCCTGTAAAGGCAGGTGTCCTTGATTCAAAATATGTCCAGAAAAAAAAAAAATATGTCCAGAATCTGGCCAGTACTCTCTGCTGCTATCACTCTCATGCGAGTCACCATCACCTCTCACCAGAAGTTTTGTTAATAGCTTCCCTAGGACTCTTCCTGCTCCTCTCTGGCCTCCACGCACAGAGCCACAGTGACCTCGTTAAAATAAGGGTCGGCTCACGCTACTCCTCTGTTCCATCCCTCCCCTGGCTCCCATCTCAGAGTAAAAGCCCAAGTCTCCCCCATGACCTACGAGGACCCACCTGCTATGAGCTCTCCTATTGCAGCTACTGCTTCCCGCCTTCACTCTGCTGCGGCCACACCAGCCTCCTGGCTGTTCTGGGAGCACGCCAGTGGGATCCATTTAGGGATTCTGCTATGGTTGCTCTCTCTACCTAGAATATCCTTTTCCCAATATCCACTCCACAAGCTAACTCCCTCACCTCCTGCGACTCTTTGCTCAATGCCACCTTGACATTGAGGCTTCCCTGACCACTTCATACAAAACTGCACACCACCTCCTGCCCTCACCCATCCCAGCCCTCTGGATCCCACTGATTTTGCTCTAACGTATTCACGCACTGTCTCCTTCAAACATACTGCATAATGTCCATTATGTAGTAATAACGTGTTTATAATGTGTCTCCTCTCTGCTGGAAGGCAGCTGTGCCAAGGCGGAGAGCTTTGTGTACTATGTCCAGTGCTGAGGACAGCAGTGGGCCCATAGTAGGCCCAGCAAACAATCACCTTCCCCTTCCTTTAAAGCCTGGAATCTTAAACCTGCCTCAAAAGTGCTTACTGTTGCAAGCACCAAAGGAAAACACTTCTAAAATAGCAAACACTATGTGTGGAACAGGTGGGGAGAGCCCCAGTTCCTCATTTCAAATAGCTCTTTAGTAAAAGGTGGAAAGCACAGGCCAGGAATACAGAGGCTGGTGGATGATGTCAGCGGGGCCTCGGACAGCCAGGACCACAGTGCCCACTTCACCAAGTGGCACTGACTGCACTCTTTTGGACTGTTATTTGCTACCTTAGCTCAGGCCACTCAGCAACAGACACTGATTTTTCACAGTTCTGGGGACTGGGAAGTCCAAGATCAAGTTTCCAGCAAGTTCAGCTGCTTCCTGGCTTATAAATGGCCACCTTCTTGCCATGCCCTCATATGTCCAAGAGGGCAAGCTCTGGTCTCCCTTTCTCCTCTCACCTGGACGTTAATCTATCACAAAGCTTCATCTAAATACAATCACCTCTCAAAGGTCCCACCTCACAATACCATGCCTTGGGGGTCAGGGATTCAACACATGAATTTCAGGTGGATACACACATTTACCCCATAACACTCTCTCAATGGGCTTCTGCACAAAAGTGGACAGAGGCCCACAGAGCCGTGATCTGGCTGTTGGCACTTCCTCTGCTGAGCTCAGGGTCTAATGATGCAACATCTTCTCCAGTGTGGTCAGTAGATGAGAGGGGGTCAGGGCTATTTCCAGCCACTCTGCAGAGTAATTGAATCCCTGCCCCAACTCCCTTGGCAATATGATGCAATTACACATTACACACAGGTTTAGCAGGACCGGGCACTGTGTGGATTTGGGATGCCATCTCTCCCACATCACAATTAATTTATTGTCTTCTTCACCAGGACACAGAACCATGGCTCCCTGTAATTGTGCTAATCAGAACTCCTATCTTTAATCCATCTCTCTCGCTTATTTGTCACAATCATGTCCAGGGTGGGCTGAAGTTTCCAGCTGGAATGTTGCACCCGTGGATGAATGGACTAAAATGTAGCCCAGCGCTGCCAATGGATTCCCAAGGGTAAGTGAATTTTGCATTTTCTCAGAGAGTGATTTCCAGGAATCATAACTTGGGATCACGCCAGCTCTAGAGGAGACGCCAAGGCCTGGGCCGAGGCCTGATGTTTTCACTGACCCTTTCCAGACTGAGCTGGGTCAGCCAGAGACCACGGAGGTGACCTCCCCTCAACCCCACTCAGGAGAAAACTGCTATCATGACCTGTCTCCCCAACACCTCTAAGCCTGACGTTGGCTTTGCGGTTTGGGCTCAGTGGAGGTAGGTTGCGTTCAGAGAGCCCTGCTGTTAACAAGCCCTGTGTCAGAGGGCACAGTGAGCTGTCCCCCTGGGCCTCACAATAACCCTGTCCCCCATCTGTCACAGAAGGGCACAGGCCCCAGAGAGGCAAGGGTAAAAGACTTGGTCACCCAGCAAGGCTGCATCTGAACTGAGATGAAACCCCAGCACAGCCATTGTCAGACAGTAGGGGCCCCAGATTTCTCCCACATCCCATCCTCCCTCTAAGTGTCTCATTACTTTGGGTGATGGGAGAGGAAGGTATCAAGCAGGGTGCACACAGGCAAACAGCCTTCTAGACAGTGTGCAGGGCCAGGCCCAGCCAGAATGCTAACAGGTACGGCTGACGCAGGAGCAGGGAAGGTGCGGGGCTTCCTGACCCTGGACGTGGAAGAAGGATGCTTTCAGGCCTGGGTGAGAATGAGGGCCGTTGACAGGACAGGTCCATAGGTGGAGGAGAAAGTGAGGGCCCCCAAGATGAGCCAGTTGCTAGAGAAAGCTGAGTTGCTAGAGAACCCAGAGTTGGGCAAGCTCTTCAAGAACCCAGAAAGCTGTGGCTCTAAGAGGGAGGGGCCGCAGTCTCTCCAAGGTCCAACCCCTATGAGCCTTGGCCACCTCAAGGTGACCTATCATCATCAGTCCTTGGGACACCCACTCTGGGTGGGAAAGGGATTAGGAAACATGGCCTTACCAGGCTAATGATTCCATCAAAGGAGCTGAAGAGACAGGGGGAGGGGCCACATCTGGTGGGAATGGTGAAGGGAGTCAGACCAGGGCCTGAGCACGAGATCCCCATCAGACCTTCCCCTTCCAACCAGGTGGCACCTGAGGCACCTTCTGCTGTGAAATTGGGGTCCTCCACTGGCCTAAATCACTGTGGACAGTGATTGCAGCCACAAAATGAAAAGATGCTTGCTCCTTGGAAGAAAAGCTATGACAAACCTAGACAGCTTATTAAAACACAGAGACATCACTTTTCTGACAAAGGTCCATAAAGTCAAAGCTATTGCTTTTTCAGTAGTCATGTACAGATGTGAGAGTTGGACCATAAAGAAGACTGAGCTCCAAAGAATTGATGCTTTTGAATTGTGGTGTTGGAGAAAACTCTTGAGAGTCCCTTGGACGGCAAGATCAAACCAGTCAATCCTCAAGGAAATCAACCCTGTATATTCACTGGAAGGACTGATGCTGATGCTGAAGCTCCAATACTTTGACCACCTGATGTGAAGAGTTGATTCATTGGAAAAGATCTTGATTCTGGGGAAGATTGAAGGCAGGAGGAGAAGGGGGCAACAGAGGATGAGATGGTTCAATGATATCACCTATTCAATGGACATGAGTTTGAGTGAACTCTGGGAGATGGTGAAGGACATGGAGTCCTGGCATGCTACAGTCCATGGGATCACAAAGACTCAGACATGACTTAGCAATTAAACAACTGACCAAATAAAGAGATGACTTTCCCATCACTTAATCTTTGCTAGGGTGCACAAGAGGCCCCTGTACTCACTCAGGGGATAGCCCTGCCCCAGCTGGCAGCTGGATGGGTCTCCAGGGCCCTGGAGTGCTGGGCTCATCTCACCTCTCCTCCCATCACATGGTTGAGGGAGCTGCCTGAGATCACAGGGCAGGGAAGGCCCTGGCCCAGAACCCAGGCCCCACTGTCACACTTGACTCTCCAGTCTCAGAATTAGACATGGTCCACTTTAAAGCTCTCTGGTTCTGAAGTCTGGGTTCTCTGCAAACAGCCAGTGTATGTGGCAGCAGAGGGCAGCCCTGGGCGAACACTGGTCCTACCCTTCCTGTGCTGCCTTTGGGTCTGGACTGGTGCTGGCCTGGCCAGCATCATCCCAGCTGCTGCACCCAGCCCCAAGACTAAAATGAGCACATCGTTCTTGCCTGAGCTAGTTAAGAAGTCACCGTTGCATGTGCCAGAATTACCTTATCTTTGCACAACAGACATTTTTACAGGAAAATTTGAAATGCTTTTCATCCATCAAACTGCCAGGGTGCTGCACAGGGAGCCCCCCTTTCTGGAGATTTTGTTTTGAGCCTATTTCCAATGCACCAAAGTGTGAATGGCCCTGGCCCCATTTATAGGAAAGGTCCCCTCAGGTCAAGCATTGCAGGCTTCAGGGGCCAGGGGCTCAGACCCAAGGGGCTTTGTGTGGGGACCCCAAGAATGGTGTGGTCTCAGGATCATGGATTGTCAAGTGACCTCTTCTTTTGCTCAAATTCTGGCCCTACTATCTGTGACCTTGGGCAAGTTACTTTACCTCACTGTGTTTCAAGCACTTCATTTGTAAAATGGGGATAGTCTAAGTGAAATAATGCATGTAAATCATGTGAAGATAAATAAATAATGATGTATGTGAATAACATCTGAAAAGCCCATGGTCCTCAATAAAAGGGAGTAATACTCCAGGTCTTGGTCCACTCGGGTGCCATAGCAAACTCCACACCCTGGGTGGTTTAAACCACAGGACTACCCCACTGCCTGGAGGCTGGAAGGCCATGATCAGGTGCCATCATGGTTGGTGTCTGGTGAGACCCTCTTCCTGGCTTGGAGATGGATACCTTCTTGCTGTGTACTCAAATGGCCTTTTCTGTGTGTTCAGAAATTGAGAATGAGAGAGGGCACTGGGGTCCCCTCCTCTTCTTATAAGGGCACCAGTCCAGGATCAGGGCCCCACCCTTATTCTCTGTCTCTAAAGACAGTCACGCTGAGATTTAGGCCTTCAACACCTGAGTCAGGAGAGAAGGGGGACATAATTCAGTTCGTGACAACTGGAATCCTGAAGATAGTCATTCAGCCAATTGGCCAATGTGGGGTCCCCACTGGATGTGCAGCATCAAGACACCATGAGGACAAGAAAGAGTGGCATCTTTGGGTTTAGGATCTATTGAACCCATGTTCTCCATTTTCCAGTGGGGCCAGAATTCAACAGTTTCATAGCATGGAAATCCAGGGCCTCCCACACATAAACACACATATGGGCAACATCCATGCAGCACGTACAAACAGGAGCTCATGCTCTTGCTCCTAATGCCAACACTCTTGGGGCCCCTGAGAACACACTTGCCCCCCTTATTGCACAACCTCCATGCCAGGATGACATGGAAGGCCATTCTTTTCCATCAGCAAGGGAGTCTAGCGAGCTGAGTTCTCCTTGTATTTCAAGTATCCGTTTGCACACCAATGGTGTTAAATGGAGAAGCAAGAGGGAGAGACAAACTGACTCTGCTGGAATTTCCCAGACAAGCCCCACCAGCCACACTAGCCCCACCACTGGAGGCTATCACTGATGGAGCCCTACCAGTTCCTGGAGCTACACATGCCTCTCGAGCAGGGGTTATGCGTGTTAAGTGTTAGTTGCTCAGTTGTATCCAACTCTTCATGACCCCATGGTCTGTAGCCTGCCAGTCTCCTCTGTCCATGGAACTCTCCAGGCAATAATGCTGGAGTGGGTAGCCATTCCCTTCTCCAAGGGATCTTCCCAACCCAGGGATCAAACCTGGTTCTCTGTCGGAGCCACAGGGTGTAGGTGGTATTAACACCACGTCTTGAATATTCATTGGAAGGACTGATCCTGATGCTGAAACTGCAATACCTGGCCGCTTGATGTGAGGAACTAACTCATTGGAAAAGACCCTGATGCTGGAAAAAATTGAAGGTAGGAGGAGAAGGGGATGACAGAGAATGAGATGGTTGTATGGCATCACCAACTCAATGGACATGAGTTTGAGCAAGCTCTGGGAGTTGGTGATGGACAGGGAAGCCTGGCGTGCTGCAGTTCATGAGGTCGCAAAGAGTCAGACATGACTGAGTGACTGAACTGAACTGAACTGAACCAGGGAGAAACTAGAGAAGCTAAGTAGCTTCTCCAGGCTGTCCAGGCCCAGGCCAGAAGTGACACCTAGCCTGTAAGACTCCGGGGCCCTCTCTTATTTTTCATGCTTGGAATGTGACTGCTAGAGGGACTCAACCCTGCAGCCAGGCAGGCCTCAAGGACTTCTGGCCACCTGAGAGAGCATTAAGTGGACAAGTGGGTTCTGAAGCTTGGGGCCAAGTTCAGGAAGGCTTACCATGGGTGCTCCTTGGATCTGTAATGATAAACGTGTACCAGCCAGCTCTCTAAAGTAAATGAAGAAAAAGCCCTGAAGTGTGGCATGAACCAATTCCCATGGTGTAAATATTCCCCGTGGTCAATTGCAAGCTATCAACAGTTTGATGAGCAACTCTCAAAATTTCTAAGACTGTGATCAGCTGTGGCTCCTGAGTGTGGTTCTGAGGCAGCCGCGGCCTGTGGGCCGTAAGCAGACAAGGCACAGAGCAGGTTTAAAAGGTGCAGAGTTCACACAGCGGGACCCTAAGGCCACTTGAAGGGAATAAGGGAGCACCTGGAGCTCAGAGGGCAAAGGGGCCCTTTCCCTGGTGCTGAGAAGGAAAGGAGAGACCACCGTGAGGGAGGGATAGCTGTGCATGACCAGAAAGGGTGGGAGTTAGCTACACGAGCCTGACCATGCCCTTGTGGTAGGCCCACTCCTTGAACCATGAGGGTAGTTCCAAGGAAGCCAGTCATTCCCAGAATGCAGCCGGGAAAGGCACTAAGCTCCTTCCCCTCCTTCGTCCTTGGTTCCAACTGGGTTGCTGAGGAGGCAGATCATAAGGAGGGCCTGAGTCCGCCTCCCCTCACTTACTCAGACACAGCCCAGACCTTGGAAAAGGAAAATGTCAGCATGAGAGTGCCAGTGTCTGCATCACTGTAACCAAGCAGGACCCTACAAGATCTTCCCAGGATAGACCCCCACCCATGGCCTCCAGCTGCCTTTTGTCTGTAGAAAAACTTTAGTCAAAGAATAAATTTAATCAGAAAAGTAAGAAAATGAAGAAAGGAAAGCACTCAAGCAAAACAAAGTAATAATACTTTAGCCATCACACAAAGTCAAGGATCTTTAGTTTTTCCTCAAGGACTATAGATAATGTTCTGGACCACGTCCTTTGAGCTGTTTTGAAGATACCAGAACCCCACCAGGTAAAAGAAGTTAACTGTATGCTGCCCACAAGCACATAGACCCCAGACTGGTTGGAACCAGAAGGCTAATGATGCTCACTCCCAATTAACTCACAACTAACCAACAAAAAGCATGTCCACGAGCAGTTCACACCCTGTTCTTTGAACACGATAAGACTGCTCACTATCCCCTCCAGGATGGGACACACAGTTTTGACGGCCTTCGCCCACTGTGGCCCCCTTTGCCTGGCAAAGCATGAAGCTCTTTCTACTTCACCCAAAACTCTGTCTCTGAGATTTAATCCATCATGCGTGTGTGCCTGGTCAGTCATGTCTGAGTCTGCAACCCTGTGGACTGTAGCCTGCCAGGCTTCTCTGTCCGTGGGATTTTACAGGCAAGAATACTGGAGTGTGCTGCCATCTCCTTCCATCACCTAAACACATAGGCCAAATTTTGGCAACATCGCCCAGTTTAGAATACAAAGGCCTTGGGTCTGCAGGAGTAGACCTCTGCCCATCCACTCTCCAGCACTGAGGTTTATTATGTCACTTCAGGGATGTTACATCCCTAAGCCATACCAAGAACTGCTGGGCATATTTTAAACCTTGTCTAAATGGCCTGAGACCATCCGCAATCTTCTGCAAATTGCTTCACAGTTTTTCATAAAACTTTTCTGAGACAAGTGGCTAGTATTTGGAAGGTCTTGGAACTTAAGCCTGCACTTGGCAGCATGACCCACATCAGGTCACACAGCCTCCCAGCTCCCCTCCTGCAGCAAACAGCATGTCATCAGGAGTAAGCACAGAGGGGAAGATCCTCCCTCTATACCTCCTGTTCGACAGAATAATGAGCTGAAGACAGGTCAAGTTCTCGTCAGGATTACAGCAGAAGGTTAGGGGATGAGTGTGTCTCTCACTCCTCACTGGGCCCCTCCTCTCCACCTGGCAGTCACAGGGTCCTCGCTGATGGTCTCTGCCACCTGTGCCCCCTCCCCGCCTCTACCCTTTGAATCCACTGTCTGTCACCAAGACCCAGCTAGTGCTTTGCAGGGAGCAGCCTCATGAGCATGCATGTGAACTGACATTGCATCCTGAGAGCATTTCCCTCACCATGGCCTTGGCACAGGGCAAGATGCATGCGGAGAGACATGCTGCTCATCCTCACGAGAACTTCACAAAGCAGGGACTGCTGACTCTTTCATGGGTGATCAGAACAAAGCCAGTGTGGCTACAGCCAAGACACATGATTCTGTAGCCTGCCCTCTCTCAGCCACAAGGCAGAGAGAGAACCTTCTAACTCCTGTTTGGCAGGTAGGAATTTAGAGATTTCTGCTCAGATGATAATTCCTTACCAATTAGCCAAAAACTGTGGAAGGATGCTAGCAAAATGAATTTTAATAAAACATGAAATGCAAGATCTCTTTTGTAGAGGACACTTGCTGATGCCCCCTTGGCATCGCTCACCCTCCCACTTCCCAACAGCCCTGATCCCACTGAGCCACCCTGGGGTCTCAGGGAGGCAGCACCTCTGCAGCCTCCAAGCACAAGCTGGCCTTCTGGGCTGAGCCAGTTCCAGCATCCAGTCATGGGAATGGAGATGGGCTAGTGTCTCTGCTGATCCAGATCGTAACTGCAATGGCTGGGAGCGCTAGAACCAAGGCTCCTCTAGTTGGATGTCAGAAGACTCAAGTTGTTCAAGAAGCTACAGTCTGCCATCTTGGGACCTGATATGAAGCACTCATTTGTTAAATCTGACATTGTGGAAAGCAACATGGGGAAATGAGCCTTTTGACACTTCTAAGCCACTGGAACAAGCCTCACTGAACCCATGCTAGTCTGGACTTCAGTCAAAGAAGTCTCTCTATTGTTTCAGCCAGTTTGAACTGCTTTCGTGTTGCTCATGATCAAAAGGCACTCCAAAAAGACACACTATTAGACATTTTTAAAGAATGGCAGGCATAACTCCACACTGGCATACCTTGGGGTGGAGGATGGGGACAGAGAGATGAAATGAGAGAAATTCTATAAACAAATTGATTTTTATTTAAGAATTGCACAAGTCAACATTTGCAGGGGCAACTCTCTAGGTCCTAGAAAAAAAATTGGGCAGTGTGCAAATTTGACTTGAACAATTGGGTAAATATTCATTCAGCTCAGGATTCTGCACCCCTTCTTTTCAGGAAGGGTCAAGCACATGTTTGCCCAGCCCTTGATCCCTACACTCAATAACCCAGTGCATTCTATCAACAGCCTCTCCAAGCTCAGACAGGGAGGGGTCAGGGCACTGACCCTTCTCAGGGACCCCTCCTCTAGGCTCCATTAAAACCCCTCTGGTCATCTTCCTCCTACCAAAACAGGATCTCTTCAGAATGAGAAGTGTACTTTACAAGCTTCCCAAACTCATCTTTATGCTAAAAACTTTATGTGCTGAGTCCTTCTCTTCCAAAAAGTCAAGCTCTTACCATTAAAAATCTAGGCTTGCAACACAGTGTCCCTGCTATGTGTTTTAGAATATTTTGAAATCAAAGTCAAACTGTGGCTCTTGGTATATCAGTCAGCATTTTCCAGAAATTGAACCAATAGGATGTGTTTCTGTCTGTGTCTATGTGCATGTGTGTGTATAAGTTAAGTGAAGTGAAGTTGCTCAGTCGGGTCCAACTCTTTGTGACCCCATGGACTGTAGCCTACCAGGCTCCTCCCTCCATGGGATTCTCCAGGCAAGAGTACTGGAGTAGATTGCCATTTCCTTCTCCAGAGGATCTTCCCGACCCAGGGATATTATAAGGAATCAGTCCATGTTTTGTTGCAGGAAGGGCAATCCCTTCTAGGGCTTGAAAGTGGGCTCTTATCTAACACTCAGCAATGAATTGTCCGAGGAGACACATGTGCTGGCAAAGCAAGAGATTTTATCAGAAAGGGCACCTGGGCAGAGAGCAGTAGGGTAAGGGAACCCAGGAGAACTGCTCAGCCTCGGGTTTTATATGATGGTGGGATTAGTTTCCGGTTGTCTGTGACCAGTCATTCTGACTCAGAGTCCTTCCTGATGGTGCACGTATTGCTTAGTCAAGATGGATGCCAGTGAGAAGGATTCTGGGAGGTGGCTGGACATGTGGTGTCTCCTTTTGACCTTTCCTGAGCTCTTTCAGTTGCTGGTGGTTTATTAGTTCCTATTCCTTATCAGGACTTCCTGTTGTAGAACAACTCATGCAGGTGGTTACTATGGTGTGTGGCCAGGGTGGGTGGTTTCAGTCAGTGTGCTTCCCCTAACATTATCACGGAAGCTGACAAGTTCCACGATCTGAAGTTAGCAAGCTGCAGACCCAGGAGTGCTATGGTGTAGTTCCAGTCCAAATGCCAACAGCCTTGAGACACAGGAAGAGCCAATGCTTCTGTTTGAGTCCAAAGGCAGGAAGAACTAATATCCCAACTCAAGGCAGTCAGGCAGAAGGCATTTACATTTTTGTGCTGTTCAGGTTCTTGGCTGATTGGTGACAGCAACCACATGGGGAGGGCAAGCTGCTTTCCTCAATCTACCAATTCAAATGTTAATCTCAGCTCCTTCACAGACATACCCAGAATAATGGTTAACCAAACATCTGAGCACCCTTTGGCCCAATCAAGTCGACATTATAAGATTAACCATCACATGAAATGCCAGGCTGTATCTGCCTCTATGCACAGGAGGAAGGGCACACAGAAAGCAGCCTCTTCTAGGGGATACGGTACAAAGAGCTTGTGTAATACAGCTAATGCTGCCCTGCTCCACTGAGGTCCATCTCCAGGTTTTTACTAGCATGTTTCCCCCAGCCATAAATTCCCTCCTTCCTCTTTGTGGTTACCCTAGCCTTACTGACCGCTCAAGGTCCAGCAAGATGTACGCACCTTCTGTCTGAATCCCACCTCCCCAGAAAAGCTGCAAGCAGGGCTGATTGTGGGAAAGGGGGTAGTCTCTGCCCAAAGCTGGGGCTGAACTGAAGATCGGGAGTCAGTGTCCAGCTAGATCCTGATGGCAGATGGGGCAGGCCGATGTAGACCAATAGCTGAGTGCCAGGGCCAGGGGGAGAGGAGAGGAGAGGAGAGCAGGAGAGGAGAGCCCAAGGGTAGCCGTGGGCACCCACTCAGGCCTTCCTTGCTCCACAGCACACACTTCTGGGTGAGTCAGGAGACAGATGGCCCCAGGCTGAAGCAGCTGTAGTCTGTGCTCTGTGGACAAATACTCCAGGATGAAGATAATAGCAGGAGGGGAGAGGAGCTGAGCCCTGCCCTGCCCAGATAAGAGATAAAGAGTCCATGTAGTTCTCATTTTTGAGGTTGAGAGAACCTTCCAGACTCCACACACTCAGAAAGGCTCCTTGGGGGATCTAAAGGGGAGGTGATGCCACCTCATAGTAAGAAGTGTCAACCTTCCAACAGGCCTCTGTGCTAGAATACATCTTGACTAAGAGATGCGTGCACACACATGGGAGGATCCTGAGAGATACCATAAATGGACTCAGAGCAAGGCAAAGCAAAATGGCCAGAGGAAACCAGAAGAAATGCCCCATATAAGTGGTTCATACTACCACGAGGATGCTACTGTCTCTCCGAGCCCCTTCACCACCCCCACCTCCGCCCCATGTGAACCTACTTATATACTTTTAAAGAGTCAGACACGACTGAGCGACTTCACTTTCTAATGAACACTTTACTTGTTTCACTACTTTCTCTTTATGGAACTTCACTTCTACAAAACCAATGGGCTTTGTCATTGGCCACTGGTCTAGTGGCTAGGATTCAGCGCTCTCACCACCACAGCCTGACTTCCATCTCTGGGTGGGACTCAAAATCCTGCTTCAAGCTGCTGCAGGTCGAGGCCACCCAAGATCATGTGGACTGGATGCACCCAAGATGATTTTGCCTCCTTCACTCACCAGGGGGACTTGCACACACCATTTCTCTGCCACCATCAGCCTAAGACACAAACCTGGCCCCTCCTGCACTGTTAGAGAAGACAAAAGGCACTCATTTAATGGGCTGGGCCAAGGGTAATGGTTATCTCCACTGCCAGTTGCCCCCTTCCCTGTGAAACGCATAATACACCATAAGCACTGCTCAGAGGCAGATAAAAATAGCTTTGAATCAAAGAGGTAGTTTCCTTATTTTGTCTCCAAGGACAGATCAGAGGACTGGACTGCATGTGGGCAAATCAGTTTTTCCTCTTGGCAGGAGTTTCAGTGCTTTTCCTCCATAAGCACGGAAAAGTCTGCCAATGTCGATATCTGAAGCTGAGATAATAGGCTGGGGCAGTGTTTTATCTTTTCTTGACCCACTCCCGGCCTTCAAGGTCTCTGCTATCCTTCTGTAGACAGACAGGCTAAGCCAGACATAACAGCAATAGCAGAGAAATCCCCCAGGCCTGCCAGACTGATGCAGCTATGTAATGATGATCATTGTTTCCACTGCAGACATCTGCCTGACATTCTGCAGACCCATAGCAGCAGCCTCATTTTTACAAGTGGGGAAACCGAGGCTCAGAGAAGCCACATTATTTTGTTAAGGATCAGAGCTTAATCCAGTTACCCTCAAAACTTGAAGCATTTTAGGACTCTGCAGATGTGGAATTACAATCCAGGGTTTGCCTCCTAACTCCTCCTTTTAAAAGCTTAGTCTCAGAGATTCGGCTCTTCATCTCTCTGAGCCTCCGTTTCTTCATCTGTAAAATGGGAGTCAAAACTGCTTCCAGAGCTGTTTGCAACTCTAAGGAGATCACATAGGAGTTTTTTAATCTGAAAATTGACATGTAGATACTAGTTGTTATTCTTTTAATTGAGCATTTAATGCACACAAGGCAGTGCTCACCAAGCCCCTAAGAGGCAGGTACTATTAATATCTCCACTCTGCAGCTGAGACATGGAGGTACAAGAAGGCTAAGGCCTTGTGCACAGCTAGAAGGAGGTGAAGCCCTCATGTAAACAGAGGCAGCTGGCCCCAGAGCAGGCACAGTGAAGTCTGAACAAGGCGATGCTTATCCCAGATGTATTTTCCTGTCCTGAAGACTGTTAGGGGTGATGGCACCTTTGCAAGAGAATCTTCACCTCCCTTCAAATTCTCCCAAAGGTCTATTCTGTTCTCTAGTACAATCTTCCGTCTTGGGGGGAAGAAAGGATCTGATAAAGAAGTCACACCAAGGTGGTGCTGCAGATAACGGCTCAGTCTGTAACCAGCACTGTGTTTGCATTCAAATCAAAGCCTGGAGGGACCATGTTTAATTCAAAGGGCATAATCCGAACAAGACAAGCAGAAGGCAGACAGAGGGTCAGTGCCCAGCCAACCACCTCTGCAGCGCATCCATTTTTTAGCCCAGCACCCCTCGCAAGGGGGCAAGGAAGGGGGCAGTAGGGGATGGGGGCTTCTGGAGAAGACTTTAGCTCACTAATGTGGGCACTCACCCCGTCACACATTGGACTAGAGAGCAAGTCCAAGTGCACCTTGGCCCCACACCAGCCCTCTGGTACCTACTCCAGGGCAAGGATGTGGGAGGTGCCTGAGCAAGCCAGCCATGCCCTGTGGCAGAGTCCCCACAGATACCGCTCCCAGCCCTGCCCCCAACTGCCCAGCACTGGGAAGAGTGTCTGGAGCATTCCTTCCCTTGTAATTGGTACCAGGGCCTCTCACCCCAGGTGGCAATGAAGGTTGGATGAGTTGCATGTGTAGTCATGGTTGCAGAGCAGATGATTGCAGGTGGTCATTGCCCCCTCCACCCCCATGCACACCCCTCCCCAGCACCCATGCTGCCTGCCTCCCATGAGCTCACACACCTCATGCTCCTCTCAGTGCTGTGTTGAGTGGGTGCTAAGCATTCAGCCCAGTGGCTAGCACCCGCTCCCTCTTTCTTTTGACCAGAACAGAGTGGGAAGTCCAGATGCCCCTACCACCAGGCAGGCAGGGCCAAGGACCTGTGTGCCCATCGAAGGGAATGAGCAGAGCTGAGCTCAGGATTTACCCAGAGGCCCGGAAGAAAGCTGTCTTTTAGCTGGACTTCCCTAAGGAGTGCTGAGGCTGGCCCTAAGAGCCATCTTCTCATAGAGTATTGAGGAGCAAGACCTGCATGAGGAGGAGAGAGGGGAGGAGAAGGAGCGGGGACCTCTTAGGAGCTGTCTCGGTCAGCTTGTCTGCCATAACAAAATGCTGCACAGCAAGTGGCTACAACAACAGGAATTGATTACACAGCCTGGAGATTGAAAGGCCAAGATCAGGGTGCCAGGAAAGTCTGGTGAGATTTCTCTTCCTGAACTGTTGCATGCTATCTCTGATAAGGAACAGCTCAGCCCTAAGCCCATGTGTTATGGACTGAATCTTTCTGTCCTCCCAAAATCCATTTGTTCAAACCCCGAGTATGATCGTATTTGAAGACAGGGCCTTGACTGCATTTGGGTGTCAGAAGAGGTCATGAGGGTGGGGCCCTCATGAGGGGACTAGTGCCTTCATAAGAAGAGACACCAGAAGCTTGCTTTCTCCCTCTCTTCTGGCCCCACTAGCCCCCAGCTAAAAGGCTTCTGCTTCTCTCTCTCCTTTTACCTGGCCTGGTCTTACCTAGTTTGAGGGAGAGGAAAATTTGGCTTATGAGCTTGCTGACCTTTAGAGACTCTTCTCTCTATATCTACATTTCTGCCTCTTCTCCTCAATATGACACGGGGGAGGGAAAATTGTTTTAGGTGATCCTGCCAAGAAATAGGTTGGCAGGGCTCAGAAGAGGTTCCTAGGGAGGAGCAGAGATAGGACGACAAAGGCTCGGACAGAGCCTAGCACACCCATATCCCGAACAGCACAGGGCAGAAGGACAGCTGAGGAAAGGCAGCCAGAGAGGGGTGGGGAGCCTGCAGTGAGCCTGGCCGCCCCGAGGCCAAGAGATGAGGGCATTGTGAGACTAGGCAGGATCGAGGCTGACACATGCTGCTGAGAAGTAGAGAGGAGCACAGAGACATTGAACTTGACCCCTTGGGGAGAGGAGGTGATCTCAGGTGGCCTCTGCCCACAGCAACTTGGAGCAGGGTCGCGGTTCTGGTCAGAGATTGAAGCCAGGCTGCAGCAGCGAGAGCACTGAATCCTAGCCAGTGGACCACCAGAGACCAGTGGCCAAGGACAAGGCCCTGGCCGTCAGCTGTGCATAAATGAGTTCCCACATGGAGACAGAAAGTAGTGAAACAAGCAGAGTGTTTATTAGGAGGAAACACAATGAATGTGGACAGACACATGAGCAGGCTGAGAGACAGTCGCACTTTAGTGGTAGTTTGAACCACTTTTATAGGACTTTCTTCCGGGTTTCCTCTGGCCATTCATCCTGGTTCTGAGTCCACATTTAGTATATCTCAGGATCCTTCCATGGAGAAGGTGATGGCACTCCACTCCAGCACTCTTGCCTGGAAAATCCCATGGATGGAGGAGCCTGGTGGGCTGCATTCCATGGGGTCTCAAAGAGTCAGATACGACTGAGCGACTTCACTTTCACTTTTCACTTTCATGCATTGGAGAAGGAAATGGCAACCCACTCCAGTGTTCCTGCCTGGAGAATCCCAGGGACGGGGAAGCCTGGTGGGCTGCTGTCGATGGGGTTGCACAGAGTCAGACACGACTGAAGTGACTTAGCAGCAGCAGCAGCAGCAGCAGGATCCTCCCATGTGTGTGAGAGCGTCTCTCAGCCAAGATGGATTCTAGCAAAGAGGCCAATAGGTAGGTTGACATCATTTATTATTAGGTGACGTTGTCCCCTCTCTTTTGACCTCCACAAAGCCTTTCTGCACACATGTAGTCAGGAAGATCTTGACTTTGAGAATGAGAAACACGTGTTCTTTTATATCTCATCTAGGCAAGGCTCAGTTCCTCTCTCACTCCTGCTAATTCGGAATATCTGTCCACAGGGGATGATCTCCGGCTACTTAGCCTGGGGTCCATCTACCCCCTGCCTCAGAAGCAGTAGGAGGACAGACAAATCCAGCAGGATGAAGAATGAAATGAAGAAAGCAGCAGCCCATTGGGGAAGTCATGGGAAATAAGGCTTCTGAGAAGCTGGGCAGCCTCCCAGGGGCCGCGTGTTCCATCCTGAGGAGCCCAGAGCACCATCCCAGGGAGGCGGCAGAGCTGGGAAGGTCCATCTGCTGTCTTTCATCCATTCTGCAGTTGGCTGGGTCCATCATTTTCATGTTTACACATCCTCTCTCACCAAAGAATATTTGAAGATTACAAATGCTAATCAAGTCTTCTTTCTCATTTGTTTTTTTCTGGACATACCTTTTGTTTTCTGAGTACAAAAATAACGTACAGTTGTTTAAAAAAATCACATGACCTAGAAAAAGCGTAAGATAGAGCATAAACTTCCTTCTCAAACCTTCCTTCTAAACTTAACCGCTGCTTACTGATCCTTCCAGACATTGTTGCTACATCTTCATTTTTTTTCTTTGACAAGGATGGAATGATATCTTATATGCATTTCTCCTAACCCTGCTTTTAAAACTAGCAGTCAAGAACATGTTCCTACCTCAATGCAGAGTGATCAAATTCATTGTTTTAACATTTTCATCACCTCCGAAAGAAGCATTGTCCCCTTCAGCTCTCACCCCTTTTACATGCTCACCCTCCCCTAGCTCCAAGAAACCACCAATCTACCTCTATCTCTGTAAAGTTCTCTATTTTGGACTTTCACACCACATGGAATCACATAATATGTGGTCAGTTGTAACTGGCTTCTTTCACGGAGCATATTTTCAAGATTCCCCCGTGTATCAGTACTTAATTTCTTATTACGGCAGAATAATATTCCTATATACGCATATATCACATTTTGTGCATGTATTCATCAGTTGATGGAGATTTGAGCTGTTTCTGCCTTTTCACTATTATGAATAATGCTACTTTAAAGACTTCTACAAGTTTTAAATAGACATATGTTATCATGTATGTTAAATGACATCTCATTGTGGTTTTATTCTGTTAATATAAATGCTGTTAAGCATCTTTTCATATGCTTATTGACGATTTCTACATTTTCCTTGGAGAAATGTCTGTTCAAATCTTTTGCCCATTTTAAGTGGGGTTCATTGTCATTATTATTACTGAATTGTAAGTGTTTTTTATATACTCTAGGTATAAGTTTCTTAGATATGTGACCTTAAATATATTCTTCCATCCACTAGATTGCCTTTTTACTTTCCTGACGGTGTCTTTGAAGCACGAAAGGTTTTCATTTTTATGAAATCCAATTTATTCATTTTTCTTCTGATGATCATGCTTTTACTAAGATATCTGAGTATTTTGCCAAGTCATGTAGTAATGGAATTACAAAGATTTACCTGTATACTTTCTTCTAACAGTTTTCTGGTTTTAGTACTTATACTCAGATCTCTGATACATTTTAAATTATAAAAATAGCTTCTTGAGTGTGTATATCAAGTGTAAGGTAAGTTCAACTTCATTGCATGTGACTGTCACCATTTGTTGAAAAGACATTTTTTCCTGATTGGCAATCTTGTTAAAAATCATTTGACCATAGATGGGTGGGATTTGTATCCAGACTGTCAATTCTATTGCTTTGTAGTAAGGTTTGAAATCGGAAAGTGTGAATCCTTATATATTTTTTCTTCTTTCTCAAATTTGTTTGGCTATGTGGAGCTCAAATTCCATGTGAATTTTTGAATTATCTTGTCAGCTTCAATAAAGAAAACAGCTGATATTCTAACAAGGATCGTGTTGAATTGTAGATCAGTGGGGGAATGTGGTCATCTTAACAATAATAATTCTTTTGATCCATGAAAATGGGAGTTTTTTCAATCTATTTATATCCTCTTTAAATTGAATTTTAAATTTTTTTAATTTAATTTAAAAATTAAATTCAATTAATAATTTTTAATTTTTAATAAATTGATTTTTAATTTACATTTTAAATCTACATTTTGTAATTTTAAGAGTGTGAGTTTTGTGCTTTTATTAAAATTATTTCTAAGAATTTTATTTATTTTGATGCTGTTACAAATGGAATTAGTTTCTTAATTTCATTTTTAGAATATTCAGTGAATCTGTATAGAAAGACAAGTGATTTTTTTATACTGATCTTGTATTCTGAAACCTTACCAAACTTATTTATTCTAATAGTTTTTGAGTGAATATCCTATATCATTTAGTGTTTTATATGAGTAAAGATAGACTTTCCTCCTGGTTTTGAGCCTGGATGTCTATTTTTTTTCCTGTTGTATTGCCCTGGCTAGAACTTCCAGTATGATGTTAGACAGAAGAGGCAAGAGCAGATGTCTTCATCTTGTTCCTGATCTTAGGGAGAAAGCATCCAGTCTTTCTCATTAAGTATGACAATCATTGTGGGTATTTCATAAATGCTCTTTAACAGATTGAGGAAGTTTCCTGCTCATTCTGGTTGTTACTTATTTTATGATGAAACAATACTGAATTTTGTCAAATGTTTTTTTCTGTATCTATTGAGATAATCATGTGGTTTTTATTTTTTGGTCTATTGATATGCTCTGTTACAGTAATTGATTCTTACATGTTGAACTAACTTTGCATTCCTAGGGTAACTCCCACTTGGTCACAGTATATATTCTTTCATATGCTGCTGGATTCAGGTTCCTAGCATTTTTCCTGAGGATATTTTTATCCATATTTATAAGAGATACTTGGAGAAGGCAATGGCACCCCACTCCAGTACTCTGGCCTGGAAAATCCCATGGATGGACGAGCCTGGTAAGCTGCAGTCCATGGGGTCGCTAGAGTCAGACATGACTGAGCAACTTCACTTTCACTTTTCACTTTCATGCATTGGAGAAGGAAATGGCAACCCACTCCAGTGTTCTTGCCTGGAGAATCCCAGGGACGGGGGAGCCTGGTGGGCTGCTGTCTATGGGGTTGCACATGACTGAAGCGACTTAGCAGCCGCAGCAGCATAAGAGATAGTGGTCTGCAGTTTTCTTATGATGCTCTTTCTGGGTTTGGGTACGGGTAATATTGGGCTCAAAATGAATTCACAGTTGTTTCTTTCTGTTCCATCTTTTTAAAGAGGTTTTGAAGGATTGGTATTAATTCTTCCTTCAATGTTTGGAATTAAAATTCAGTGATGGAGCTACATGAATTTTAGTTTTTCTATGTGGGTAGTTTTTAATTCCTAATTCAATATTTTCACTTGTTTTAGGTCTATTTAGGTTGTCTAGTTCTTCTTGAATCAGTCTAGGTAACTTGTGTCTTTCTAGAAATTTGTACATTTCATCTTATCTGATTTTCTTGTCATATCATTATTCATAGTGTCAACTACACTTGGCATTGGCACTTGCCATCTACATCTACAAGGATTGAATCATGTGCTGCTACAGGTGCTGATTTCAACATCCCCAAGAGGAATTCAGGGTGCAGAGCAGGTGCTGATTTCAACACCCCCAAGAGGAATTCAGGGTGCAGAGCAGAAATGAGGCACTCTGTGCTCTGGGAAAAACTGGCAGAACAGGTCTTCAAATAGGTATTTTCAGGAGCTGATTTTATGAGCCCAATTCTTTTATCTCTTCTTATCTAGAAAAGCACTAAAATCCTTTATGGTGATGCCTGCTCCTCATGACTATCAATAACCATTTGCAAAAATATATGCACTAGATTGCAAATACTCTCCCTTCACCAAAATCACATGTATACCAACCTTCCTCCCTACCTCTTTGGAGCAGTTTCTCAGAGCTATCTGAGGTGCTGTTTCCCAGGCTATAATTCTCACATTTTGCCCTAAATAAAACTGAAGTCACAACTTAAGTCAACAGCTTAATGACAACCATGAAAAAGGGACCCAGAGTGGACTTCTCTCCTTCACCTGAATTCCATGAGGAACCAGAGCCTTGGTACAAGCAAAGGCCCTTTGCACTCACTTGCCTCCCCAAGGAGTCCAGACAAATTTGAATCTCTCCTATTTCTTGGATCTCCATGTTGGCTGATGATCCTGAGTTTTATATGGCAGTGTATAGCAGGTACCTGCCCTCTCCCAGTTAAAAGATACTGGAAGGAGGGGCAATTGAAAGATACCAGGGAATACCCAGCCAGTTGAAAGATATTGGGTGGGGCTCAGTTGAAAGATACTGGGAAATACCCACCCAGGTGAAAGATTCTGGGGCTGAGTGGGGGAGTGGGCTAGTTGAAAGATACTAGTGATTGCCCAGTTGTGGGAGACTGAGTAGTCTGCACTGAGAGTTAGGTAAGAGGCTGATCTGAGGCTTTTCCTCAATTTGGCCACCTTAATAGAATTTGTTGGGATAAAATGAAGATATTATGTGAGAGTTTTTGCTCTGAAGAAAGGGGGCAAGACTTCTCCCTCTGGCTACAATTTTCTCAGGTGACTGAGAAATTTATGGAAGTGGTGGAGGCAGAGTCCTCATACCATGCATAGGGAAACCCATTCATTAACTAAAATACTTGTTCACCCAGGGGTTGCAAATAAGAATTGGCCATACAGCAATCTGAGCACCCACGGTGGTCTTAGGTCACCAAGGAAAGAAACCAAGACACATAAGAGGCCTGGAATGACTCCAGGGTGGTGCCTAGAGGAATTAAGCTCACAAGCAGGACACTGGCCCACCTCACAATTTCATTAGTAAATTTTATCTTGAAAAATTCAACTTTATAATGGAAACTGCTGCTGCTGCTGTTAAGTCGCTTCAGTCGTGTCCGACTCTGTGCGACCCCATAGACGGCAGCCCACCAGGCTCCCCAGTCCCTGGGATTCTCCAGGCAAGAACACTGGAGTGGGTTGCTATTTCCTTCTCTCACTTTTCCTTAGTTATATTCAAAGTTTACTACAACAAAGTTCATTTGTCCACTCATAGTTCCATTAGATCTTCACATAATTTCTCATCTTGGCATTTCACTTCACAGAGGAATGTACTGGCATTTCAACATGTGCTTTCTCTTCTTGAACATTTTCAAAGTATAAAACCAGTATCAACGTTAATCCCCACTATTAATAGTTTTCAATTCAAAATAGCAGACCTCCTTCAAGACTCTTAAGCTGGATGATAATCTAGACCCTATCAAAAACAGAAACAAGGAGCATCAGAAAGTCAGGCTGTGACTAACACCTCAATCCAGTTTATACTTGCAAGTACCTACTTAATTGACTTCGCTGGTGGCTCAGATGGTCAAGTGTCTGTCTACAATGCAGGAGAGCTGGTTCGATCCCTGGGGGGCAAAGATCTCCTGGAGAAGGAAATGGCAACCCACTCCAGTATTCTTGCCTGGAAAATCCTATGGATGGAGGAGCCTGGTAGGCTATAGGATCACAAAGAGTCGGACACAACTGAGCGACTTCACTTTCACTTTACCTACTTAATTGGGAAACTTATACTAAAGGGGCATTTCCCTGGTGGCTCAGATGGTAAAAAAGCTGCCTGCAATGAAGGAGTCCCCGGTTTGATCCCTGGATTGGGAAGATCCTCTGGAGAAGGGAATGGCAACCCACTCCAGTTTTCTTGCCTGGAGAATTCCATGGACAGAGGAGCTTGGCAGCCTACAGTCCATGGGGTTGCAATGAGTCTGACATGACTGAACATGTAACACACATACTAAAGGAGATCTCAACCTAAAATGGCCAAATTGGGGATCTTCTGATATTCCAAAATTGCTATTTTGGGGCACACAAAAAAAGTCAGCTGTAAAATCAAACAGACTGAATGGAATGCTTACTTTGATTGATATCTAGAAGCTTCTTTACTAGAAAAGGTTGCTAGCACTCTGTCTCTGACTCTGTCTCTCCCTCTGCTTCTCCCATGGATCCTCTTCTATCTGAATTGCCTAGCCCAGACACTATCTCTTTTTCTCTTTCAACTCTTTTGCCTCCTACTGCTCCCTCTTCCCAAGGAAAGGGGAAAAAATCAGAAGTGATTATAGCTCCCTTAAGGAGAAACAGGGAGAAGGGAAACATCCTCAGTGTTTATGTTCACACTGGACCCAAGCAGAAATTAGAGTCTTGGCTAAAATACCTCCAATCCAAGTCAGGATTCACTGGGATTTGCTAAGGAATTTGAGTTACCCATCTGGACCTGCAAGACCAGGTTTTCAGAGCTTTATCAATTAATACAGCTGTTAGTTTCTGAAAGCAAAGCTAGGGAATGGATCAAGAAAACAGAAACAGCCCTTAATGGATTTTTGAATCACAGACTCTCATTGAATGCAAGGAATTAGCTCAGAAATAACTTGAACTGATCCCAGGGCTTTTTCTGAAAACCATCAGACAGAGATTCAACAGTGCAAGCAAAGATCTAATGAATGAATCCTGGACTATTATGAAAGGTTTGAAAAAAAAATTTTAAGCAATATTCTGGCTTGACACCTGAATCATTCTCCAACCACCAAAATCATTCTTTGCTTAACTCTGCTTTTTTAGAACACTTAGATGAGGCTTTAGTTACTCTAATCAAAAGACACAATCTAGGTTTGTTCGTGTTCCATAAAAACACCCTTGTTATGCTAGCTGACCAACTTTTCAAGGCCATAAGAAAAGGAAAGGAGAAAGAATAGATGTATCTGCGAAAACTATGAACGTCCAACTGCACCAGTTAAGTACACAATGCCTGTCGAAGTTTAACCAACTCACGTTTAATTTTAATTCCAGGTGGATAGAGAAAGCTAGCTTGAAGGAATAAATAAAGAAAGGCACCTTCAGAATTATGACACTGAGGGAGTAAGAACCTGACTTTCTCTACCTGTACCTTCAGACTAGAGTTCTCAGGATCACTTATCTATTAATAGATTACCTCTAATTCCTGAGACTGAAGGCAAAATAAGGCATGGGGAAAATTCTTTAATGTATTCAACTGTTATTTACAACTAGTAAGTTTTATATTGTGATATCTGATTCATGACTTACTTTAGAAAATGAATCTATGAGATCTCTCATTGTGTCCGTATGTTTACATGTGCCTTTGTTTTTACCTTTGGATGATATTATCAGAATTAATTTGTGAGTTTTACTTAATTGGACTACAGGAAATTAAGCACCTATATAAATTCTCAAAAAAAAAAATACAGGAGGTAACTGGCCTGAATTAATTTCAGGTTCATTGAAATTAATTCAGATTCATTGATGTGAGAGATATTCAATATTAAATTAATACCTGGTATTAATGTTTAAGTTTGTTGATCTAATAGATCTACATAGCTTTAGAGTCATCAACATTAAGTATAATATTTTATTGCACCTAGGTTTAATATTAATTAAATGAAATCTTGTTATATACATAGCAAATTTGTCAGCAAGGAAAGTAACGTAATGTGAAGAAATTTTTCAGGAAAGAAAACGTAAATGAGATAAGAGCTTTAGATAAAGTCTATTAAGAATAATTATGTTTTAGGAATGCCTATCTAAAATAGTCTCCAGATTTTGGTAACTTGAAATTCTACAGTTGTGCTAAATTAAGTTTTGGAAGTTTATTGACTAGCTAGGTCATTCCCAAATAAAATAAGATACTGAAACATTAATTACTAAACACTGGCTTCTTTTTACAGAGAAATGAAAAGTTAAAACTATTTATATGTTTGGTGCCACACTGAGATATTTTTTGTAAGGAAACACATTTTTCAAAAAATTATTATTTGGATTTATGTTTACCAGTCTACAGAGTACTGATATAAAGGACAGTTATGGCTACTTAGGGCTTCCCAGGTGGCTCAGTGGGTAAAGAATCTGCTTGCTATGCAGGAGACACTGGTTCGATCCCTGGGTTGGGAAGATCTTCTGGATGAGGGCATGGCAGCCCACTTCGGTATTCTTGCCTACAGAATTCCATGGACAGAGGAGCCTGGCAGGCAACAGTCCATGGGGTCACAAAGAGTCAGACATGACTAAAGTGATTGAGCATACACATACAGATACTTAAGGAATCTTGAGTAGGATGTGTGTATTCAGTGAAGAAAGCGTGAGGAGTGGAAGTGCATTGTATTAAGAAAAAAGAAGTAGGTTTCACCTACAGCTGACTGTTTCTGGGTGGGAAATATGAAAATGATGGTACAGAAAGTGGTGAAATGCTTGTGGAAGTGGACCCCAAGAAAAAAGTTTTCTGTATGGTCAGGATTGACAAAGTTTAAAATAAACTTAATTGAGTTCATGAATTTAAAAGTAAGCTGGTTTAAATTTTGAATTTGGCTTTTCTCTCAGTTAAGAGGACAAATTTTCTTATGTTGAATTGCCTTGGATAACAGATTTTAAGCTCTTTATCTTTTAAGTGCTATGCTCTGTATTTATCTTTGAAATTTTTTATCATTACTTTGGCTAAGTGAATAACTCTTGTTTGACAGGGATCTATGATTCTACCTGACTGAATGTTCTAAACTCTTGCAACATTTTTTGACAAAACTATCTAAATTAAATTTCAATGAAGTCCTCTTGACCTCTAGCTATCTTTGGAATGCTTCAAAGATCCCCTGAAATACCCCAAAGAGAGATATTAAATGAATTAGGTTTATTTGGTATGCTAAATTACATAGAAAGTATTGTCAAATACGTAATAAATCTTTTTAGGTTACATTGTATAGTAAATACTTACTAACATAGGTATTCTAGAAATTATATGGCATTCCAAAAATTCTGACATGTCCTGGTAAAATGTTATGTCATAATTCCAGTCATTATCTTAAAGAGTTGTATGTTACAGCAGTAACCAAGTTCCTTTGTCAATTGTATTGTAATCAGATTCTAAACATGCTTTCTTAAGTCTTTTGTCACTTTAGACATTTATGGTTTTATTCTAATGTATTTGCAAAGATGCATCTTCTTCAAGAAGATTTATAGAAAGGACTTTTGGATAAAGACAAGTTTCTGATTTTCAGACTAAAACACTGAACTGGGTAAGAAATTAAAGAATTCTAATGGAAAACCTAACACCTTCATAAAACTGTTAACAAAAAGGATTGGTTATATAAGACTGAGTGAACTGGTGAATGTGGTTATAATGTTTAAGGTTGATGTCTAAAAGATTACTGGTTTGAATCTACGTTTTCCAGGTATAAGGAAAACCTTCCCTTCAAACCAATTAAGACTTACAGTAATTTGGTAAGTTATACCTTTGGAAACAGAACTGAAACATTCACCTTTTCTCTCTATCTGATCCCTCCAGAGATTGGAGACTCTTAGGTTTCCAGCAGCTTTCCCAGATAAATTAGGAAGGCTACATCACTAACAGGTACAGAAAGCTTAAAGCATTTTGAGGACCTTGAAAATGGAGGAATTCATTTACATCTGTTAGGCAAAATCTGCGATAAATCCTAGCATGATTTTCCGTGCCCTGAGAGTTTTTTTAAAAGTTCAGTGTGAGACTCTTTATAAAAGTTCCATCAAAGCAAAAAAGGACTATATGATAAACCATAGTTACATATGGTGGCTCAGAGGTTAAAGCGTCTGCCTGGAATGCGGGAGACCTGGGTTCAATCCTTGGGTTGGGAAGATCCCCTGGAGAAGGCAATGGCACCCCACTCCAGTACTCTTGCCTGGAGAATCCCATGGAGGGAGGAGCCTGGTGGGCTACAGTCCATGGGGTCACAAAGAGTCAGACATGACTGAGTGACTTAAAAAAAATAAATAAATAAATAGTTACATAAATCATCAGGTCAGGTTTATTGAGACCAGACTTATTTTGCAAACAAATTAGACTTAATTTGGTTATACTTGGTAGAAAATGAGGGTAATTATAGAGGAAGTAAATATTATGTTTCAATGAATATTAAATCCCAGTTTTGTTAATAGAGATCTGTATTTAATAAGACTCAATTCCTATACAGTTCCTTTTTGTTCCATTATGTTAATGTAAAGTTTAATTGAATTATTAAAAAGACACTCTAAGTTTGTTTCTGAAGCATATCTTCGTAATGTATCTTTGGATGAAGATCAGATGTCCCATGACCTGAAACGAGAGACTGTCTCCAACCTAAGGATCCTTATCAGGTACTCTTAACTACTTCATGACCAGAGAAACTTAAGGGAATTGACTCTTGGATTAACTCCCACTTACAAAGGGTCCTTATACTGGACTGGCTGATAGAGACAATGGCTGACCTCAAAATCACTTTATTTTATTTTTTTTTTTTAATTGGAGGCTAATTACTTTACAATATTGTGGTGGGTTTTGCCATACATTGACATGAATCAGCCATGGGTGTACATGTTCAAAATCACTTTACAACAATGCTCAAACAGTGGAGGAGCTGCACTCACACTAGGATGAGAAGAAGATGACATCAGAAATAGACAACTAGTCCAAGATCCTGGACCTGACTCATATGATCTTCATAATGTTTTCTTGAGTTCTTGGACCTTTGCATATGAATCAAATGTTTTCCTATTATGGAACGATCCTATGCTGATTTTAAAAATCAAATCAATCCAATTG
Source organism: Bison bison bison (assembly GCF_000754665.1). Classification (NCBI taxonomy): domain Eukaryota; kingdom Metazoa; phylum Chordata; class Mammalia; order Artiodactyla; family Bovidae; genus Bison; species Bison bison. The sequence goes on along the minus strand of NW_011494660.1, from coordinate 1,161,421 downwards.
TTGGGTTTGCCACCAATTACCTTTGTCTAGTACTCTGAGGATGCCTTGGTGGATTTCTCCCCTCCAAAGCTCTGATTGGATAGCCCTTAGGAAATTATTTTAGAAGAAAGAAAGTTCAGTCCCGTTCGGGCTACTTTTGATATTACCAGATAGGAATCCCCTCACCTAGTCAATTAATAATACCTTCTCTGACCCTGGCCATAAAAAAATGAATTTTCATCTAAAGTTACTCAAGCCCAATCAGAGAAACAAGAAAAATTTCAGCCAAGAAATAAAACTTCTCACAATTACAAGATGGATATGCAGTTAATACCAGACTATGGTCATTTAAGTTTAAAGCTCTTCTATGTTGGAAACAATCAAGTCATATTAAGGATCATCAGCCTAGTAACATTAGGAAACCAGGCTGGGTGCCTTATGAATGATGCCTACACGTTACTACCATTAGTGACTGGTATGGAACTGACTGGGTCAGATGACCAGAGATTCACTGGGTTGCATCTGATGGAACTCACGGAATTTGTGGTACTTAGTTTTATGGCCTTAGCTTCCACCAGGATGGATAAGAAGATGTATCCTGGGATTCTCTTGGATTCAAGGTCACATAAGTAACAATCTAGAGATGACCCTGGCCAACCTGCCATTGGTATGAATCCAGTGGGTCAATACATTTGTATTTCACTGGTATGACCATTTAGCAGCTCTTTTTGCACCTTCAATAGGATTGGAGAATGTAATCACCCGTATTGAAGCCTTAACAAAATTTACTCAATGGGCTTAAATGATAATAACCAACTATTAGCCAATTGAATTCTGAGATTTCTATGATGAACAAGCAGTGCTACAAAACCACATGGCCCTTGACATTCTCACAGCCTTTTATCTCATTACTTCAAACTGAATGCTGTGCCTGATGAATCCTCTAATATAATGCATTTAATGAACCATATCAGATCAGAAGAAAAATCAGATTTCTTCCTTAAATGACCCACTCCCTAGTCTTGATGATCTCTTCAGAAACTGGTTTGGCACGGGAAATTCTTGGCTTAAATATTTACTTATAACTCTATTAATGTTATTAGCTATACTATTTTTATTTTGTCTGTATTACAAGATTATTGTTTCTTGTATTACCAAATGTATGACTGAGCCTCACGCAAAAATAATAATGACTCAGCAACTTGAAGCAGTTGATCAAATATATGGTTCTGTATGAGATCAATGATTGTAGTAGTGTAACTACAGATATGGAAATATGCAAGAGGGAATTTTCTTGGACCATAACGGACTAGTAAGACAGGTGGTCCAGAGAAACCTTTAGGGACTGTTAATAAGACCTAGTCCAGTAATAGCACATTGAGTCCTATCAGCAAAATCTCTGCCAGATCTAGGAACAAGCCTTCCTAGCACCATGGGACAAAATGGTCATGAAATGCCTCCCAAAGCATGGTCAAATTTATGATCATGAGGGGGCCCTGTCAACTATGAATTAGCACTTGGCATTGGTACTTGCTGCCTCTTAAGGATTAAATTGTGTGCTGCTGCATGGCTGATTTTCAACACCACCTGAAAGGAGTTCAGAGTGGAGAGCAGAAATGAGGCAGAAACTCTGCTCTGGGGAAAACTGGCAGAACAGGTCTTTAGATTGATATTTTCAGGAGCCAAATTTATGAGCTCAATTCTTGTATTTCCTCTTATCTAGAAAAGCTGTAAATTTTTCATGGTGAGGTTTGCTCCTTGTGAGGAGCAGTAATCTTCCCAAGACTAGCAGAAATCTTCTGCAAAAATATGTGCTTGATTGTATGTACTCCCCCTTCAGCAAAATCACATATACACTGACCTTCCACCCTACATCTTTGGAGCAGTTTCTCAGAGCTGTCTGTAATACTGTCTCCCAGGCTATAGTTCTCATTTTCCCCAAATAAAACTTGACTCATGACTCTCATGTTGTGCATTTTTTTTAAGTCAACAACAGTATCCTTTTAGAGTCCTTTTTATTTCTATAATGTTGATAATAAAGTTACTCTTCATTTCTGATTTTAGTAATTGTCTTCTCTTTTATTCCTAGATTTTAGTCAAGCTAAAGGATTGCTGATTTTGTTGACCTTTTCAAAGAATCAGCTTTTGGTTTAATTGAACTTTTCTGTTGTTTTTCTAGTCTCTATTTCATTAATTTTCACTCTAATCCTTATTATTTCTTTTCTTGCTTGCCTTACATTTAGACTGCTGTTCTTTTTTAGTATCTTAATGTGAAAGTTTAGGCTGTAGATTTGAGTTCTTTCTTTTTTCTTAATTAGGCATTTACAGCTATAAATTTCCCTCTAAACATAGCTTTTGCTGCATTGCATGGACTTTTTTAATATGTTGTATCTTCATTTTCATTCGTTTCAAAATACTTTCTTATTTTTCTTTTGAATTTTTCTTTGGCCCATTGGCTATTTAGAAGTATGTTGTTAGTTTCTCAATTTCTTTCCTGAGATTGATTTCTAATTTTCTTCCAATGTGATTGGAGACGACGCTTTATATTATTTCTGTTCTTTTAAACGTACTGAAGTCTGTTTCATGGGCTATGATCTATCCTGGAGAATGTTCCATATGTACTTGAAAAGAATATGTGTTATTTTTGTTGGATGGAGCATTCCATAGATGTCTGTTAGGTCTATTGGATTTACAGTGTTGTTACGGTCTTCCCTTTCCTTGTTAACTTTTTTAAAATTTCCTCCAGCTTTACTGAGGTATAAGTGACACAGAGTACGGTATAAGTGTGTGGCATACAGCACAGTGACTTGACTTATACACATCACATAATGATTACCACAGCAAGTTTAGTTAACATCCATCATCTCACATAGACACAAATAGTTTTTTCCTTGTGATGAGAACTCTTAGGATTTACCCTCTTTACTTTCATAGATATTATACAACAGTGTTAACTATAGTCATCAAGTTGTACATTACAGCCCTAGTGTTCATTCATTTCATAAATGGAAGTTTGTGCCTTTGACCACCTTCCTCAGATTCCCCTTTTCTCCAACTCCACGCCTTCGATAACCACAAATCTGACATCTTTTTCTATGAGTTTTGTGTTGTTGTTTAGATTCCACATATAGGTGAGGTCATTTAGTCTTTGTCTTTCTCTGTTTGATTTATTTCACTTAAAAAGTCATAATTACCCTGAAGCTCCATCCATGTTGTCTCAAATGGCAATATTTCCTCATTTTGACTGAATAATATTTCATTGTATATATAGCACAATTTCTTTATCTACTTATCCATTGATGGACACTTAGATTGTTTCCACAGCTTGACTACAGTAAATAATGCTGCTATGAACTTGGGGGTGCAGAATTTTCCACATAGGGTTTTGCTTTCTTTGAATTTATTCCAGAAGTAGAATCACCACATCATATGATAGTTCTATTTTCAATTATTTGAGAATACTCCATACTGGTTTGTATGGTGGTTTCACAAATTTACATTTCCAGCAAGAGTACACAAAGTTTTCCTTTTCTCCATATTTATTGTTTTTTGCCTTTTTGATGCTAACCATTCTAACGGGCATGAGGTAATCTCATTATGATTTTGACTTACATTTCCCTAGTGATTTGTGACATTGAGCATCTTTTCACATATCTGTTGTCCTTATTAATCATATATCTACTTCCTCCATTATTGAAAGTGGATTATTGAAATCTCCAACTGTTATGTTTAATTCCTCTCTTCATTTCAGTCAGTTTTGCTTTCTGTATTTTGGTCTTCTGTTATTAGGTGCATATATGCTTATAATTGTGACTTCCCTGGTGGCTCAGACGGTAAAATCATCTGTGTACCATGCAGGAGACCTGGGTTCAATCCCTGGGTCAGGAAGATCCCCTGGAAAATGAAATGGCAACGCACTCCAGTACTCTTGCCTGGAAAATCCCATGGATGGGGGAGCCTGGTAGGCTATAGTCCATGGGGTCGTAGAGTCTGACACGACTGAGCAGCTTCACTACACTACACTATGCTTATAATTATCATGTATCTTCCCAGAGGATTGACTCTTTTATCACTATAAAATGCCCCTCTTTGTCTCTAATAATTTTTCTGTGTTAAAGTCTATTTTATCTGTTGTCAGTATAGCCACTTCAGCTTTCTTCAGTTCTTTAAAGAAATAAATCTCTTTCCATCCTTCTATTTTCATTCTGCTTGTGTCTTTAAATCTAAAGAGTGTTTCTTCTGTGCTGTGCTTAGTTGCTCAGATCAGATCAGTCGCTCAGTCATGTCCGACTCTTTGCGATCCCATGAATCGCAGCACGCCAGGCCTCCCTGTCCATCACCAACTCCCGGAGTTCACTGAGACTCACGTCCAACAAGTCAGTGATGCCATCCAGCCATCTCATCCTCTGTTGTCCCCTTCTCCTCTTGCCCCCAGTCCCTCCCAGCATCAGAGTCTTTTCCAATGAGTCAACTCTTCACATGAGGTGGCCAAAGTACTGGAGTTTCAGCTTTAGCATCATTCCTTCCAAAGAAATCCCAGGGCTGATCTCCTTCAGAATGGACTGGTTGGATGTCCTTGCAGTCCAAGGGACTCTCAAGAGTCTTCTCCAACACCACAGTTCAAAAGCATCAATTCTTCAGTGCTCAGCCTTCTTCACAGTCCAACTCGCACATCCATACATGACCACAGGAAAAACCATAGCCTTGATTAGACGAATCTTTGTTGGCAAAGGAATGTGTCTGCTTTTGAATATGCTATCTAGGTTGGTCATAACTTTCCTTCCAAGGAGTAAGCAACTTTTAATTTCATGGCTGCAGTCACCATCTGTAGTGATTTTGGAGCCCAGAAAAATAAAGTCTGACACTGTTTCCACTGTTTCCCCATCTGTTTCCCATGAAGTGATGGGACCAGATGCCATGATCTTCATTTTCTGAATGTTGAGCTTTAAGCCAACTTTTTCACTCTCCACTTTCACTTTCATCAAGAGGCTTTTGAGTTCCTCTTCACTTTCTGCCTTAAGGGTGGTGTCATCTGCGTATCTGAGGTTATTGATATTTCTCCCGACAATCTTGATTCCAGCTTGTGTTTCTTCCAGTCCAGCGTTTCTTCCAGTCCAGCGTTTCTCATGATGTACTCTGTATATAAGTTAAATAAGCAGGGTGACAATATACAGCCTTGACGAACTCCTTTTCCTATTTGGAACCAGTCTCATGTCCAGTTATAACTGTTGTTTCCTGACCTGCATACAAATTTCTCAAGAGGCAGATCAGATGGCTCAGTTGTGTCCAACTCTTTGTGGCCTCGTGGACTGTAACCTGAACTGTAACCATGGACTGTAACTTGCCAGGCTCCTCTGTCCATGGGGATTCTCCAGGCAAGAATACTGATGTGGGTTTCCATGCCCTCCTCCAGGGAATCTTCCCAACCCAGGGATCAAACCCAGGTCTCCCATATTGTAGGAGGATTCTTTACCATTTGAGCCACCAGGGAAGCCCAAGAATACTGGAGTGGGTAGCCTTTCCCTTCTCCAGGGGATCTTCCCAACCCAGGAATTGAACTGGGGTCTCCTGCATTGCAGGTGGATTTTTTACCAGCTGAGCTACCAAAGAAGCCCAGAGCTACTATGTGCTGTGCTGTGCTTAGTTGCTCAGTCCTGTTCAACTCTTTACAACCCCATGGACTACAGCCTGTCAGGCTCCTCTGTCCATGGCGATTCTCCAGGCAAGAATACTGGAGAGGGTTGCCTTTCCCTTCTCCAGGGTATCTTCCCAACCCAGTGATCGAACCCAGGTCTCCCACACTGCAGCTGGGTTCTTTACTGTCTGAGTCATCGGGGAGCCCATGAATACTGGAGTGGGAAGCCTGTCCCTTCTCCAGGGGATCTTCTCGAACCCGAAATCCTGAATTGCAGGTGGATTCTTTACCAGCTGAGCTACAAGGGAAGTTCCTTTGTTCATCTGCCTAATTATTAGATTGCTTAAATCATTCTCATTTAATATTTGGATTGATTAACATATTAATATTTGGATTATTTACATATTTGAACTGACATCTGCCATTTTCCTTGATGTTTTCTGTATGCATCGTGTGTTGTTGTTGTTTTTGTTGTTGTTCCTCTATTCCTCTTCTACTGCTTTCTTTGTATTAAAGGAGTATTTTCTGATTAGCATTTCAATTTCTTTGATAATTTTTTCAGTATATCTCTAAGGGTTTTTTCCCTTTGGTTTTTTAGTGATGGCTCTAGGATTTACCATGCACATCCTAACATCAGAATCAACTTCAGATTTACACCGGTCTAATTCCAGTAATGTGTAAAAATGATACACTACAGTTCTAGTCTCTCTTCCTCTTTTGTGTGCTATTATTGTCATATATATTACATATGTTAACGTTATAGACCCAACAATACATTACCATAATTATTACTTTACTATCTGTAGTTATTTCCTTAGCAGCTTGCTACCACCCACTTTTTTGTAGTTATTGGCAATATGTATTTTTCAATGTGTTACACACTCTACAAAACATTATAAACGTATGATTTTATACAATTGCTTTTTAAGTCAGCTAAGAAAGGAAAAGAGAAAAATATGTCCTTATACTGTCTTTTATAGTTATATAACTGCTATTGCATACCTTTCCTTTTCCCTCTGACTGCCCTCCCTCGGCCTCTCAGCAGGCAGCTTCAGACCTCCTTGTGACATTTAGGACACAGAATATCCAGGTGTCTCCCCCAGCAACTGTGGAAGCTACCCTGGAGGGTCAGCCACACCAGAGCAGGAGAAACAGAGAAGCAAGCCATGCTGAACTCTCTGCTTCCGGGGCCTGTCTCCAGGGAGTCAGAGAAAAACCATCACCATAGTTGAGCTTCTACTGTGTACCAGGACCAGACAGAATGTGTTACTTACAACATCATTAGCCTCACAACAGCCTGGCCAGAAAAGTGTCATCATTCCCATTTTGCAGATGAGAAAAGTTAAATGACTGGCTTACAGTCAACAACTGAGACAAGATTTTAAACGCTTTTATCAGATTGCAGTGCTAGAGTCAAATAAGCTTCCAAGGATGCAGGGGGAAATGCATATTTGATCCACGTTCAAGTATAATTCTTAAATCTTTATTCAAAGGATGTCTCCAGGAGGTACCTTGGTAAATCCACCTGGTTTTACATTGTTTCTCTGACAGAATATAATGATGGGAGGGAAGGTTGTGTGTTGCCGTTTTTAAATTATTTCCCTTTACCTTCCCTTTACCTTTTAAATTATTTCCTTTACCTTTCAATAATGAAACTCTTTTCTAATGGGGAAAAAATTGAAACACATCCATATTCTATCAAGCTGGACAGCATTACCTCAGAATACAAATTGTTCTTTTACTTTTCAGTAATTTTTAAAGATCTCTTTCTTATTATAAAATTAATACAAGCATCAAAATGGAAGTAATATATATTACTTTAGAGGAAGTTTGAAAATGCAGAAAAGTATAAAAAGGAAAAACATAAATTCCACAAAATTCCTTTATTTAAAAAAAAAAAAACAACCACTATTACTGTTCTGGTGCATTTTCTTGCTTTTCTCCAGTTTTCTGTATATCAGATGTACACATGAGCATGATTACAGGGCCCTTCAGGCACCGGGGGAATAAGCCAGTGACAGGTGAGGAAGAGGGAGCAGGGTGAGACATGTTCCTACCCTGGAAGAAATTGGTGGCCAAGCTAATGGCCCCAAAGGAATGGACTTAAATGATATTAGGAGAGACACAGTCAGCAAAGTTACAATTCAAAAGCAAGGGGAAAAACAAACTCAGAAGAAAAGATAAAATGTCCTAGTCCATCATCAGCTCCAATGTGGGGGCTCTCAGGCGCACGGGTGCAGGTTCTAAGGCAGTCTGCTCTGAGCTGAGTTTTTTGGCATCAACTATGCCAGGAGGGGTTTAGGGTGGTAACTGGCAGGAAGGACTGCAGAGGAGAGGACCGGTGTGAGCAGCCCTGTGGACACCCTGTCATCTAATTCTGCAGCCTCCAGAGGGGAACACTGAGCTGTTGGGACTCACCCAGGTCACCAGCTGGCCTGCCAGTGCCAGCACTCTGAGAACCAGCACTGTGAGCCCTGGAGTTCGTGCTTTTTCTGATTCTGGGCTCAGACCCTTTGGTGCTTAGCAGCTGACTTCCTGATCCAAGAAATCTCTGAGGCACTGAGCCCAGGACAGCCCATCAACTGGACCCAGACCTGGCCAGGGAAGGACAGAGTCCACTCTCCAGGGGCATGGGGAACCCAGTTCCACCTCAGGGGACCCTTTTTTGGACCCACACAAGGAAGGCTAAGTATTCTCATAATGGCAGGCATGGACGTGCTAAATTGCTTCAGTGATGTCCAACTCTTTGCAACGCTATGGACTGTAGCTTGCCAGGCTCCTCTGTCCTTGGGATTCTCCAGGCAAGAATACTGGAGTGGATCGCCATGCCCTTCTGCAGGGGATCTTCCCAACCCAGGGACTGAACCCGTGTCTGTTCTGGCTCCTGCATTGGCAGGCAGGTTCTTGACCTCTAGCGCCAACTGGGAAGCCCTAGGCATGGACACAGTGCACAAAATTGTAGCTTGCTTTCTCTGCTTGACAAGACAAATATGAGAACAAAGCAGCCCAGGCCTTGGTTTAGGGGTGGGTCTTAAACATCAGACCCACTGTCTCAAAGCTGATATTCATTCTCCCTGCTCTTGGGGACACGACTGGAGACAATGGGGAATGAGTAGGGAAGGTAAGTGTATGTATCTGTGTGTGTGTGTGTGTGTGTGTTCACTGACATTAAAAACTGTACTTCAGATGGGAAGAAGTGGGGGTGGGGCAAAGCTGAGTCCCACTGGTTGGTGGTGTTATTTTCTAGAAGTTCAGCCCCCGTTTCTTCATCTGCAACCCACATGGGCTTTAATGAACACACAGGTGTGAATGAAAGCAATTTTTATGGAAGTTTTGCTAATTATTCTCCCTGATGGCAGGGGCCATGTTTTTATGCCTTTTTAAGTCTAAGAATTTAGAAGACTGAGTGACATGCGGAAGTCTTTATATAACTTTATTTTTTAAGTGATTATGATTGCTTCTCTGCCTTTTGGCTCAGATTAGTGTAGGATCTGTTCTTATCAGCTTAAAATGGTGATGATGATGGTGTCATTTTAATACAGTTATGTCCAAACCTTTTACCAAAGTTTATTATGTAAATATTCATGTTCAAATTTTTATAACAGGGTGTCATGTATTTTAAAGAAATATTATGTGGAGTCCAATATTTGACAGACTCTACAGAAGCAAGAGTAGCCCTCATTCAAGAGAAGGGTACAAAGTCCACTCAAAGTCCACTCTTGTCTGATGGCAGTCCCCACAGCACCTTCACGGAAGCTTCGGGCACGATTTGAAAAATAGTTTCAGAGACAGTTTGCAAATCACTCTCTTGAGTAGAGGATGTCCTTTCAATTTCAGAACTGGGGCTCTGGGACACAGCACAGTGAGAGGAGGTTTCGGCTTCTCCCAGCACCCCGCTGGATGGCCTTTCTCTAATTCCAGCCTCCCCAAAAGAAGAGGAACCATTGCAGCAAGTGTCATGGGGACAGCAGCTGACATGCACCAGCCTGAGCTAAGCCCTAAGCTCACAACATTCAGGGCACCCTAAAGGTCCAATATCATCCATATGCCTATTTTGCAGATTAAAAAAATAAATAAATAAAAGCTTAGGAAGGTAAACCAGCTTGCCTCAGATCAATAGCTACTAAGCAAAGGATTCAGAATAGCACCCAAACCAAAGTCCACACTTGTGGCCACCCATACTGGAACACACTGGGGACACCCAGACAGTGGGAAGGAAGAAGCACGCCAAGGCTAGGGTGCTTGGTGCCAACAAACCCCCTGCTCCCACCCCTCCCCTGACAAGGCCCTTGATGAGTGGAGGCAAGTGATTCCAGAACTACTCCCTTCTCCCTTGACAGGAAGCGGGACCGCTAGGCAGGCAGCACAGGGGAGAGGGTGGGGTTGCCTAGGCTTTAATACAGAGGAGTA